>NC_052067.1:135131885-135486063 GCF_015852505.1 Tachyglossus aculeatus | reverse complement strand
CTTCATCCTGCGCGCCGTGCTGCGTCTGAAAGCTGAGGGAGCAGAGGCCAAGGCCCTGAGCACCTGCGGGTCCCATCTCATCCTCATCCTCTTCTTCAGTACCATCCTGCTAGTCCTGGTCCTCACCAATGTAGTCAAGAAGAGAGTCCATGCCAACATCCCCGTTCTCCTCAATGTCCTGCACAATGTCATCCCTGCTGCCCTGAACCCCATCGTCTATGGGGTGCGAACTAAGGAGATCAAAGAGGGGATCCACAGGATCATGAGGAAAGTGAGGGGCTGAGGGTGGAATGGCTAGGACTGGGGGGCCCTGGGTCCAGGGAACAGCTTCCTCAGACCAAATACAATAACCCAAACAGGCTGTGTGGGAGGTCAGGATAACAGAATCAGGTCCAGACCATCCTGATTATCTTTGCAACTGAGCCCCACTCCTACTACCACTATGTTTACTAGTAGGGAAGTGATAGTGTCCCTGTATTTCAAGGATTGGTTTGTGTAATCAAGTCAGATCATCCAGGTCTTGTAAACTACCATTACCCAGGGGTTAGAGAAAAGCAGCTGCAGTGTGTCTTTGACACCCCCCACCACCAGAGAGACAGCCATGCTGCCTCCCTGGGAACTGACACAAAGCCTCTCCTTTGCTCCACTGAAGCGACTCAATTTCTTCCTGCCTTCCTCCAGCAGGAAAGAGAAGAACAGCATCAGAATGCCACAGCATCTCTGTAAGACCTGGGGCTGTGGCAGTAGTACCTGTGGCTAAGGGTGTGTCCTGAATTATGGTCCCCTGTGAGCCTGAAATCTGCTCCTCTAGTCACAGCAGCCTACAGATTGTTTTCATTTTGTGTATTTGTCTGTGTTTAATGTTCCGTCATTCCTGACCTATCTTCCTCCAATCAATCAATCAATCAATCGTATTTATTGAGCACTTACTGTGTGCAGAGCACTGTACTAAGCACCTGGGAAGTACAAGTTGGCAACATATAGAGACGGTCCCTACCCAATAGTGGGCTCACAGTCTAGAAGGGGAAGACAGAGAACAAAACAAAACATATTAACAAAATAAAATAAATAGAATAGATATGTACAAGTAAAATAAATAAATAAATAGAGTAATAAATATGTACAAACATATATACATATATACAGGTGCTTTGAGGAAGGGACCGTCTCTATATGTCTTGATGACATATAGATGGTCTTGATGACATATAGATGATCTTGATGATTAGATGATCATCAGACTGACCCCGCACCTTCCGCTCCTCTGCCGCTAATCTCCTCACCGTACCTCGTTCTCGCCTGTCCCGCCATCGATCCCCGGCCCACGTCATCCCCCGGGCCTGGAATGCCCTCCCTCTGCCCATCCGCCAAGCTAGCTCTCTTCCTCCCTTCAAGGCCCTGCTGAGAGCTCACCTCCTCCAGGAGGCCTTCCCTGACTGAGCCCCTTCCTTCCTCTCCCCCCCTCCATCCCCCCATCTTACCTCCTTCCCTTCCCCACAGCACCTGTATATATGTATATATGTTTGTACATATTTATTACTCTATTTATTTATTTATTTATTTTACTTGTACATATCTATTCTATTTATTTTATTTTGTTAGTATGTTTGGTTTTGTTCTCTGTCTCCCCATTTTAGGCTGTGAGACCACTGTTGGGTAGGGACTGTCTCTATATGTTGCCAATTTGTACTTCCCAAGCGCTTAGTACAGTGCTCTGCACATAGTATGTGCTCAATAAATACGATTGATGATGATGATGATGATGAAGGAGGTAAGGCGGGGGGGATGGAGAGGGGAAGGAGGGGGAGAGGAAGGAGGGGGCTCAGTCTGTGAAGGCCTCCAGACCCTTCTCTCCACGTTTACTCTTAGATTGTGAGCCCAAGGGATAGGGACGTGTGGATTCTATCCCAGGGCTTAATACAGTGCTCTGCACAGAATCAATCTTAATGAATACTGTTACTACGCCAGACTTCTACAGAATGTGATTCTCCCTTCTTACAGAAGGACCCATTCTCCAGACTTCCTTCCAAAACAACCTGACTGCCTCTCCCTGTAGCCTGAGCGGTGAGCTAGTTTATAAGACCTGGATGATCTGACTTGATTACATAAACCAATCCTTGAATTACAGGGACAGACATCACCTTCCCACTAGTAAGCACATTGGGTGAAGCAAGAACCTGGGAGTCAGAAGGTCATGGGTTCTAATCCCCACTCTTCCACTTTTCTGGTTGGTGACCTTGGGCAAGTCACTTCACTTTTTGTGCCTCAGTTGCTTAATCTGTAAGATGGGGATTGAGACAGGAAGCCCCATGTGGGACAGGAACACAGTCCCAACCTGATTTACTTTTAACCAACCCAGGGCTTAGTACAGTGCCTGGCACACAGTAACCTCTTTAAAAATACCACAATGATCATTGTTATTATGCTCTCAGGCCCCGGGACCCATCACTCCCCTGTCTTCCCTCCCTTCTACAGCTCTCAGCAGCTCGCAGCTCTGCTCCCTGGAATCAGATCTGAGGCTGGCCCTTTGCAGAGGCTTTAATAATAATGATAATAATAATAATAATAATAATAACAATAACAATAATAATGATAATGGTATTTTATATTGCTTACCATGTGTCAGGCACCCTACTATGCCCTAAAGTGGATACAAGAAAATTGGGTTTAATTAATTAATTCATTCAATCATATTTATTGAGTGCTTACTGTGTGAAGAGCACTGTACTAAGCACTTGGAAAGTACAATATGGCAATAGAGACAATCTCTGCCCACAACAGGCTTACAGTTTGGTGGGGGGATGGGATTGGGGGGGGGGAGAGGAAGACTGTCATCAAAACAAGAAAACAGTCATCAATATAAATAAATACAATTATAGATATGTACATAAATACGTAAGTGCTGTGGGGCAGGGAAGGGAGGAGAGCAAAGGGAGCGAGTCCAGGTATTGCAGAAGGGAGGGGGAGCTAAGGAAAAGTGGGCTTAGTCTGGGAAGACCTCTTGGAGGAGGTGCACCTTCAGTAAGGCTTTAAAGTGTGGAATGTGGTTTGACGCAGTCCCTGTCCCATGTGGGGCTCACAGTCTCAATCCCCATTTTACAGATGTGGGAACTGAGGCACAGAGGAGTGAAGTGACTTTCCCACACAGCAGTCAAGTGGTGGAGCTGGGATTAGAATTCATGTCCTTCTGACTCACAGGCCTGTGTTCTTTTCTCTATGCCCTGCTGCTTCTTCTTTATTGTCATAGCTCCCCTGGAACACCCCTTTCCCACCCACTTCAGGTGCAGGGGATTTTAGCAGCTTAGTGCCAGGGGCTAAAGAATGCTTCTCCAGAGGGACTGTCTTACATACTGGTCCTGTAGGATGCAGAACTGGTTCTGAGCTAGACCCAGCTTGAAGAGGGGTGGGAATCTGGTTCAAAGGCATCAGCCATAAGAATTTGGGGTTCCAGAGGAAAGTGCAAGCTTAGGTGGAAAGGTAAAATGTATTTGACCAAAGTGCCAGCCACCTCTCCACTGCCACTCTAGGAGGACTGATCCCAGCATGCTCTGTGCACCAAAGGCTACCCATGTGGATTGAAGGCACCACAGACCATACCTCAGACCTATCCACCAGTTAGCGGCCCGAAACCCCCAGGTACCAGCCATCTACACATGACAGCTCTCAGGGCCCTCAGTGTCCTCCTCTACACACAACAATGCTGCCTGCACTGGATCTCTGCCACATCAAGCAGGAATCTTCACCCTGCTATGCCTTCCACCACCCCAGTGGGATACAGAAGAGTAGCCAAGCCAGACGCAGCCTCCACAAAACCTCAGAAAGATGGTGGCGACCACTGCTGTTTTAGTGGTCACTGTGGTTGTACTGTAGTGGTTAGAGAAGCAGCATGTCTCAGTGGAAAGAGCTTGGGCTTTGGAGTCAGAGGTCATGGGTTCAAATCCTGGCTCCACCAATTGTCAGCTGTGTGACATTGGGCAAGTCACTTAACTTCTCTGTGCCTCAGTTACCTCATCTGTAAAATGGGGATTAAGACTGTGAGCCCCACGTGGGACAAACTAATCACCTTGTAACCTCCACAGTGCTTAGAACAGTGCTTTGCACATAGTAAGCACTTAATAAATGCCATCATTATAATTATTATTATTAGTGTGAGATCTGAACCACAGGAGCCTGAAATTCTGCTCCTTTATCCCCAGTACCCAACCCTACTAATCCTTGTTTTTGTATTTCTGTTGTCTAAGTCACTTGTCCCCTCCCCCCATTTTAATTTTCAGATTGTGAGTCCCCTGAGGGACAGGAACTGTGTCTATTTCCCACTTATGTATTCTTTCATAGTGCTCAGTGCAATGCTTTTCACATAGTAAGTGCTCAATAAATACCACTGATTGATTGATTGAGGAGGGTCAAGAAACCGACAGAAAAGAGCATGGCTTGCCTTGGAAAGCCAGGATGGGACCGCTTGCCTGGGGAAGTAAATAAGGCAGAGATTCCAACTGCTATGGATTCCAGAAGCAATTTCTCCCCTGCTACTGGGGATCACCACACCAGAAAGACAAAATACAAAGGATTAGAAAGAACAGAGTGTGATGTCCATTGCTTTTAGGTCTTCTGCCTGAATGGGGATTAAATATGTGTCTCCCTTCCCCTAAAATCTGTAGCAGTAGTAATAGTATTTATTAAGCTCTTACTGTGTGCAGAGTACTGTACTAAGTGTTGGGAGAGAATACCCAGGTAGGATTTAAACGTGGTCCTGTCCCTCAGAGTTCTCACAATCAAAGAACATTTGCTCAAGGGTAGTAGCTTCTTTCTTCATAGCAGTGTACCAAGCTGAACTCTCCTCAACAACTAACTGCCATTTGTCCTCTGGGATGCAGCATTGTCTGAGATTCTGTCTTATCTTGTCCTTAACATGTTTCTGCTGCCCTCCTCACTTTTGGTTTCCAAATCTTGCTCTATATCCAGGAGCTGCTTGCTCTCATTCATTTTCTTCACGCAGCCCACTCAATGTAAGCAGCATGGCTTATTGGAAAGAGCATGGGCTTGAGATTTAAAGGTCACGGGTTCTAATCCCAGCTCTACCACTTGTCAGCTGTGTGACTTTGGGCAAGTCACTTAACTTAGAGTAGAAGTGTGGCTCAGTGGAAAGACCACAGGCTTTGGAGTCAGAGGTCATGGGTTCAAATCCCGGCTCTGTCAGTTGTCAGATGTGTGATTTTGGGCAAGTCACTTAACTTCTCTGTGCCTCAGTTACTTCATCTATAAAATGGGGATTAAGACTGTGAGCCTCCCATGGGACAACCTGATCACCTTGTAACCTCCCCAGCGCTTAAAACAGTGCTTTGCATATAGTAAGTGCTTAATAAATGCTGTTATTATTATTATTATTATTATTCTCTGGGCCTCAGTTAAATGAGGATGAAGACTGTTATCTGTTAAATGGGGATGAAGACTGTGAGCCCCACGTGGGACAATCTTGTATCTATCTCAGTGCTTAGAACAGTGCTTGGCACATAGTAAGAGCTAAACAAATACCATTATTATTATTATTAATATGAGAATATCTTCATTGCTCGTATGTTGAGTATAGTTTGCAAATGACTTCGTTGGACCTGCTTAAAGTGGCAGAGGTGGGATTAGAACCCAGGTCCTAATGACTCCCAGGCCTTCTGATTCCCAGGCCTGAGCCCTATCCTCCAATCCATGCTGCTTCTTGGTAGAGCCTTAGCCAGGCTATCCTGGGTTTAGCAAGGGCAGAGCCAAGGTGGCCTCAGAACTGAGGATTCATGCCAAACCCAGAGAAGACCCAGATCTCCTGGTTGGCTCACAACTGCCCTAGCTTCCTGGGGCTGGTTGCCAGAATCCCCATAAAACTTTGTGAAGAGAGCTGTGATCACCCCTTAACTTTCTCTCCTTTTAGAGATTTATTTGAAATGTTCATTTTTCAGCCCCACCAATTAACTTGTAACTACCTCAGCACTTAGAACAGGTGTTATCAGGTGTTTCAATTCTCTGGGATATCAGAGTCAAAAAAGTTGGTTCTCAGCTTCACTCACTCAGGACTGTGTCCAAACTGATTATCTTGTATCTACTCTAGCACTTTGTACAGGGCTTGGCACACAATAAGTGCTTAACAAACACTATTCATTATTATTATTATTCTCCTCCTCATCATCAACAGCATTCATTCATTCATTCATTCATTCATATTTATTGAGCACTTACTGTGTGCAGAGCACTGTACTAAGCGCTTGGGAAGTACAAGTTGGCAACATATAGAGACTGTCCCTACCCAACAGTTTCTTCATGGGCTAGAAGAATCTTGCTGTCTGTCCAGGAGCTGTTTGCTCTCATTCATTCTCTTCACACAACCTACCCAATGTAAGCAGTGTGGCTTAGTGGAAAGAGCATGGACTTGGGAGTCGGAGATTGTGGGTTAAAATTCCAGCCCTGCCACTTGTCAGTTGTGTAACTGTGGGCAATTCACTTAACTCCTCTGGACCTCAGTTACCTTATCTGTAAAATGGGGATGAAGATTGTGAGACCCACATGGAACAACCTGATAACCTTCTATCTATCCCAGTGTTTTGAACAGTGCTTGGCACATAGTGAGCACTTAACAAATACCATCATTATACGATTGAATGAATGAATGAATTATTATTAATATGAGAATATCTTCCAAGTGAGGAGAATGACTTTGTTCCAGAATTTCATTGCTCGTATGCTGAGTATAGTTTTCAAATGAATTCTCTCGACCTGCTTAAAATGGCAGAGGAGGGATTAGAACCCAGGTCCTAATGACTCCCAGCCCTGTGCTCTATCCTCTAAACCATGCTGCTTCTTGGTAGAGCTAGAGCCAGGCTATCCTGGGTTTTGCAAGAGTAGAGCCAAGGTAGCCTCAGAACTGAGGATTCAGGCCAAACCCAGAGAAGATCCAGATCTCCTCGTTGGCTGATTGTCTTGTATCTACCTCAGCACTTTGTATACAGCATGGCTCACAGTAAATTCTTAACAAATACTATTATTATTACTATTATTATTTTTAACAGCAACAGCATGAAGAACTCCAAGGATAACATTCTCCTGCTCCCATTCCTAGTCCATCCCTGTCAGACGGACTCATCTTTGTAGCCATGATGTGCACACCCCATGGCTGAGACTGTGACATCAATTTCCTCTTCTCCTAGCCAGCCGCAAGGCTGGATCTGGATTATGCTCAGTTTTGTCTCTTGCAGGGTAGAGTACATGAGGCAGTCTCTAAAGAGGAGGGATGGTGCTTTGGCCCCCAGGCACAGAACTGCACAGCTCGCTCAGCCACCAGAGGGTCCCAAAGGGGTCTAAGAAGCATAAATAAGCTGGCAGTGGCTCAGCCACAAGCCTGGGCCCAGGGAGCAGTCTCCAACCCAGAGGTAGGTACTGGAGGAGAGCAGGTAGGTTTGCAGCAGGTCAGCCTGCAACAGTTCAGCTGGTAGTGGATCAGGTTGCACTAAGTCACTTTGCAGCAGGTCACCTTGCAGCAGATCATCCCGCAGCTGGGTCTTCTTGACAGCCGGTTGGGTTGCAGCAGGTCAGCCTGGTAGCAGATCAGCTTGCAGCAGGTCAGTCCGCTGCAGGTCCCCTTGCAGTAGGTCAGTTAGCAGCAAGTCAGCTATCAGGAGGTCACCTTGCAGTTTGTGAGTGTGGAGCCACTACAGAAGTTCTTCTGGCCAGGTGGGAAAAAAGGAGGGGAGCGGGTGATTAGAACTCAGGTGAGAGAAATGGATAGGTGGTTGAGCTGGAACAGAGAGAACCTCTAGTACCAGAGGAATGGTGGAAAGAAGAGGAAATTGGCCAGGTCAACCTGATAACTCATCGGCTTGCAGCAGGTCAGCTGTCAGGAAGTCAGCTTGCAGTATGTGAGTATGGAGCTACTACAGAGGTTCTCCTGGCCAGATGGGGACAGAGGGAGTAAAAGGGATGACTAGGGCTTTGGTGGGAGAAATGGCTAGGTGGTTGAACTGAGGCAGAGAGGACTCCAGAGAAAACCGGCCAGGATGGTTTAGAAAGTGACAGAGAAGACCAGACCACTCAGCATGAGCTGAAAAGTACAAATCTGGGAATCTTTTAGCTGGAGAGCTCTCTTTTGGACCTCTCTATCATGCCCCTACCTCTGGACAGCCAGGCCCTAGCCCTGCTCAGACAGAACAAGAACTGAAACCTGAAATTCTAGAGGCAATGTTGAGCCCAGTCTGGTTGCCAGTTGTGATGGTGGTGGAAGCTCTGAGGGCAAAACTCAGAGTGGTCAATCAATAATCACTGGTTTATATTGGGTGCTTACTGTGTGCAGAACACTGTACTAAGCACTTGGGAAAGTACAATAAACCTGTGGTCCAGCCCTTCTGCTGATTCCAATTCCCCAGAATAATGGCAACAATCTCCAGGATTTTTCTCTCCCCTTCTAGGAACCTACAGTGCCAACTCAATCGAATTTATTGAGCACTTACTGTGTGCAGAGCACAGTAGTAAGCACTTGGGAGAGTACAATGTAACAATCAACAGATACCCACCTTGGATCTCATTTGACCTGGAATGGAGAGATGTGGAGGTGCCAAGGAATAAGTGATGAAAGAAGGGAGAAGGAAGGGCAGACATTATTGGTTCCCAGTTTACAAGTTGCTAAACTGGTGTATAAAGAGGGAAAGGGAATCACCCAAGGCCACCCAGTGAATCAGAGGAAAAACCTAGATCTTTTGATTCCTTCAGGCTCATAATTTCATTTTTCCTAAGTGCAGTGAGGATGGGTGTGCAGGGGCGAGGAGGAGGGGACTCCTCTCCTGGAGGCCCCTCTGTAGAGAAGAGCTGCCTGACCTGGAGAAGGGTCTTTCTTATTTGGAGGCAGAGGACTGGATAAGATGTCTCCAGGGTGGCCAATTAACCCAAGGACTCTAGGAGGTTATGTTCAAATAAGAAGCAGAGTGGCCTAATAGAGACCTGGCCGGGAGTCAGAAGGACCTTGGTTCTAATCCCAGCTCCACCACTTTTCTGCTGTGAGACCTTGGGAAAGTCACTTCACTTCTCTGTGCCTCAGTTACTTCATCCTGTAAAGTGGGGATTAAGACTCTGAGCCCCTTGTGGGATAGGGAGTGTGTCTGATTAGCTTGTATCTATTCCAGGGCTTAGTATAGAACCTGGCATATAGTAATGCTTACAAATACCATTAAAAAAAGGACATAGGTGATAGCTGCTTTTTCTCTTGGACACCACCTCTACCCCACTCTCATGTCTCCAGACAGAGACCCAAGGTAAAGGCCCTGGAACTGGGCTCATATTCCCAGGTTGAACCGGCCATAGACAACAGGTACATTTCTTCTGCTGCCCCTCCTTCTCCTCCTCTCCCTCCTACTCCTCCATTTCTCTCTCCCTTTTCTTCCTACTTCTCTTCCCTTTCTCTCCTCTTCCCCCCATCTTCTTTTCTACTTATGACTTCCTCTCCTCCCTCCTCATCCTTTCTCCCTTCCTGCTGCCTTACCTTCTTCAGAATGCAGTTGAGCTCCCCAGCCTCTTCTCCCTTCCCTGCAACAGGAAAGAACCTGCTTCCAGGAATGGACTCAGGCTGGGAGGAGATGGTCTTAAGAAACCCCAGGCAGCAGCGAAAGTCCAGCCAGGGCATTTCAGAGAGTGGCAGTCAGGGAAGCCTGACTCAGAAAGCAAAGGGTTGAGAGGAGAGAGACTCAGAGGTGAATGGGCTTGGGCCCAAGACTTGGGAAAGGAGAACAGCAGAGAAATAATAATGGTATTAATTCAGCACTCTGCCTCAAGGGGGGATGGAGTATAGTATTTAATTACCATTTTAAAGATGAGGAAAATGAGTCACAGAGAAGGTATATGACTTGCCCAAGGACACACAGTAGGCAAATGATGAAGTCAGGGTTTGAACCCAGGTGTACTGACTCTGAGGCCTGTGTCCTTTCCACCAGGCCACATGGCTTCTCTTGGAGAGAACTCCAACTGGGAAGAGAAAGGGGACACTCCAGGCTCAGAATTGGGAGGGGGAGGCCAGTCCAGCCAATGTCCGGCAGGTTAGTTGTAATGGGGTCTCAACCTTGATGGACAAATAGCCCTTGGCTGTGGGCACTGGCCACAGGGCCACAAGCAGAATCACTCACTCGATAAATCAATGGTATTTATTGAGTGCTTCCTATATGCAGAGCACTGTATTAAGTATTTGGGAGCATACAATACAACAGAATTAGTGGACTTAGTGGACACATTCCCTGCCCAAACGAGAAGACTAGAAGAGCAGAGACATTGTAGATTGAACTTCAACCAGTTCCTTGTAAGCAGATGATGAAAGAAAGATGCTGCATGGTCCTACCCACTGCAAGGTGTCGATGCACACTTTCCAATGCCTGTGACACCCCACCACAGCCTCCCTGATGATTCACCTAAGGAGGGCTGGAGTTCATTTCTTTGTTTCCACGTTTGTCTTGAACTAATGCTGAAGTTCCCAGCTTTGTGGAGTGAAGCTTCCCTATCTAGTCACCCCCTGACTGCTGGCAATCATGTTCAAAAACACATTTTAGAAATTAATTAAAACTATCTAGGCCTTTTTTTCCCCATTAGTGAGATATGGGATGGAGATGATTCCATGCTTTTAAATGGAAGAACTTTCATTTCTCTGACTGTCTGGGGTCTGTCCCATTCCTTAGAGGGGTGGGAACCCCTATCTTCCTACATAGGCATTCGCAAAAGAAGCTCTCGAAATCTGGAATTTTTGAACTCCCAAGCTCACCTTCTAACCATACCTCACTCATGATTCTCCTGCCTCCAGCTCCTCACTCATGCTTTCCCTCTAGCTGGAATTTCCTCTCCACCAAGATCTATGAGCCACTAACTCTCTTCCTTCCAATCCCTCCTAAAAGCCCACCTCCTCCAGGCAGCTTTCCTCAATTATTTCAAAATGAACCAACAGCCACGCTTAGCATCTATGCTTTCTATTCCTATCCTCAGCACTTATGCCCTCTGTATTTTTTTAATGATATTTTTAAGCACTTACCTACCATGTGCCAACCACTGTATGAAACACTGGGGTAGCTACAAGCTAATCAGATTGAACACAGTCCAAGTCCCACATGAGCCTCGAAATCTTAATCCCGGTTTTACACATGAGGTATCAGAGGCACAGAGAAGTATAATGACTTGCCCAAGGTCACACAAGAGCCAAGAGGCAGAATCAGGATTAGACCAGGTCCTCTGACTCCCAGGTCTGTTCTCCTTCCACTAGGTCACACTGATTCCCTTTGGTTCGTACCCTTATTTATTAAGTCCAGGGTGCTTTAATCTGCTGAGTGTAGAAAAATGTCTTGTCTTATGCCATCATGTCATCTCTGACCCATAGTGACTCCATGGACACATCTCTCCCAGAATGCTCCTCTTCCATCTACAATCATTCTGGTAGTTTATCCATAGGGTTTTCAGGGTAGAAATATGGAAGTGGTTTACCATTGTCTTTTTCCGCATAATAAACTTGAGTCTCTGCTCTCGACTCTCTCCCATGCTGCTGCTGCCCAGCACAGGTGAGTTTTGACTTGTAGCACATTGCCTTCTACTCAGTCAATCAATCAATCGTATTTATTGAGCGCTTACTGTGTGCAGAGCATGGAATGGGTATGCCTCTCCCTCCTGTAGCCAAAACTGGTAGAGACCTTGAAACTCTCCAGACACAAACCTGGGGGGGTACTGAACATTTGTTGTGTGCAGGGTACTGGCCTGAATGTCTACATCTACTGTGTGCAATGCACTGGATTCAGCAACTCCTGTGTCTACCAATATGTCTAGCAACTCTGTTATATTGTACTCTTCCAAGTGCTTAGTACAGCATTCTCCACACACTAAACACTCTAGAAATGCAATAATACTAACAAATAATAATAATAATAATAATAACAATTTTGATATTTATTAAGTGCTTACTATGTGCCAGGCACTATACTAAGAGCTGGGGTATCTGGATTCAAGCAAATTGGGTTTGACACAGTCCCTGTCTTACAACGAGCTTACAGTCTCAATCCCCATTTTACAGATTAGGTCACTGAGGTCAAGAGAAATAAAGTAACTTACCCAGGATCACACAGCAGACATGTGGCAGAGCCAAGATTAGAAACCATAACCTCCATACTCCCAGGTCCGTACTCTACTCACCATGCCATACTGCTTCTTATACCATTGACGGATGAACACTGTGTGCGAAGTGCTGTATTGGTAGACACTGTGTGCATAACAATAGGAGTAAATACGAGTTGGAGATGCAGTGTTCAGGAACCGAGGAGGGAGTTTATCAATACCCACTCTCTCCTCGACCCCCTCCAGTCTGGCTTCTATCCCCTACGTTCCACGGAAACTGCCCTCTCAAAGGTCACCAATGACCTCCTGCTTGCCAAATCCAACGGTTTATACTCTATCCTAATCGTCCTCGACCTCTCAGCTGCCTTAGACACTGTGGACCATCCCCTTCTCCTCAACACGCTATTCAACCTTGGCTTCACAGACTCCGTCCTCTCCTGGTTCTCCTCTTATCTCTCCGGTCATTCATCCAGTCATCCGGTCTCCGGTTTCTTTTGCAGGCTCCTCCTCCCCCTCCCATCCCCTTACTGTGGGGGTTGGGGGTTCCCCAAGGTTCAGTTCTGGGTCCCCTTCTGTTCTCGATCTACACTCACTCCCTTGGTGAACTCAGTTGCTCCCACGGCTTCAACTATCATTTCTACGCTGATGACACCCAGATCTACATCTCTGCCCCTGCTCTCTCCCCCTCCATCCAGGCTCACGTCTCCTCCTGCCTTCAGGATATCTCCATCTGGATGTCTGCCCGCCACCTAAAAATCAACATGTCCAAGACTGAACTCCTTGTCTTCCCTCCCAAACCCTGCCCTCTCCCTGACTTTCCCATCACTGTTGATGGCACTACCATCCTTCCCGTCTCACAAGCCCACAAACTTGGTGTCATCCTAGACTCCGCTCTCTCATTCCCCCCTCACATCCAAGCCATCACCAAAACCTGCCGGTCTCAGCTCCGCAACATTGCCAAGATCCGCCCTTTCCTCTCCATCCAAACTACTACTCTGCTCGTTCAAGCTCTCATCCTATCCCATCTGGACTACTGCATCATCCTCCTCTCTGATCTCCCATCCTCATGTCTCTCCCCACTTCAATCCATACTTCACTCTGCTGCCCGGATTGTCTTTGTCCAGAAATGCTCTGGGCATGTTACTCCCCTCCTCAAAAATCTCCAGTGGCTACCAATCAATCTATGCATCAGGCAGAAACTCCTCACCTTCGTCTTCAAGGCTCTCCATCATCTTGCCCCCTCCTACCTCACCTCCCTTCTCTCCTTCTACAACCCAGCCCACACCCTCCGCTCCTCTGCTGCTAATCTCCTCACTGTACCTCATTCTCACCTGTCCTGCTGTCGACCCCCCACCCACATCATCCCCCTGGCCTGGAATGCCCTCCCTCCCAACATCCACCAAGCTGGATCTCTTCCTCCCTTCAAGGCCCTACTGAGAGCTCACCTCCTCCAGGAGGCCTTCCCAGACTGAGCCCACTCCTTCCTCTCCTCCTCGTCCCCCTCCCCATTCCCCTTGTTTTGCCTCCTTCCCTTCCCCACAGCACCTGTATATATGTATATATGTTTGTACATATTTACTCTATTTATTTTACTTGTACATATCTATTCTATTTATTTTATTTTGTTAATATGTTTGGTTTTGTTCTCTGTCTCCCCATTCTAGACTGTGAGCCCACTGTTGGGTAGGGACTGTCTCTATATGTTGCCAACTTGTGCTTCCCAAGTGCTTAGTACAGTGCTCTGCACACTGTACGCATGCAATAAATATGATTGATTGATTCAGCTTGGGCACAGGAGACCCAGGAGCAGCAGTGGGCAAGTCACTGAACCACTGGGTTATTTGTGGCTATGGCAGACGAGGAACTTACATCTGTCCCTGCTTGCCCAGGTTCTCAGGAAGAAGCCTGCTCTGCTCAGCTGTTCTACCATGTCATCTCTCAGCAACAACTCATTCACTCAGCCATCCGAATTCCACCTCATGTGCCTCCCTGGGGCCCGGAGCCATCAGCTCGGGCTATCCGTGGTCCTGGCCCTGCTCTTAATCATGGCCCTGGGGGCTAACGCTTTGCTCCTGCTGACCATCCGGCTGGTGGAGTCTCTGCACCAGCCCATGTACTACCTCCTCAGCCTCCTCTCTCTCCTGGACCTTGTTCTCTGCCTCACTGTCATCCCCAAGGTCTTGGCCATCTTCTGGTTGGGCTGGTGGTCCATCAGCTTTGCAGGCTGCTTCTTGCAAATGCTCACTCTAAACACCTTCCTGACCATGGAGTCCTCTACTTTCTTGGTCATGGCCTATGACCGCTATGTGGCCATCTGCCACCCGCTGCGGTACCCATCCATTGTCACTGACCGCTTTGTGGCTAAGGCAGCCATCTTCATTGTGGCTCGCAACTTCCTGCTCCTGACACCTGTCCCCATCCTCTCTGCCCGGCTAAACTACTGTGGAAACACCACGATCAGGAACTGTTTGTGTGGCAACCTGTCTGTGTCGCAGCTCTCCTGTGGAAATATTACCCTGAATAAACTCTACCAGTTTGTGGTGGCCTGGACCCTGCTGGGCTCAGACCTGGTCCTCATCATCCTCTCCTACACTTTCATCCTGCATGCTGTGCTGCATCTGAAGGCTGAGGGCACAGCGGCCAAGGCCCTGAGCACCTGTGGGTCCCATCTCATCCTCATCCTCTTCTTCAGCACCATCCTGCTGGTTCTGGTCCTAACTAATGTGGTCAAGGAGAGAGTCCATGCCGACATCCCCGTCCTCCTCAATGTCCTGCACTACATCATTCCTGCTGCCCTGAACCCCATTGTCTATGGGGTGAGGACTAAGGAGATCAAGGAGGGGATCCACAGCGTCTTAAGGAAAGTGAGGGGCTGAAGGAGGAATGGCTATGACTGAACAGCCTTGGGACCAGGGAACACCTTCCTCAAAGCAAATACAGTAACCCAAACAGGCTTTGTGGGAGGTCAGGATATTAGAATCAGGTCCAGATCATCCATATTCTCTTAGCACCTGAGCACCACTCCTACCACCACTATGCTTACTAGTGGGGAGGTGATAGCTGTCCCTATAATTCAAGGATTGGTTTGTGTAATCACTTGAGATCATCCAGGTCTTGCAATCTACCACTACCGAGGGGTTAGAGAAAAGCAGCTGCAGTGTATCTTTGACACCCCACACCACCAGAGAGACAGCCATGCTGCCTACCTGGGAACTGACACAGCCTCTCCTCAGCTCCACTGAAGCTACTCAATCTCATCCTGCCTTCCACCATCAGAAAAGAGAGGAACACCAACAGAAGGGCACAAAATCTTAGAGAGACCTGGGACTGCTGAAGTGGTCCTTGTGGCTAAGGGTGTGTCTTGAACTCTGGTCCCCGATGAGCCTGAAATTCTGCTCCTCTAGTCACTGCAGCCTACTGACTATGTTTTTATTTTGTGTATTTGTCTGTGTTTAATGTTCTATCATTCTTGAACTATCTGCCTCCAAACCCTTCTCCGTACTTTTAGTCTTAGATTGTGAGCCCAAGGGATAGGGACCTGTGGATTCTATCCCAGGGTTTAATACAGTGCTCTGCACACAATCCAATCTTAATGAATACTGTTACTACTTCAGACTTCTACAAAATGTGATTCTCCCTTCTTCCTGAAGGACCCATTCTCCAGAGTTCCTTCTAAAGCAAACTAACTGCCCCTCCTTGAATCCTGAGCAGTGAGCTAGTTTACAAGACCTGGACATCTGACTTGATTACACAAACTAACCCTTGAATTACAGGGAAAGACATCACGTCCCTACTAGTAGGCATAGTGGATAAAGCAAGAGTCTGGGAGTCAGAAGGTCATGGGTACTTATTCCAGCTCTTCCATCTGTCTGCTGGGTGACCCTGGGAAAGTCACTTCACTTCTCTGTGGCTCAGGTGCTTCATGTGGGACAGGGATACAGTCCCAACTTGATTTTCGTGTAATCACCCCAGTGTTTAGTACAGTGTCTGGCACACAGTAAGCACTTTCCAAATATCACAGTTATTATCATTGTTAAGCTCTCGGGCCCTGAGACCCATCACTCCCCTGGCTTCCCTCCCTCCTACTGCTCTCAGCAGATCCCAGATGGGCTCCCTGGAATCAGGTCTGAGGCTGGCCCTTTTCAGAGGCTTTCATCATCATCATCATCATAATAATAATAATAATAATAATAATAATAATAATAATAAATGCAATAATAATAGTATTTTGAAATGCTTACCATGGGTCAGGCAATCTACTAAGTGCTAAAGGGGATACATGAAAATTGGGTTTCATTCATTCATTCATTCAATTGTATTTATTGAGCACTTACTCTGTGGATAGCACTGTTCTAAGCACTTGGAAAGTACAATGCAGCAAAAAAGAGAGACGATGGCTGCCTACAATGGGCTTACAGTCTTTTGGGGGGGGAAGACAGTTATCAAAACAGGCATCAATATAAATAAATAGAATTATAGATATATACATATATACATAAGTGCTGTGGGGCAGAGATTGGGGGTAGAGCGAAGGGAGCAAGTCAAGGTGATGTGGAAGGGAGTGGGAGCAGAGGAAAAGGGAGCTTAGTCTGGGAAGGCCTCTTGGAGGAGGTACACCTTCAATAAAGCTTTGATGGGGGGAAGAGGGTTTGACACAGTCCGTGTCCCATGTGGAGCTCTGTCCCGAGGTGACCCTTGGGTACCGGCCATCTCAAGGTCAAAAGGTATCTCGTGACCACCTGAGCCAGCAGGCGGAACTCGGAAGTGAGGGTGGGATACCGCCCCCACGACCAAATCTGCTAGATTGACAGCCCAACCTGGGAATACAGAAGGTGTCCCTCGCCCCCGTGCCAATCAAATTAGGTATGGAGGAGGCGGGGAGGGCAGAGATTAGATAGACTGAGGCCGGAAGCTGGAATGGCCTAGGGGCACAGGCAATAAATACCTGTCGCCTCTGGCCTTCGGGGTCAGAACACCAGGACACGCAGCAGCAGGAGCAGCCGCTGCAGCAGCAGCAGCAGCCCACGTGTCTCTCCCTGCCCATAAGGCCAGATGCCTGCTCTACAACCAGAACCAACACACTGAGGCAAGGGCCATGGGATGGGTGAGTGTCTCGTGGGTGGGACCCAGGTATCCCACTGCTGATGGGAATTATGAGTGGATTCCTCCCATGTAGGGAGAGCACATTGTGAGAGCTAGCCACCCACCACGTGCGCGAATAATGTAATGAATTCTTCCCATGTGGGAAAGTAAGTGGATTCTTCCCAAGTGGGAAGTTAATATGCAAACCCATTTAGAGTTAGCTTATCTCTCCGGCACTACCCCCTCCCCCGCCAGCCCCCCCCAACCCCCCCTTCTCCTTCCCCTATAGAAGCTCAGCAAAACACCTGTTTTGCAGAATTTCTGGGTGCAGCCTCCCTCCTGTACCCCACCATCCATGTTTCAGGAGATTAGGGGTCAGCTTCAGTCACAGTGAAAGGTTGGAGTGGCCCTGAATGACTCAGAAGGCAGAGCTGCATGGCTAATAAAGGCTATAGCCACTAGCCTCAGGGGCTCCTCCATCCAAGCCCGGGGGTCTAAAAAGCCAATGAAAAGCAGCTGTAGCTTCGTGGATAGAGCTTGGGCCTGGGAGTCAGAAGGACCTAGGTTTTAGCCCCAGCTCTGCCACCTATCTGCTGTGTGACCTTGGGCAAGGACACAAGTCACTTCACTTCTCTGGGCCTCATTTACCTCATCTGTAAAATGGGGATTAAGAATGTGAGCCCCATGTGGGACAGGGACTGTATCCAACGTGATTAACTTGTATTTAATCAATCAATCAATCAATCAATTGTATTTTTGAGTGCTTACTGTGTGCAGAGCACTGTACTAAGCACTTGGGAAGTACAAGTTGGTAACATATAGAGACAGTCCCTACCCAACAGTGGGCTCAAATGAATATATGGGGATTACATGAAGGAGCAGGATAATTCATTCATTCAGTCGTATTTATTGAGTGCTTACTGTGTGCAGAGCACTGTACTAAGCATTTGGGAAGTACAAGTTGGCAACATGTAGAGACGGTCCTTACCCAACAGCGGGCTCACAGTCTAGAAGGGGGAGACAGACAACAAAACAAAACATATGAACAAAATAAAATAGATAGAATATGTAAATATGTACAAGTAAAATAAATAGAGTAATAAATCTGTACAAACCTATATACAGGTGCCGTGGGGAGGGGAAGAAGGTAGGGTGGGGGGGTGGAGAGAAGGAGAGGAAAAAGGGGGCTCAGTCTGGGAAGGCCTCCTGAAGGAGGTGAGCTCTCAGTAGGGCTTTGAAGGGAGGAAGAGAACTAGCTTGGCAGATGTGCGGAAGGAGGGCATTCCAGGCCAGGGGGAGAACGTGGGCCAGGGGTCGATGGTGGGACAGGTGAGAACGAGGCACAGTGAGGAGGTTGGCATCAGAGGAATGGAGGGTGTGGGCTGGGCTGGAGAAGGAGAGAAGGGAGGTGAGATAGGAGGGGGCGGGGTGATGGAGAGCCTTGAAGCTGAGAGTGAGGAGTTTTTGCTTGATGCGTAAGTTGACTGGTAGCCACTGGAGTTTTTTGAGGAGGGGAGTAACATGCCCAGAGCGTTTCTGCACAAAGATGATCCGGACAGCCATATGAAATATAGACTGAAGTTGGGAGAGACAGGAGGATGGGAGATCAGAGAGGATGCTGATGCAGTAATCCAGTCGGGATAGGATGAGAGATTGAACCAGCAGGGTAGCAGTTTGGATGGAGAGGAAAGGGCGGATCTTGGCGATGTTGCAGAGGTGAGACCGGCAGTTTCTGGTGATGGATTGGATGTGAGGGGTGAACGAGAGAGTGGAGTGGAGGATGACACCAAGGTTGCGGGCTTGTGAGACGGGAGGGATGGTAGTGCTGTCAACAGTGATGGGAAAGTCAGGGAGAGGGCAGCGTTTGGGAGGGAAGACAAGGAGTTCAGTCTTGGACATGTTGAATTTTAGATGGCGGGGAGACATCCAGATGGAGATGTCCTGAAGGCAGGAAGAGATGTGAGCCTGGAGAGAGGGAGAGAGAGCAGGGGCAGAGATGTAGATTTGGGTGTCATCAGCATAGAGATGATAGTTGTAGCCATGGGAGTGAATAGGTTTACCAAGGGAGTGGGTATAGGTAGAGAACAGAAAGGGAATGGAGTGAGGCTGGCTGTTCATGGCAGTAATACAAAGGCAGGTATCAGCAGCCACAGAATAATAAATAAAACTCAAAAGGATGATGGAATCAGGGCAGTTACAAGCACAATGGAGAAAAGATAATAGAGTTACAACAAAGAATAGATAATCCTGTGACCACAAGGAAACACCAATATTGGCAATATTGAAAGAGGAGGAAAATGTTCCCCCTTTACTTCATGGGACTATCATCCTAAGGAAGTCATACTAGCTGACCCCACCATGACTCTTTAGCAAGGACTTTGCTGCTTCCTGACCAGGGGACAACCCAATTTATGCAGACACACTTCAGGAACTCCCCAGACCACCAGGCTGATATCAGAAGCATGTAAGCCCACCTTCAGGCAAGAACTGGGGAGGAGCAAAGAAGTGTTGGAGGGTATAAAAGGGGTCCAGGGGACAATTATCTTTCCTCTGTGGGTCAGAGTCCATTGATTCCTAGATCAGTATAAAGGCAAGAGAGTTAACTACATTGCTGTGGACCTCTTGACATGCCGTTTCTTTGGATTGGTAACCATATCAAAATGATGAAGAGGTTCTTTCCCTTTTTGGTGGGTGAGGGGTGGGCGGTTTTCATAAAGGAACCCTTGTACATTGTACATTTTGGAGAGGTGGGGTGGTTGTTGACAACTGATCTTTTTTCTTTCCATCATTCCTATTATTTATGTAAATTTTTTACATCTGCCTCCCCAGTAGATTGTAAGTTCTTTGTGGACAAGAAATGCATGTTTCACTTCTGTTATACATTCCCATACACTTAGTGCAGTGCAGTGCATTGTCCCGAGGTGACCCTTGGGTACCGGCCATCTCAAGGTCAAAAGCTATCTCGTGACCACCTGAGCCAGCAGGCGGAACTTGGAAGTGAGGGTGGGATACCGCCCCCACGACCAAATCTGCTAGATTGACAGCCCAACCTGGGAATACAGAAGGTGTCCCTCGCCCCCGTGCCAATCAAATTAGGTATGGAGGAGGCGGGGAGGGCAGAGATTGGATAGACTGAGGCCGGAAGCTGGAATGGCCTAGGGGCACAGGCAATAAATACCTATCGCCTCTGACCTTCGGGGTCAGAACACCAGGACACGCAACAGCAGGAGCAGCCGCTGCAGCAGGAGCAGCAGCCCACGTGTCTCTCCCTGCCCAGAAGGCCAGATGCCCGCTCTACAACCAGAACCAACACACTGAGGCAAGGGCCGCAGGATGGGTGAGTGTCTCGTGGGTGGGACCCAGGTATCCCGCTGCTGATGGGAATTATGAGTGGATTCCTCCCATGTAGGGAGAGCATATTGTGAGAGCTAGCCACCCACCACGTGCGCGAATAATGTAATGAATTCTTCCCATGTGGGAAAGTAAGTGGATTCTTCCCAAGTGGGAAGTGCACGTGGGTGAGAGTTAACCAACTCATCCACGTGCGATTAACGGATGATTGTGTTCCTCCCATGTAGGGAAGCTCTAATATTGCTAATTGATTATATTCCTCCCGAAAGGGAAGCTCAATCCATTGCGCCTAAACAACTACATAAATTAAATTCACCTCGCGGAATAAATTTTATATAAAACCTAGGCTTTCCGTCCCCGGCCTCTCTCTCTCTCGCCTCGCCGATCACTGAACGAACCCGTCCCCGGATGACGGGTGACAGAAATGGCGACGAGGGTGGGATCGGCGATAGGCGACAGAGAGCCGAGAGGGCTTTTTGAATTCCTCGCGGATCAGGGATGGAAAACCCCAAGATGGGACAGCCGCTGGGTGGGGAGCACTGGGAGGACCCGGCCAATTTGGTGAGGGAATTTTGTGATTGTCGGGAGGCTACCCAAATCAGGAAAAGGAAAGGAAAGACTGCCCTCCTCGGTCTCCTAGCAATGGTGCTGCAGCGCTGCAGGCCGCCTCCCAGGACCGCCGGCGGTGGCGGCAGGAGAGTGCCGCCCTAGAGGCAAAACTAAAGGAAAGTGAGATGAAGTGCCTCTTACTGCAGACAGTGGCCGAGGTAAAAATGCAGCAGGCGATCCTTTTAGAACAGAAATTGGCACCCCGGGTGGTTAAGGAGTTAAAAGCACAGAGGAAACTTCCCGTAACTGAGCAGGAGATCAAGTGGGTCATGTACTCAGAGCTGGGTGGGAAGAAGTCCTCTGGGGAGGAGAAGGGGGGTCTCGATCCTCTACCACAACTGGAACTAGCCTCTTCCCCTTGGGATTGGGAGGTGCCCCCGCAGAACCCTGAGGGGCAGCCCAAGCCCCTCTATCCTATTATCAAGGAAAAGCAGAATCCTGAGGGAAAGGTCACCACCCAAACTACTCACTTCACAGCCACTGAACTCAGGCAGCTCTCTAAGGAGTTTTCCCGGGACCCTGGGGAGCCGATGATAGGCTGGTTGGCCAGGGTATGGAAGGGAGCGGCAGCCCAGCTGGATCTCAGCCCAAATGAAAGCAGCCGCTTCGATTTGGGCCCAGGGGTGGATGTGACCCACACTCACACTCAAGGTCGTACCCTCTGGACCCTCGCGGTACACTGGGCTCGGACAGTCCCCCGAAGTGAACAGGAAAGGGCCAGAACCCTCCGCTGGACCGACCCAGCTACATTAAACCAGCATCTCCTGGTGCTTGGAATTGAATAACTCCTGGATGAGAGGGAGAAAACTCAGGAACCAAGCCCCTGGTCCCTCCCCGCCCAAGAGGGCCTACTTCGTGCAATAGTAATGGGTGCACCCCCAGGGCCGGAGTGCGGACTGGCACACCGTTTGAGGGATAGGGCTACCGGGGTACAAACTTGGAGCACTTTGGCCAACGTGGTCAACAGTGACTGGTCCCTATTCCAGTCCCCTAAGATGCCAATTACCCGGCATGTAGCAGCCATGATTAGGAAAGGCTGGGGTTCAGGAGGGCAAAGCCCGTTCCAACGAATAGTAAAAGGGATACCTGCCGACCCCCACAGCGGGTCGGCTCAGGAAGGTTGGGCCCAGGAGAACAGGTGATCATATGGAGGGAGTTAAGGGAGCGGGGATTTCCTATGGACGAGCTGGATGGGCTGCCCACAAGGTAGAAAGGAAGGTAGGCCAACGGCCCCAACCACCACGTAGCGGGGAAATTAGAAGGGGGATCCGGCGGGCCAGGCCGTTGGACGGCAGTCGCGGCCCTCTCGCAACCCGGGTGCCCCCCCCCCCCCCCACCCTCCGCCCCCCCGTCATATGACCGTCCCAGTAAATGATCATCGGAAAGTCTTACCGGTAGACACCAGGGCCCGGGTATCTATGATGAGGAAGGATTCTTGGCAAGGAGGCCAACCATCAATTATAGGAAATAATTCCATAATTGGGGTTACTGGGAAACGGGGGACCCTTCCCGTCACCCGAGCACCCAGCTACTCAAGAAATTTGCAAGCTAAAGCATGGGGGTAGGAAACTTAACCACTTTGCCTTCAGGGCGAGAGCTATCAGTTGGGAGATCAAAAGGGAATTCCTTTGAGGGAAGGCACCTCCCTCTAGCAAAGGGTTGCCTCCCTCCTAGTGAATGGCTGCCTTCCTCAGTCTAAGGCACTTCCCCATAGAAACTACAATGGCGGTCATTAGGAATGAATTGGGAGTGAACTTGCCATTGTTCTCCCAGCCTAGGAACAACTGGAGGAGTGGTGATTTAATCATTATATCTGAAATGCCACTGCCTTCAATTTCTCTAACTTAGTAAACGGTAAAAGCAGATCAAATACAAAAGTCATCTTGATATATTTGAAATGATAAATGAATCTGACTGGGCAAACCTGTGCAGCTAATCTCAATGAGGGCTGCCCACTAACTTTGGTAGAGGCTTGGAGATCCTCCAAGACCTAGACCCTTCTCTTTTGCAGACATCACGCCTGGGAGAGGGGGAATGAAGACACATCACCCTGTGAAACTGCTTGGCCTGCTCGTCACTTAATGTGTTAAATATTTGAACACACAAAGTCCAGATTTAATTGCTGCATATTACAAATTATATGTATTAGAACTGGGGTTTGTTCGTCTTTGCTTGTTAAATTGGTTCAGATGGTCTTTAATATAAAATCTACATTTTTCAGGGTTGACAATGCAAGTGCTGCATGCTGTCTCTGCTATAGCCTAGCTAATGGGCAAAAAGCAGCTGTATGTTATTCGGTATCATACATATGTACAGATCTGGATGTCTACTTTGTCTTTGCGATTGTTTCCTTTTAAGGGACTGAAAAGGTTTAGTCATCATATCCCAAGGATTTGGAAAGCAACAGAAGAATAATTGGGAAATTTGTTAAAATTGTTAGTAGTTTTTAAGAATGAGTTAAGAATAATTGTTTAATGTTATTAGGAAAAAGCTACTATTTCAAACTTTATCAATCATATCTGGCTATATGATGCTCCTGGGTACTTCTCTGCCTCACAATTCTATGGTCAGGATTGCCTGACTTCCAGACAGGCCCAGCAAAGGAATCATCACTGAACTGCCTCCCAGAGAGCCTGTCTTCAGTCTTAGCCATGGTGTGACATCATCAGGGAAGGGAACCTATTTCTACCAGGCGAACTGTTCCTGTTTCAACAAGACTGGTGCTTCTCGCCTCCTCATTCCAGTGACTCTGAACAACTGGACACGATGATCTCTGGCAGCGTACCATGCAGCTAATGAAGAGTCCCCACCACCAGAGGAGTTTTGTACTGGTTCTATGGACTCTTTAGACTTGAGGAGGGAAGCTCACTATCCCAGGGGTTGCTGCTACTTTTGCTCCTGGTGGTGGGCTTAGTGGGAGGATGGTGGTTACTAAGTTGCTGTTGCTTGGCCCTTTTCACACAGGTGTGACAAACACACAGTCACCCCCAGCTCTTGCCTCTGTGCGCTATCTTAAGACCATTGTGCTAGTAAGGGAAGGGGTTGTTATCTCTCCCAGTGTCACACTGCTCTATCTGTGGATAGCGGCCACTTCAACCATCCCTGGCCCCTTTCCTCAGTGCAGTGCCTCAAAACCATGGTGGGCCACCGACCACCTTCCATACCTCCATACCTCCTACTTGCACGCCTTGAAGGCGGGGTACCGCCTTTTGTTGCCCCTGGCCATGGGATAGGAAACGTCCTCTGCCCCAACCCATGGATCTGCTTTTCTGGTTTCCTGGGGCAAGCCAGGGAGGTTATCAGCCCATGCGGTCAGGGGAGGGACAACGCCAGAAGGCACGGCTTCCAGTGCAACCCCACCACCATGCGACCTGAAGGGGATGCCTGAAGAGGTGGGGTCAGGTGGGCACGGATGGCGAGGGCCAAGGGGTGGTATGTCCCGAGGTGACCCTCGGGTACCGGCCATCTCAAGGTCAAAAGCTATCTCGTGACCACCTGAGCCAGCAGGCGGAACTCAGAAGTGAGGGTGGGATACCGCCCCCACGACCAAATCTGCTAGATTGACAGCCCAACCTGGGAATACAGAAGGTGTCCCTCGCCCCCGTGCCAATCAAATTAGGTATGGAGGAGGGGGGGAGGGCAGAGATTGGATAGACTGAGGCTGGAAGCTGGAATGGCCTAGGGGCACAGGCAATAAATACCTGTCGCCTCTGACCTTCGGGGTCAGAACACCAGGACACACAACAGCAGCAGCAGCCGCTGCAGCAGCAGCAGCAGCCCACGTGTCTCTCCCTGCCCAGAAGGCCAGATGCCCGCTCTACAACCAGAACCAACACACTGAGGCAAGGGCCGTGGGATGGGTGAGTGTCTCGTGGGTGGGACCCAGGTATCCCACTGCTGATGGGAATTATGAGTGGATTCCTCCCATGTAGGGAGAGCATATTGTGAGAGCTAGCCACCCACCACGTGCGCGGGTAATGTAATGAATTCTTCCCATGTGGGAAAGTAAGTAGATTCTTCCCGAGTGGGAAGTGCACGTGGGTGAGAGTTAGCCAACTCACCCACGTGCGATTAACGGATGATTGTGTTCCTCCCGTGTAGGGAAGCTCTAATATTGCCAATTGATTATATTCCTCCCAAAAGGGAAGCTCAATCCATTGCGCCTAAACAACTACATAAATTCAATTCACCTCGCGGAATAAATTTCATATAAGACTTAGGCTTTCTGTCCCCGGCCTCTCTCTCTCTCTCGCCTCGCTGATCACTGAATGAACCCGTCCCCGGACGACGGGTGACAGTGCTCAATAAATACGATTGAATGAATGAATGAATTTTGGAAGAACAAATGATTCAACTTAGATTAGCATATTTTGGACACATAATCAGGAGGACTGATTCTCTGAAGACACTAATGCTAGGAAAAGTCCAGGGAAAATGTGGAAGAGGCAGAAGATAGCAGAAGAATAATTAGAGAGCTTGTGGATTATGGCAGAAGACAGGACGTTCTGCAGAAATTATATCCATGGAGTTGCTATGAATTGAAAATGACTTGACGGCACATAATGAACCCAGACTGAGGCCCCTTTTTATCAATCGTATTTATTGAGCGCTTACTGGGCTACATTTCCTTTTTTCAATGCCACTTGCATTATTTTTATGGTATCTGTTAGGTATTTGCTATGTATTAAGCACTGTTCTAAGCACTGAGGTAGGTACAAAGTAATCAAGTCAGCCACAGTCATTGTCCCGGGTGAAACTCAGTCTAAGTAGGAAGGAGAGAAGGCATTTAATTCCCATTCTACACCTGAGGAAATTGAGGTACAGAGAAGTGAAGCAATTTGCCCAAGGTCATATAGCAGGCAACTGATGGGGCTGGGATTAGAATCCAGCTCCTCTGGCTCCCAGGTCCATGCTCTTTCCATTAGACCACATTGCTACTGAAGCTCCTGATTCTGGAAATCTCTCAGAGTCTGCACATCAACTTTTTTGTGACTTTTCCCCAGATATTCCAAGGACAGACTCTCATCTGCTGGGTCACCAAGGTTTACCTCTCTCCAAATAAGCCAATCTTCTTGTAAGTCTGCTTCTCTCTGAATAGGCCAACCTACTTGTGCCTCATCTTGTCTCTCTCACCATCTACCTCTTGCTCACTCCGTATTTTCTTCCTGGAACTCCTGCCTCCTTCACATCCAGCAGACCACTGCTCTCCTAGCTTCTAAGCTTTTCTGAAAATACATTTCCTCCAGGAGACCTTCCCTGATTTATCTCTCATTTTCCCATCCAGTTCTACCCCCGATGGCCACTCTTTCACTTTCACATCCCCCACGCATTTTGTTGCTCACCACTTTGATGATGATGATGATGATGATAATGGCATTTATTAAGCACTTACTATGTGCAAAGCACTGTTCTAAGCACTGAAGAGGATACAGGGTGATCAGGTTGTCCCACGTGGGGCTCGCAGTCTTCATCCCCATTTTACAGATGAGGTAACCGAGGCCCAGAGAAGTTAAATGACTTGCCCAAAGTCACACAGCTGACAAGTGGCAGAGCCAGGATTTGAACCCATGACCTCTGACTCCAAAGCCCATGCTCTTTTCCACTGAGCCCACGTTGCCCCATAGCGCTTTGTACATATTATTATACTTCACTGTTTCCTCCTTCCTCAGTTTTATTTTCATTCATTCATTCAATTCATTCAATTGTATTTTTTGAGCACTTACTGTGTGCAGAGCACTGTACTAAGTGCTTGGGAAGTACAAGTTGGCAACACATAGTCCCTACCCGACAACAGGCTCACAGTCTAGAAGGGGGAGACAGACAACAAAACAAAACATGTGGACAGGTGGAGTTCACAACCTCCGTCCCCATTTTACAGTTGAGGGAACTGAGGCACAAAGAACTCAAGTGACTTGCCCAAGGTCACAGAGCAGACAAGTGGCAGAACCTGCATTAGGACCCACATCCTCTTGATTCCTTAAGCCCGGGGTCTTGCCACTAGGCCCTGCTGTTTCCCACTGTGATGGCCACCCCAGAAGCCCTGTCTGTGGTGGTGGTGGGGGGGGGGCGGGGGGTGGAGAGGGCAGTGAAGGAAGGATAGGATTGCCCACTGTTAGTCCTTCTCTACTGCATTCCCCTAAGTGCCCGGTACAGTGGACCACCCCCAGGACGGACTCCAGACTGAGCTCCGAGCACTGGGGGCAGAGCGGAGCCTACTCACCATGGGGTCCAGCGGGGGGCTCAATGGGGGCTGGGCGGGCAGAGGGTGGATTGGCTGGGAGCCGGTGGGGCAGGGGTGGGGGTGAAGGCTGCTGCTGCTGCTGGGGCAACTGCTGGAAATGCTGCTGTCACGCTCGCATCTCCGCATACTTGAGCTGCTCCATGTGGAAGGCCTGCCTGTCCGCCAGCAGCTGCTGCTACTGGTACTATTTTATCTGCCTTCCCTGCTGGACTGGAAAGAGCTCAGGCTGTGGGCAAGTCACTTGATTTATCTTTGCCTTTCTCATTTCGAAAATGAGAATTAGATTCCTATTATACCTCCCATTTTAGACTGAGAACCCCATGTGAAACAGATGCTGTATCTGGCCTGATTCTCTCACATCTACCCCAGCACTTAGTATGGTGCTTGTCTTACAGTAAGCCCTAA
The DNA here is from genome assembly GCF_015852505.1 of Tachyglossus aculeatus. NCBI lineage: Eukaryota > Metazoa > Chordata > Mammalia > Monotremata > Tachyglossidae > Tachyglossus > Tachyglossus aculeatus. Next base: position 135,458,273 of record NC_052067.1, on the reverse strand, counting down.
ACAAATGCCACAAGTATTTATTATTTGTAATATTGTGTGTACTCACTCTATTGTACTCTCTCACGTGCTTAGTACAGTGTTCTCCCCCTCCCTCCAGGCTCGCATCTCCTCTTACCTTCAGGACATCTCCATCTGGATGTCCGCCTGCCACCTAAAGCTCAACATGTCGAAGACTGAGCTCCTTGTCTTCCCTCCCAAACCTTGTCCTCTCCCTGACTTTCCCATCTCTGTTGACGGCACTACCATCCTTCCCGTCTCACAAGCCCGCAACCTTGGTGTCATCCTCGACTCCGCTCTCTCATTCACCCCTCACATCCAAGCCGTCACCAAAACCTGCCGGTCTCAGCTCCGCAACATTGCCAAGATCCGCCCTTTCCTCTCCATCCAAACTGCTACCCTGCTCATTCAAGCTCTCATCCTATCCCGTCTGGACTACTGCACCAGCCTTCTCTCTGATCTCCCATCCTCGTGTCTCTCTCCACTTCAATCCATACTTCATGCTGCTGCCCAGATTATCTTTGTCCAGAAACGCTCTGGGCATATTACTCCCCTCCTCAAAAATCTCCAGTGGCTACCAATCAATCTGCGCATCAGGCAGAAACTCCACACCCTGGGCTTCAAGGCTCTCCATCACCTCGCCCCCTCCTACCTCACCTCCCTTCTCTCCTTCTACTGCCCAGCCCGCAACCTCCACTCCTCCACCGCTAATCTCCTCACTGTACCTCGTTCTCACCTGTCCCGCCGTCGACCCCCGGCCCACGTCATCCCCCGGGCCTGGAATGCCCTCCCTCTGCCCCTCCGCCAAGCTAGCTCTCTTCCTCCATTCAAGGCCCTGCTGAAAGCTCACCTCCTCCAGGAGGCCTTCCCAGACTGAGCCCCTTCCTTCCTCTCCCCCTCGTCCCCCTCTCCATCCCCCCATCTTACCTCCTTCCCTTCCCCACAGCACCTGTATATATGTATATATGGTTGTACATATTTATTACTCTATTTATTTATTTATTTATTTTACTTGTACATTTCTATTCTATTTATTTTATTTTGTTGGTATGTTTGGTTCTGTTCTCTGTCTCCCCCTTTTAGACTGTGAGCCCACTGTTGGGTAGGGACTGTCTCTATGTGTTGCCAATTTGTACTTCCCAAGCGCTTAGTACAGTGCTCTGCACATAGTAAGTGCTCAATAAATGCGATTGATTGATTGATTGATTGATTGTTCAGCACAGAACAATCAATCAATCAATCAATCGTATTTATTGAGCACTTACTGTGTGCATAGCACTGTACTAAGCACTTGGGAAGTACAAGTTGGCAACACATAGAGACGGTCCCTACCCAACAGTGGGCTCACAGTCTAGAAGGGGGAGACAGAGAACAAAACAAAACATATTAACAAAATAAAATAAATAGGATATGTACAAGTAAAATAAATAAATAGAGTATTAAATACATGCAAATATATACATATATACAGGTGCTGTGGGGAAGGGAAGGAGGTAAGGCGGGGCGATGTAGAGGGGGATGAGGGGGAGAGGAAGGAGGGGGCTCAGTCTGGGAAGTCCTCCTGGAGGAAGTGAGCTCTCAGTAGGGCCTTGAAGGGAGGAAGAGAGCTAGCTTGGCGGATGTGCAGAGGGAGGGCATTCCAGGCCAGGGGGAAGACGTGGGCTGGGGGTTGACGGCGAGACAGGTGAGAACAAGGCACAGTGAGGAGATTAATAGCAGAGGAGCAGAGGGTGTGGGCAGGGCTGTAGAAGGAGAGAAAGGAGGTGAGGTAGGAGGGGGCGAGGTGATGGAGAGCCTTGAAGCCCAGGGTGAGGAGTTTCTGCCTGATGTGTAGGTTGATTGTTAGCCACTGGAGATTTTTGAGGAGGGGAGTAATATGCCCAGAGCGTTTCTGGACAAAGACAATCCGGGCAGCGGCGTGAAGTATGGATTGAAGCAGGGAGAGACAAGAGGATGGGAGATCTGAGAGGAGGCTGATACAGTAGTCCAGACAGGATAGGATGAGAGCTTGAACAAGCAGGGTAGCAGTTTGGATGGAGAGGAAAGGGCGGATCTTGGCAATGTTGCAGATCTGAGACTGGCAGGTTTTGGTGACGTCTTGGATGTGAGGGGTGAACGAAAGAGCGGACTCGAGGATGTCACCAAGGTTGTGGGCTTGTGAGACAGGAAGGATGGTAGTGCCATTACTACTGCTTGACTGAATTGGGACTTGTTCCTAAGACAAGGGATTTTTACATTATTCAAGAAGTCAAGGCTCTTTCAAACTTTACAATAAATCTAAGTGTTATCTCTAGAACTTTCATTGTGCATAAATTTCTCCTCAAATAGTCACCCCAGTGATCTTAAATTATCCCAGAAAATTTGCCTGGTCTAGAGGTTTCTTCTTCCAGATGATTCTCCTGATCAAGTCCCTACACTCCAAGGGTGAGTCAACCTAACACCCAACCCTAATTAAGTCTGAAATAGTCCCTGCCCTGCATGGGGCTCACACTCCTAAGTGGGGCGGGGGATGGGAGGACAGGTCTTGAATCCTTACTTTAAGTTGAAGAAACTGAGGCACAGAGAAGTGATACTGATACTGCATCAGCCTTCTCTCTGATCTCCCATCCTCGTGTCTCTCCCCACTTCAATCCATACTTCATGCTGCTGCCCGGATTATCTTTGTCCAGAAACACTCTGGGCATATTACTCCCCTCCTCAAAAATCTCCAGTGGCTACCAATCAATCTGCGCATCAGGCAGATACTCCTCACCCTGGGCTTCAAGGCTGTCCATCACCTTGCCCCCTCCTACCTCACCTCCCTTCTCTCCTTCTATAGCCCAGCCTGCACCCTCCGCTCCTCTGCCACTAATCTCCTCACCTGACCTCGTTTTCGCCTGTCCCACCATCGGCCCCCGGCCCACGTCATCCCCCGGGCCTGGAATGCCCTCCCTCTGCCCATCCGCCAAGCTAGCTCTCTTCCTCCCTTCAAGGCCTTACTGAGATCTCACCTCCTCCAGGAGGCCTTCCCAGACTGATCCCCTTCCCTCCTCTCCCTCTCGTCCCCCTCTCCATCCCCCCCATCTTATCTCCTTCCCTTCCCCACAGCACCTGCATATATGTATATATGTTTGTACTTATTTATTACTCTATTTATTTATTTATTTATTTTACTTGTACACATCTATTCTATTTATTTTATTTTGTTAGTATGTTTGGTTTTGTTCTCTGTCTCCCCCTTTTAGACTGTGAGCCCACTGTTGGGCAGGGACTGTCTCTATAAGTTGGCAATTTGTACTTCCCAAGCACTTAGTACAGTGCTCTGCACACAGTAAGCGCTCAATAAATATGATTGATGATGATGATGATGATGATTTGCCCAAGGTGACACAACAAGCAATTGGTAGAGGAATTGGCAGAGCTGAGATTAGAACCCAAGTCCTCTGACTCCCAGGCCCGTGCTCTTTCTGCTAGGCCTTGCTGCTTCTCAGAGTGTCAAATCTGATTATCTGATATCCACAACACTTGGTATAGTGGTTGGCATATAGTAAGCACTTATGAAATATCATTATCACCATCATCATCATTGTTATTCTGATTTATCCTGTTATTTTAATCAATCAATCGTATTTATTGAGCGCTTACTGTGTGCAGAGCACTGTACTAAGCGCTTGGGAAGTACAAGTTGGCAACATATAGAGACAGTCCCTACCCAACAGTGGGCTCACAGTTAACCTGGCCTATCATTCAATTAATTGATTGCATCATTCTACTGCCTAACTGATCATATTAGGGAAACTAGGCATTGAGGTTAAAGGGTTCTATGGCCAATACTGGGTTACTCAAATAGTATATATGCGGAATACTTGAAGGAGTAGGAGAATGGAGTGAGGTAGGCAGGTCTTGGCAGTAATAAACAAAGGCAGGTATCAGGAGCCCCAAAATGGTAAATAAAACTTGAAAGGATGATGGAATCAGGGCAGTTACAAGCACAATGGAGAAAGGATAATAGTTACAACAAAGAATAGATAATCCTGTGACCACCAGGAAAACCCGATATTGGCAATATTAAAGGGGGATATTTTCCCCCTTTTCTTCTGGGGACAATCTTTCTAAGAAAGTCATATGAGCTGACTCCACCATGACCCTTTATCAAGGACTGTGCTGCTTCCTTACCAGGGGATAACCTAAAATATGCAGAAACACCTCAGGAACTCCCCAGACCACCAGACTAATGTTTGAAGTGAGGAAACCCACCTTCAGGGCAGAACTGGGGAGGGACAAAGGAGTGTTGGAGGGTGTGAAAGGGGCCCAGGGGACAATTACCTTTGTTCTGTAGATCAGAGTCCATTGATCCCTTGACCAGTATAAAGGCGATCCAGTTAACTACATTGTTGTGGACCTCTTGACATGCCATTTCATTGGACTGGTAATTATATGAGAAAAATGAGAAGGTTCTTTCCCTATTTTCCATCTCTCCCTACTTCAATCCATACTTCATGCTGCTGCTCAGATTATCTTTGTCCAGAAACTCTGAGCATGTTATTCCCCTCCTCAAAAATCTCCAGTGGCTACCAATCAACCTACACATCAGGCAGAAACTCCTCACCCTCAGCTTCAAGGCTGTCCATCACCTCGCCCCCACCTATCTCACCTCCCTTCTCTCCTTCTGCAGCCCAGCCCACACCCTCCGCTCCTCTGCCCCTAATCTCCTCACTGTACCTCGTTCTCGCCTGTCCCGCAGTCGACCCCCGGCCCACGTCATCCCCCTGGCCTGGAATGCCCTCCCTCCGCACATCCGCCAAGCTAGCTCTCTTCCTCCCTTCAAGGCCCTACTGAGAGCTCACCTCCTCCAGGAGGCCTTCCCAGACTGAGCCCCCTCCTTCCTCTACCCCCCTTCCCCCCTCTCCATCCTTCCCACCTTACCTCCTTCCCTTCCCCACAGCACCTGTATATATGCATATATGTTTGTACGTATTTATTACTCTATTTATTTATTTATTTTACTTGTATGTAGTCTATTTTATTTTGTTAATATGTTTTGTTTTGTTCTTTGTCTCCCCCTTCTAGACTGTGATCCCACTGTTGGGTAGGGAACTTCTCTATATGTTGCCAACTTGTACTTCCCAAGCGCTTAGTACAGTGCTCTGCACAAAGTAAGTGCTCAATAAATACAATTGAATGAATGAATGAGGGGTGGTTGTTTCTTACAGAAGTCCCTGTACATTGTGCATTTGGGAGGGGTGGCATTGTTGTTGATAACAGAGCCTTCTTCTTTCCATCATTCCCTATATTTGTGTAAATTTTGTACATCTGTTTCCCCAGTAGATTGTACTCTCTTTGTAGACAAGAAATGCATGTTTTACTTCTGTTGTACATTCCCCTGCACTTAGTGCAGTGCAATGCATGCAATAAGAATTTAATAAATACCATTACTACAGCTACTATTGCTACTGCTACTACTACTATTACTACTACAACTAGCTATTTTTGGAGCTAACCCCAAGATAATGGCCTTCCCTTATAAAGACCTTCCCCAGCTAAGAGAAGCAGTGTGGCTTAGTGGCAAGAGAATGGGCTTAGGTTCAGAGGGCGTTCAGAAGGTGTGGGCTCTAATCCCAGCTCCACCACTTGTCTGCTGTGTGACCTTGGGCAATCACTTAGCTTCTCTAGACCTCAGTTACCTCACCTGTAAAATGGGGTTTAAGACTGTGAGCCCCATGTGGGACAGCATGATTACCTTGTATGTACCCCAGTGCTTAGAACAGTGCTTGACACATAGTAAGTGCTTAACAAATACCATTAGTATTATTATTAGGCCTTCATTTCCTCTTCTCCCACTCCCTTCTGCATCACCCTGGCCCTTAGTAGTTGTGAGGCACTTAGTATGTGTCAAAGACTGTTCTATGCTCCTTTATTCATCCCTCCCTCAGCCCCACAGCACTTATATGTACATCTGTGATTTAAATTACGTACTTGGATTAATGTCTGTCTTCCCCTGTAGACTGTAAGCTCATTCATTCAATCATATTAATTGATCACTTACTGTGTGCAGAACACTGTACTAAACACTTGGGGAGAGTACAATACCTTCCCCCTTCTAGACTGTGAGCCTGTTGTTGGGTAGGGACCATCTCTATATGTTGCTGACTTGTACTTCCCAAGGGCTTGGTATGTGCTCTGCACATAGTAAATGCTCAATGAATATGATTGAACGAATGAATGAATACAAGAATAAACAGACATATTCCCTGCCCACAACAAGCTTACAGTCTAGAGGTGGGGAGACAGATATCAATACAAACAAATAAATTACAGATATATACATAAGTGCTGCGGGGCTGGGAGTGGGGAAGGGAAAAGGGAGCAAATCAGTGCAATGAAGAAGGGAGAAGATGAGGAAAAGTGCGGCTTAGTCTGGGAAGGCCTCTTGGAAGAGATGTTCCTTCAATAATGTTTCAATATAACAGACACATTACAATTACACAGTGAGCGCTCAATAGATACAAGTGATTGATAAGGTCTACACTTATATCAAGGATCCACTAAAGTGCTTAGTACAGTGTTCTGCACACAGTAAGCATTCAATAAATACGATTGAATGAGTAAAGGAAAATTATTTGCTATTTTACAGACTCCAAATCATTGTCTGTTTCGAAAAAGGAGGTAGGAGAAAATGGCAGATACCTGCAATAATGAAGCACTACATGGGCTGTTCAGGAAGCCGAACCAACTCCAGAGTGGGAATTTGGTGCAGGATCAGGATTAGAGAAAGGATGAAATGGAGGAAGATGAGAAGCTTCTGTCCTTGACTAGGCAGAATTGAGAGAAAAGGCCTCCTCTGAAAATGGATGGACAGAGAAAACTATGTTGTACTCCCAGCTGTGAAAAATGAGTTGAGGATGGAGCCTTGAGTAGAGAAATATTGCTTTTTGTACCTGGATTTTCTATTATGCTCCTTTTGGCTGTGGCTGATCTTGCTTAGAATTTGTGCAATTGATATTTTCTCAGTGCTCACTGCTGATTAATCCTTTTAGCTAATTTTCAAGCATACCTTTAGTTTGTGGAAAATACTTTATTTAATAATAAAGGAGATATCTATATGTCATGCTTTTGGTATCTATGTCCTTCTTTAGGGTAGGGGACAGAAACTTGGTAAGGCTGCAGACTTTTCTACCACAGTGCTGGGTTAGACAGCTGAATCCTAATTGATTTCATGAATGGTTTTAGGGTAAGTTTTCAAATTGGTCAGTAGTGACAGTAATAGACTTTCAATTTGGGGATCATCTTGGCAGGAAATAACTAATCAAATAAGGTGAAAGGTTTGTAGTGGTGAGTTACCACTTTGGATGTGTTCAGCGTGAGGAAATTCTATGGCACAGACTCAGGACTAAGAAAATGCTAACATCACAAATTTGATATGAGATGGCTGATCTACCACCTTCCTTCATGGGGGCTTTGCCAACATAGATTTTTTTCCAGACACCTCAGTTCCACAGAAAGTACTTTACTATGAGCAGTGCCTTCATTAAATACAAAAAATTAGCTACCAGGTGCCAGTCCCTAATTATATTATTAGCTTCCATTTATTAATAATATGGGAACCAGCAGGGAATGATCAGATGGACTTTCTTCCGGTTGTTCTGATCAGAATGACTGTTTCTTTGTGAAAACGCTGGTTACACGTTCACGGATCTGCTTGGTCCTCACCCCATAGATGATGGGGTTGAGGGCAGGTGGGATGACCACGTACAGTTTGGCCAGGAGGATGTGGATGTAGCCGGGGATTTTGTTGTGTCCAGAGCGGTGGGTGAGGAAGGAGAAGAGGGCTGGGATGAAGAAGGTCAGGATGACACAGACATGGGAGCCACAGGTGCTCAAGGCTCTGAGCTGGGCATTTCGGGAGGGGAGTCTGAAGACAGTGTACAGAATCCTGATGTAGGAGACGGCAATCAGCAGTATGTCCAAAAAAATAAGACAGATGATACATAAACCATAAATAATGTCAAGTTTGATACTTGCACATGCCAACCGGGCAATGCCCATGTGCTCACAATAGGTGTGGGGAATGATTTGGTGGCCACAGTAGGGTAACCTCAATACAAAAAACACCATCGGAATCACCAGAGAGAAATTCCTCAGGACAGCTAACCCTAGGATAACCCTAATGAATTTATTGGTGAGGATGGTGCAGTAGTGGAGAGGCTTACAGATGGCTACGTAGCGGTCATAGCCCATGACAACGAGCACCGTGCTCTCCATGCCAGTGAACATATGGATGGAGAACATCTGGGTGAGGCAGCCCCCAAAACCGATCTCCCGTAGGCGGAGCCAAAAGATGCCCAACATCTTGGGGATGGTGGCCGAGGACAAGCCCAGATCGACAGTGGCCAGCATGGTCAGGAAGTAGAACATGGGCTGGTGGAGGCTCTGCTCAGTTTTGATCATGAACAGGATGGTGCAGTTTCCCACGAGAGCGATCAGGTACACGGCACAGAAGGGGAAGCCCAGCCAGTTGTGTGCAGCTTCCAGCCCTGGTACCCCCAGCAGGAGGAAGGAGAAAGGGTGGGACTGGGTGTTGTTGTGATTGCTGTTGTCCATTGGGATTATGGGAAGAGGCCCCATCCTCCTTATTTCATATACCATGAGTTCTGGAGAGATCTAAAGAAAATACATTATTGCTTGCCTATCCAAGTAGAATCCATTTGCTTTTCCCAGGAATATTTTTCTTAGTTTCCCTTTAGGAAAGATGCTACATCAATTCAGAAACAAATCCTTCATAGAACTATAACAATAATGATGCTTGACTGAGAGTGGACCAGATAACATCATCTTTGTGGAATCTCCACTGTGTCACTCGATCATGATCCTTGCAGTGGTCCTGGGCCTGCAGATCAAATAGGATTTTCCAGTCAAGCAATCACTGGTATTAATTGAGCACTTACTGAGTGCAGAACACTGTACTAAACGCTTGGGAGAGTATGAAGTCCAAAGTCTAAGCTCAGAGTGCAGTCACTGAAAGAAATGATCTTCTCTCTGTCCCCCTTCTGGAACCCAGATTCCCTCCAGGATTGGACCAAGCCCTGGACAAAGCAGTGTGACTTAGTGGAAAGTGCACAGGCTTGGAAGTCAGAGGTCATGGGTTCTAATCCTGGCTCCACCACTTCTTAGCTGTGTGACTTTGGGCAAGTCACTTCACTTCTCTGTGCTTCAGTTACCTCATCTGTCAAATGGTGATTAGTACAGTGAACTCCACGTGAGACAATCTAATTACCTTGTATCTATCCCAGCATTTAGGACAGTGCTTGGCACATTCATTTATTCATTCATTCAATCATATTTATTGATTGCCTACTGTGTGCAGAGCACTGAACTAAGTGCTTGGGAAGTACAAATTGGCAACATATAGAGACAGTCCCTACCAACAGCGGGCTCACAGTCTAGAAGGGGGAGACAGACAATAAAACAAAACAAGCAGACAGGTGTCAATACCATCAGAATAAATAGAATTATAACTATATACACATCACTAATAAAATAGAGTAATAAATATGTACAAATACACTCAAGTGCTGTGCGGAGTGGGAGGAGGAGGAGAGGAAAAGTGGGGGCTCTGTCTGGGAAGGCCTCTTGGAGGAGGTGAGCTCTCAGTAGTGCTTTGAAGGGAGGAAGAGAGTTAGTTTGGCAGATGTATGGAGGGAGGGCATTCCAGGACAGAGGTAGGATGTGGGCCAGGGGTTGACAGTGAGACAAACAAGAATGAGGCACAGTGAGGAGGTTAGTGTCAGAGGAGCTGATTGTGCAGGCTGGGCTGTAGAACGAGAGAAGGGAGGTGAGGTAGGAAAGGGCGCGGGGATGTAGAGCTTTGAAGCCGAGAGTGAGGAGTTTTTGCTTGATTCGAAGGTTGATAGGCAACCAATGGAGATTTTTGAGGAGGGGAGTGACATGCCCAGAGCGTTTCTGTAGAAAGATAATCCGGACAGCAGAGTGAAGTATAGACTGAAGTGGAGAGAGAGAGGAGGATAGGAGATCAGAAAGGAGGTTGATGCAGTAATCCAGTTGGTATTGGACGAGAGATTGAACCAGCAGGGTAGCAGTTTGAATGGAGAGGAGAGGGCTGATCTTGGTGATGTTGTGGAGGTGAGACCAGCAGGTTTTGGTGATGGATTGGATGTGTGGGGTGAATGAGAGAGCAGAGTCAAGGATGACACCATTGTTGAGGGCTTGTGAGATGGGAAGGATGGTAGTGCCATCTATTGTTGATAGAGCACTGTACTAAGCACTTGGTAGATACAATAGAGGTTTGTAGAAATGATTCTTGTCCTCAAGGAGTTTACGATCTAGCAAGGGAGACACTCATCAGATTAAATTACCCGCAGGGGAATAATAATAATAATAATAGTATTTATTAAGCATTTACTATGTGCCAAGCACAGTTCTAAGTGCTGGAGTAGATACAAGAAGCAGAGTATAAGGATATTTGCCTAAACTGTGCGTGGTTTGGATGACTGTCAAAGTTCTTAGAAGGTAATAATAATAATAATAATAATAATAGTATTTGTTAAGCACTTACTATGTACCAAGCACTGTTTTAAGTGCTGGGATAGATACAAAGTAATCATGTTGTCCCACGTGGGGCTCACAGTCTTAATCCTCATTTTACAGATGAAATAACTAAAGCCCAGAGAAGTTAAGTGACTTGCCCAAAATCACACAGCTGACAAGTGGTGGAGCCGAGATTAGAACCCATGACTTCTGGCTTCCAAGCCCATGCTCTTTCCACTAAGCTATGCTGTTTCTCAAGGTACAGACCCAAAGCCTCGGTGATGTAGAAGGAGCAATGCAGAAAGGAGGGAGAATAGGGTGGGGAGATGAGAGGTTAATTCAGGAAGGCTTCCTGAAGGAGATACAGTTTTAAGAGAGATTTGAATATGGGAAGAGTGGCAGTCAGTCAAATACAAATCTTTTACCTCAGAACTTAGTACAGTGCCTGGCACATAGTAAGAGCATAACAAATACCATTTAAAAAATTAGCATATCATGTACTTACTATCTGGCCTTCAATAGGGCTTCAGAACACAATACAGATCAACAGACTTGACCTCTGTAGGATGAGAAATTCAGGGGACATATAGGAAGCAACATCAAAAAGACCTATATCTGCTATATTTATGGATCTTCCAAATGCATTTAACGTTATCTGCATCACTGAAGTCACTTATACGTAGCTAGACGGAGGTAAACTTATCAATAAAATTGTGAAATACATCAACTGGTATTAGGCAATGTTCAGAGCAGCATAGTTTCACCAACAGGTCATGGATGATAGCAGGTCACCTAAGTAACTCTTTAATGATGAACTGTAATGTGTCCATGGAAACAGGGTGGATTCAACAAGTATTTTGAAGATGAAGAATTATTAGTCTCAAACTCTAGAAGAAGCATAGTGTAGAGAAGCAGTTGGATGTAGTGGTGAGAGCACAGGCCTTGGAGTCAGAAGGTCATGGGTTCTAATCTCAGCTCTACCACTTGTCTTCTGTGCTATCTTGGGCAAGTCACTTCCCTTCCCTGGGCCTCGGTTACCTCAACTGTAAAATGGGGATTGAGACTGTGAGCCCCATGTGGGACAGGGACCGTGTCCAATCCAATTGGCTTGTACCCACCCCAGCACTTAGTACAGTGCCTGGCACAAAGATAGTGTATAACAAATACCATTATTATTATTAATAATAAACTTTGTGACATAGAGGTGGGAGATGACAGCTAGAGAATCTGAGGCCATCAGGTTTGGGGTCGTTCTCAATAAATAAAGGCTTGGGGAAGATCAGGATACAAAAAGGTAGATTAGAAATGTTTGACAGGTGCTGCCATTGGTAAAGAGAAGAATAGATAAATTGGATAGGAACTTACTACCAGTTCCATCATTTTCCAAGAAAGCATAATACTGCTTTTCTCTCCCAATGTCTCTTTATTAATGTATTTAACTGTTTATCCATCTATCATCTATATCTTTTTCTTTCTCCATCCTTTCCCCTATTTCTCTTTCTCTCTTAGTACATAAGCCCCATTAAAATATTATTCAAGATACTATTCTACGCTGAGCAGCATGGCTCAGTGGAAAGAGGCCGGGCTTGGGAGTCAGAGTTCATGGGTTCAAATCCTGTCAGCTGTGTGACTTTGGGGAAGTCACTTAACTTCTCTATGTCTCAGTTCCCTCATCTGTAAAATTGGGATTACCACTGTGAGCCCCACGTGGGACAACCTGATCACCTTGTAACCCCCCCAGAGCTTAGAACAGTGCTTTGCACATAGTAAGTGCTTAACAAATACCATCATCATTATTATTATTATTCTCCATAGCCAAATCAAAGGGCCAGAGATAGATGCGGTTGAAGCCCACAGGCCTGGTATAAAAGCTGTTGGGCAGTGCCCTGCACAAAGTAGATATTGATTACAAAAATGTCAATGACCAGCCTGCTGCCTATACAACAGCTGGAGCTTTGAGAATTGGAAGAGGTCAGATCTTTGATTCAAGTGTTTCCCTTTCTTCCTTTCTAATCTTGTCTCTTTTCCTCCCTAGATTCACTTGGATCCCAGAACATTGGAAACCCCAGTTACCAGGAGCACACTCACTACGCCCAAGATTTATGCCCCTTTTTCGAACTGATGCCTAAGCTCTCAGACTGAGCCATCCCACATACCCTGCTATCTCTATCCCTGAATGAATTCCCAGGCATCCCCCTTGCACTTAGATTTTCACCCTTTATTTATCCCACCCACAGACCCACAACACTTTTGTACATATCCATAATTTATTTATATTAAATAAATAATATTTATTTAGACTTCTATACTATAAGCTCCTTGTGGTCAGGGAACATGTCTACCAACTCTGCTATAACATACTGCCCCAAGTGCTTAGTAGATGCTCTGCACACAGAAACTGCTCAATAAATACAACTGATTGACTAATGAATGACAGACCCAGGAGTGTGACTACGAGGACCTTATTCACCAAGTGTGCATCACCACCAGTCAAAAACGTTGAGTATCTCTCCTCACAAGGGCTGGGAATCAGATCTAAATCATTGTAAAGGACCAGAATGATTGATGGTTGAAGAGGCAGTAATTCTTTGGGAGTCTGGATTGCCCTATGTAAGAGCATCCACATTACCTATATGCCCCTGTAACCGGAGCACACATGACCTCACACTGACATATTGACATTTTCTCTTCTGAGACACCTGGAGAAGACTCTCTGTGCTGCCTTGGAGGGTCGCACCATCCCCCATCCATCACAAAGGCTGAGCTGGAGATACCCCACCCTTGCCCCCCTGCACCCTCTCCTCATCGCTCTTCTTGGAGCTGTAGCCCAATGTTTCCTTTGTATGGCCAGGATGGAGTGTTGTGATGCTTGGCACCAGCAGAACTTCCTGCTTTCTTCTACCCTCAGCCAGTGTCTGTCTCTGCAGTTCACCCTTCTTGTTCCCTGCCCAGCCCAAGCAGACTCACGTGTCTCTGCTGCCACACCAGTAATCCTCTGGAAGGGATGAGGCTCTCCAGCCAAGGAACATCAGCCTGAATCTAATGCCTCTATGGCCCAGAGAAGGGAGGAATGTTTATTGCACCTGAGTCCCTTGGGGCCTGCCTCCCCTCAAGGCTCCCTGGAACCTGCAATAGCTGGGCAGAAGAGTCCCTGCATCCCTAACACCAATCCTCTGAATCTGTGAGCCATCTCTAAGTGGGATTGACCTCTTCTGACCTTTTCCCTTTCAACCTGCCTCCCCTGGATCCCTATGAGGAGAGCCTGGCTGTTCCCATAGACCCTGGTAAAAACTAAATCTTGACTCTTTGGCTGCTGGTGACCCCCAATCACCCTGCTCCTTCTGGGTTTATCTCTTTATCTCCTGGGTGCTTTGGTTCCTCATCCCTTTGCAGTTTAACCCTTTATATGGGTGGTCTTCTGAGTAACACACTGGCCTTCTGCGTCCTGGTTTTGTCTCCCATTAAGCCAGGCCCAATGCTGGGAAGGAAGAATACCAGAATATCAGATGCTTGTATCGTTCTGTGTAAGTATCACAGCATGTTGCATCTTTCCTGATGTTTCTGTTTCTAGTCCTTTCTCCCCATACTTGGACTGCGAGCCTCCTGGAAAACAGGGACCATTTCTAATTCCCACTTGTGTGTTCTTACCCACTGCTTAGTAAAGTACTTAGTAATCACTACTAGTAAGACAACTTCTACTACTACTACTACTACTACTACTACTACTACTACATCCAGTGGCCCTCCTGAGTGAGAGGGAATTGAATGCAAGTCAGATACTGATAACTAATTCCCACCACCCTCCATCCATTTACTTGTTTTAATGTGTCTATATCTATAATTCTATTTATTTATACTAACACCTGTTTACTCATTTTGATGTCTGTCTCTCACTTCTAGACTGTAAGCCTGGTCTGGGCAGGGATTGTCTCCCTTTACTGCAGAATTGTACTATCCAAGCTGTTTAGTACAGTGCTCTGCACACAGTAAGTGCTCAATTAATACAATTGAATGAATGAGTGAACCTAAGGACTTAGGCTATCAGGTTATTTATTTCACTTATGTATTCATGTTTTGCTTCCTTCTGTGTTTGCCAACTTAGAACTCCCCTCTCAGGGTTGCACCTGGAGAGTTTCCAGTACTCTACCAGTCTCGGCTATGGGAGAGACAGTCAAGTAAAGGCCTAACCATTCCACTGCTAGCTTGGGCAGTGGCTAGCAAGTGGAAGGCAATCTGCTACTAGTCAAAACTCACCCATGCTGGGCAGCAGCGGCATGGGAGAGAGTAAAGGCTGGAGACTCAAGGCTGGAGACTCGAGTTTACTGTGTGGAAGGCAGCAATGGTAAACCACTTACATATTTTTACCAAGAAAACTCTATGGATACATTACCGGAACAATTGCAGATGGAGAGCGGTGCATTGTGGGAAAGATGTGTCCTTGGTATCGCTAAGGGTCGGAAATGACTCGATGGCATAAGACAAGACAATTTAGAATTATATTTCCCTCTTGTTTCCACTACATGATATGATATCAGTGTCTGTCTGTCTCCCATAGTTGATTGTGAGCTCCGCAGAGACGGGGACCATACATTCTAGTTTCATTGTATGCTCCCAAATACGTGATATGTACACAGAAGATCCATCAGTCAACTCTGATGATAGTGGTGATAATGATGAGAGAGAAGGGGCGTGGCTTATTGGAAAAAGCTTGGGCCTGGGAGTCAGAGCTAATCCTGGCTCCATACTGTTATCAATATCATTATTATTATTGTTATCTTTTTTAAGTACTTACTGTGTGTAAAATACCATTCTAAGTGCTTGGTAGGTGCAAGTTAAGTTGGACAAGGTACGTGTCCCATATGGGGCTCAAAGTCTAAGTAGGAGAGAGAACGAATATTGAATCACCATTTTTTAGAGTTGAGGAAACTAAGGCAAAGAGACATTAAGTGACTTGCCCAAAGTCACACAGCAAGCCATTGATAGAGCTGGTTATTAGAAACCAGGTTGTCTGCCTCCTGCATGACTTCTGGCAAGTCACTCCCCTTCTTGCTTCAGTTTCCTCATCTGAAAAATGGATAATCAGTACCAGTTCTCCATCTCTTAAAATTGTGAGCCCCATGTGGGATAGATTCTGTGTTCAACTTGATTATCTTAGAACAGTTCTTGGCACAAACTAATCACTTAACAAAAAACCCCCATCAGTCTCAGTAAGAAATCAGAGCCCACTGGAGCAGGGGGTTTGGTGAACTCAATTCTTTCCTCAGAGCCCAAGAAAGCAATGGCAAAGTAACTTCCCAGGTAAGAAGGGGAGAAAAACCATTCCGTGATTCCAGTTCTCCACCCAGCTGTCCTCCCTGCCAGGGACAAAGCTGCCCATGATGTTGGTAGGATCCATTCTGATCTCTTCTGGATTTCTTGAATTCTAACCTGCTTTCTCAGTGTTTTAATTTGTATTCTAACTGCCCCTACCAGAACAGATAGAGCAGTTCTAGTTCTTTCCAAAAAGAGCTCCAGAGATTGACTTCACTTGATGTCCAGCTGCTAGAAGGACAAACCAAACCAAACCAAACCAAACCAGCTAGACATAATAATAATAACTGTGGTGTTTGTTAAACATTTGCTATGTGCCAGGCTCTGTACAATGCTCTGGGGTGGGATACAGTCCCTATCCCATGTGGGGCTCACAGTCTCAATCCCCATTTTACAGATGAGGTAACTGAGGTCCAGAGAAGTGAAGTGACTTGCCCAAGGGCACACAGAAGACAAGTGGGAGAGCCAGGATTAGAAACTATAAACTATACAATCTTCTGACTCCCAGGCCTGTGCTTTATACATTAAGCCATGCCGCAGGTCTGCTTCACACTTTGGCAGGTGCCAAAATGGTGCCCATTGACTGTGGGCACCTCGGCTCATGGGCAGAGAGTGGCCACATGGAAGCTGCTCATTCCCCTTGACCTTCTTGGTTGTTCTTCCCCACCTTGAGTTTTTCATACCTAAACCAGTAAACATAATGACACACTGTATTTCTGATGGTATTCCTTTCATTCGTTCAATCGTATTTATATTTTCAACGCCTAGTTTAGGGCTCGAGGGGAGAGGAAGAGAGGGCCCTCTCCCAGGAGGGCAGGGCTGAGAACACTTGAATCAATTTCAGGAATGCAGGAAGGGTTAACACTGCCTGTATTGGGGGACAAGGAATTGCAGGGGCTCTTATACAACCAAATGTTTCCACCCTCATATAGTCCATTCCTCTGCCTCTAGATCGTCCCTCAGCAAGGACCGAAGATCTGTCCTTTCTCTAAAGACTTTGTGGAAAAGAGATTCTAATGAGTAATTATCCAAGCTACTAGCTTTGTAATTTACTCCCCTGTGCAGGTTCTCGGTTCTGATGTCTCAGGGCTGAATGTCAGGGAGCAATGACTGCTTATGATGAAGTCCTCGGTTCTGGTGTCTCAGGGACTTCATCATAAGCAGTCATTCATGCCCATGTTTATCTATCTCTGCATTAAGAATATTCATGGTTAGGAATTTCTTTCTTACATCTAATCTATCTCACCACTGACCAATTTCCCACATTCTCCTTTTGGCCTGGAACACCTTCCTCCTCGATCTACAGCAGACCACCACTCTCCCTATCTTCAAAACCTTATTAAGGTCACATTTTTTTCAAGTGGCCTTCCCCAATTAAGGCCTCTTTTCCTGGCCTCCTTTTCTCTTCAGCACTTGATGTTCAGTCCAGCCTCAGCCCCAGAGTACTTAACCAAATATGGGTAATTTTATTTCTATTAATATATCTCTCCCTTTCTAGACTACAAAGTCATTGTGGGCACTTATTGAAAGCCTATTGTTGGGAAAGCTCTGTACTGAGAATGTATTGTGTGCAGAGCAGTGCTTTGAGTGCTACTGTGTGTACAAGTCCCTGCCGGATGACCATTCAGTCAGTGGAATTTATTGAACATGCAGGAAAAGCAAAGCATTGTTCTTAACCATTTTGGAGAGTATGACAGAAGCAAGAAACACATTCCCGACTTCAAGAAGCTTACAGTGCAGTGACCTAGACAGACAGACAAAAGGCATTTACAAATAGTGGAATCAGGAGGAAGAACAGAGACCGAATAGGGAATAGTACTAATATATCAGGATGAGATGGCTGAATAAAAAATAATATACAATTATCAGTAGTGAGGTTCCAAACTATGATGTGGATACCTATAATATAACATACATCAGATACTTTTTTATGTATCTAAAAAAGCAGCAAAAATATTTTCCTACAGCTCTACAGTTGGTTTAAGTGGTAGGTAAATACACAGAAAATGGCAGAGATACTGGGAAGCAGCATTGCCTAGTGGAAAAATCACAGGAATGGATATCGGGAGACCTGGGTTCTAAACCTAGGTTTGCCATTTGCCTTGAGCTTCTTGACTTGACTTCTCTGTCCCTTAGTTTTCTCATCTGTAAAATGGGGATAAAATGATTATCTCTTCTCCTACCTTAGACCGGGAGTCCCAGGAGAGACAAGGACTGTGTCTGATCAGATGATATTGTAACTACCACAGGGCTTGGCCTGTAGTAAGCACATAACAAATGTCATAATAATAATGAATATGTTTAGCATCTTAGAAGCATATGGAGCTGGTAAAACTGAATGGAAATAGCCCAAGACTGGGTGTCCGGAGACCCAAGTTTGAGTCCCATCTTTGCCTGGCCAACTGTGTGACCTTGTAAAAGTTATTTAACCTCTCTGGACCTCAGGTTCTAGCATGGCATAGTGGCTAGAGCATGGGCCTGGGAGTCAGAAGGCCATGGGTTCTAATCCCAGCTTTGCCACATGCCTGCTGTGTGACCTTGGGCAAGTCCTTAACTTCTCTGGGCCTCAGTTACCTCATCTGTAAAATGGGGATTAAGACTGTGAGCCCCACGAGGGAAAACCTGATTATCTTGTATCTACCCCAGTGCTTAGAACAGTGCTTGGCACATAGTAAGCACTTAATAAATACCATTATTATTATTATATAATGTGAGGTGTGGAAGTGTTATGCCTGTATGGGATAGAGACTGGGTCCTGTTTCATAAACTTGTATTTACCTCAGGGCTTACAAATGGTAAGCACTTAGTACATGCCATAGTAAGCAGATAATAAAATAACCTCAAAACTAGATCCAAAGGGCATAGAGTCAATTCTGGTCACAAGTGAATGCTTCTGCTCCCACATTTTATGCCAGTGTCCGACGGTGTCAGTTTTTAAACTGTCTGAGCTCAGCCTGCCCAAATTGACAGAATATTGCTCTCTGTTTCATGTGTACTCCTAACTCTAAGTAGTTTCTCCCTACTACCTGCATCTTGGGCACAAACGTCCCAGCCACCTTCACTCACTGAAAAAAAAAAGAAAAGACTGACCACACTGCCTGATATCTATTCAATCCTTATCTCAGAGGCAGCCCCTGAACCGGAATTGGTGCCACACCTGGTGCTTCTATCCAGACCTTCGGAGCTGGCAAGATGGCTAATGACTTTTCTTTCCAAACCCTGGACAGTATTTAGTACAGTAAGTATAGAACAGTAAGGGCTCAGTAAGAGCTCGATAAATGCTTTCGATTGATGAACTAATTACCTAGCCATATGTCTAGGAGTAATCTCAGTTCCGAGACTCAATCCTTACTATATGTTAATTGATAATATTGACAAATACACTTTAGTATTGATAAATTCAAGAAACAGCCAACAGGATGATTTTACAACTCAAATCCAAATATTAAAAAAAAAGCATTTACCCAAAAGATAAATGCATATTCTTCCTGGTATAACCCAAGGAGCTCTGGACTATACATCAAACATCACTGTAAGCCTCCTCATTTCTTGGCTTCCTCTTCTGAAGAAGTCCCTTCCCCTCAAGAAAGTAATGTGGCCTAGTGGAGAACGAGAATCTAATCTCATCTCTGACACTTGCTGCGTGAGATTGTGCAAGTCGCTTACTTTCCCTGTCCCCCAGTTTCCTCTTCTGAATAAAGGGATTTCAACACTTATTCCTCCTCCTATTTAGACTTCAAGTAACTCGTTGAGCAGGGACTGTGTCCAACCTACTTATCTTGTTTCTACACCAGTGCTTAGTGAAATGCCTCATACCCAGTAAGCACATAAATGCTATTATTATTATTTTTGTTATTCTTATTGTTATTACTATTATCATTATAATAATAAGGGACTGTAAACTCATTGTGGTCAGAGAATGTGTCTGCTTATTGTTATACTGCACTCTCCCAAGCTCTTAATACAATGTTCTGCACATGGTAAGCACTCAATAAATACGACTGAAGGAATGATTGACCACTTAGTCCCATCACAAATCCCCAAGGTCACCCTCATCACCTCCCTCCACCCGGTCTTTCTGGTTCCACCAGTCAACTGAGGGCTCATGGAGGATGCATTACATCTAGACTTTCTACTATTTGGCAGCACCCATGGATATCTGCTGGCCATCTGCTGCCCTTCCCCAACTCCCTTCTTGTCCATGCAAATCAGTTTTTCCAGAGCAGAAGGGAGAAATGATGAAGTCTTAACCTGAACTCAGGCTGGAACTCGGCTGTGTGAAGGGCCCAAAAGCCAAGTGTCAGAATGAGATTTGAGAGCATCAGACTGGGGGTTTTTACAGAATGTCTCTGTGACCCTTCTTTGGGTGGGGTCTGCAGCCAGCAGAGCCTCAGATGATTGAACCTCCTCCTCCCGCAGACTCAGAGTCTCCAAAGGGGAGAGGGACAAAGACTGCATTCCCAGAACTGAGGTCCTTCAGAACTTTTGATCCAATTTGAGGAGAAAAACGTAAAGTGTGGAAAAGTTTAACACTGTCTCTGAGGTTGAATTTGAGGCTAAAGGGGCTCTTCATAATGAACTCCTCACCATTCATTCATTCAATTTATTCAATCATATTTTCTGAGAGCTTACTATGGGCAGAGCAGCCATCTGAGGGAAGATTCCTCACATCACAGAATTCAGCCTCTTGCCTCCTAGAAAGCCTGTGTGCAGCCCAGGTGAAAGTGTGGTGTGTCTCTTTTAAGATTTCCATTCAGCAACTATCCCAGTATTTATCAAGCAGAGGGTTAACAATCCTTACTGTCAGAATGTTTTCTTCCATCTAGCCTAAATCTTCCTTTCTGCAGTTTATTTGTTCTGTTTTTAGTAGAGATAAAGTCACTCACTCATTTCCATAAAATAACAAGGGTGGCTTAATGCTTGACCTTATCTTCTGAATATTCCCTGCCCACTAAGCCTTTTCTAATAAGTCCCCCTCATCTTCATTCTCCTTGTCCTTCTCCTCCTGGTCCTCATCCTCATCCTTGTCCACCTCCTCCTCCTTATTCTCCTCCTCACCCTCATTGTCCTTGCCCTCCTTCTTGTACTCCTCATCCTCCTCATCCTCATCCTCTTCCTCCCTCTCCTCCTCATCCTCCTCGTCCTTGTCCTTGTCCTCCTCCTTCTCTTTTCCTCTGCCTTCCCTTTACCATTTTCATTTGCATGTTAATAATGAGAATTAATTTAGTACCAACTGGATAGTGAGCACTGTAAAAATCACTTGGAAAGGTACAATAAAATGAAAAAACGTTTCCCTCTTTGAGAAGTTTCTGGCGCAAAAGAGAATGCAAACAAACACACACTATATACATGCAGAGAGATCAGGATGAAAGCTAATGTCTTTTATTCATTTTGTCACATAATAACAATGGCATTTATTAAGTGCCTACTATGTGCAAAGCACTGTTCTAAGTGCTGGGGAAGTAACAAAGTGATCAGGTTGTCCCACATGGGGCTCACAATCTTAATCCCCATTATACAGATGAGGTAACTTAGGCACAGAGAAGTTAAGTGACATGCCCAAAGTCACACAACTGACAACTGGCGGAGTTGGGATTTGAACCCATGACCCCTGACTCCAAAGCCCGTGCTCTTTCCACTGAGACATGCTGCTTGTCTTGTTTATTTGTGTTAATTGTCACATGTCACATGTTTATGTCACATGTTTATTCATTTATGCTATTGTTTTTTCATTTAGGAAGGTTAGTTTGGGAGAAGCAAAGATAAGGGGCTGGGATTCAGAGAGGGCATAGAGGAGAGATGTAAGGATGTAAGATGTAAGGATAAAGCTGGTGGAGATCCATGAGTCTAATGCTCAAGAGTTTCTCTTTGTTTTTGTGAAATTCAGATATGCAGAGAGAAGTGGGTGATCAATGGAGATTTTGAGGAAGGAAATGATAAATTTTGAACTGCGCTTTAGGAAGCTTGATAGTGTAAATGGAGTGTAAGGTAGGGAAGAGGAGAGGCTGGTGATGAGAAGACCAGTAAGGAAGCTGATGTAGTCCCTCAGGAGATAACAAGGGGTTGGACCACAGTGGTGGCTCTAAAGATGGAGAAAAGGAATGGGTCTGGGGAAGTCCTCTTTCCCTCTTTTCATTATCTCAATGCATCTCCTAGAAGCAGCATGACCTATTAGAAAGACCGCGGATCTGGGAGTCAGAGAATCAGGGTTCTGATCCTGGCTCTACCTCATGCCTGATGAGTAACCTTGAACAAGTCTCTCCACTTAACCTTGCCTCAGTTTTCCTATCTGTAAAATGGGGATCAATACCTGTCTCCACTCCATTAAATTAGGAGCCCTATGGGGAATAGGAAATGTGTCCAACCTGATTATCTTGTACCCACGCAAGCACTTAGTACAATTCTTGGCACATAGTAAAAGCTTAACTACCCCCCACCCCCCAACCACCTTCCTTATTATTAAGAAATAACAGCACACTCGGGAAGGGGTTGTGGGAGTCAGAAGGAGCTGGGTTCTAATCCCAGGTCAGCCACTTGTCTACTGTGTGACCTCGAGCAAGTCATGTGACTTCTCTGTGCCTCAGTTTCCTCATTTGTAAAATAGAGATTAAGACTGTGAGCCCTTTGTGGGACAGGGAATATGTCCAACCCTATTGTCTTGTATCTCCCTCAGTGCTTAGAACAGGGCCTGGCACATCATCACTGCTTAACAAATGCCACAATAATGAGGTATCAGAGACCTTCAACCTGTGGTAAGTGAGCTCACAAATTGCTTGTCAAGCATCACATTAGGTTAGCTAGGTTAGACTGGACACACGATCCAAAGGTAGGATAACGTGCTGTCCTTCCCAAGACCCCGAAGGAGTTGCCGAAAAAGGTATGTGAACTGTTTTAGGGGGTCTTGGCCAAAGATTTTTCGCTTACTATCACTTTGCTTTGGAGGAGATATGTGACCTAAGGAATCTGACTTTTTGAAGCCCTGGGCAGTCAGCAGCTGCTCCTGGGTGCAGAGCAATAGACCAGGCATCTGGAAAACAGGTAAAGTAAAACCTAATCTCTGCCCTCAAGGACTTTACAGTCAAATGAGGAAAACAATAGACATTTTGTTGAGAGTAAGAAAATTGACATAGATGAGAGCGACAGTCACAAATAGATTCATTCAACACGGCAGTAGACGAAAGCTAAGGGAGTTGTTGGGATGACATCACCAGGAAGGTGAAGGCACTTTTAAGGGAATGCCTCCTGTAGTGGAGGAGGTGGTTTTATGGAACAACTTTGAAGAGAAGCAGCGTGGTTTTTTTTAAATGGCATTTATTAAGTGCTTACTATGTACAAAGCACTGTTCTAAGCGCTGGGGAGGTTACAAGGTGATCAGGTTGTCCCACGGGGGGGCTCAGTCTTCATCCCCATTTTACAGATGAGGAAACTGAGGCCCAGAGAAGTTAAGTGACTTGCCCAAAGTCACACAGCTGACAATTGGCAGAGCTGGAGTTTGAACCCATGACCTCTGACTCCAAAGCCCGGGCTCTTTTCCACTGAGCCACGCTGCTTCTCTTCACTGTTTCTCTTCTTCTTCGCTGCTTCTCTTCGCTCATGCTGCTTATGCCATATGGTACAGGGACTGTGTCCAGTCTCCTATCATTGTATTTTCCCCAGAGCTTCGCACATCATAAGTGCTTAGTAAATGGATGGTGATCACATAACAAACAGCCTCTAAACTAGGTCCGAAGGCCTCATCACAAAAGAATGGCCCCCTCCTTCCTCCTAAGCCAGTATCTGACAGTCTTAGGATTTTAAACTGTCACACAGCCTGCTGAAAACCAGAAGAGTATGACTCTCTGTTCCACTTGGGCTCTTAACTCCAAATGGTTTCTCCTGAATCTCCCAGGCCTGGGCCTAAACTCACGGGCCACTTTAGGTCTTCCAGAAACAAAAGAAAAGAAACTGAAAGCCCTGTCTCATTTCTATTCAACCCCTACCCCAGTTTCAGCCGCTGAACCAGCATCGGTGCCACAGCTGGTGCTGCTATCCAGACTTTCAGAGTCAGCAAGATAGACAGTGACTTTTTCTGTAGGACCCTAAACAGTGCTTAGTACCATGCTCTGCACACAGTAAGTGCTCATAAATACCACTGATTGATTGACTAGCTGTATGTCTAGGAGTAATCTCCAGTTCAAGGGAATCAATAATTAGTATTTGCCAATAGTATTAAAAATGCTCTTTACCATTGATACATGTAGAGAAATGCCAACAGGATGATATACAAATTAAATCCAAATCTTAGAGTACATACTTTACAAAAAAAAATTATGCAGAAGTTAGATGTGCATTTGCCACTGTTGATTTCTTCATTCTTTGGCTTCCTCTGTTGAAGAAGACCCTTCCCCTTCGAGAAGCACTGTGGCTGAATTGGGAGTGAAGATATGGATTCCAATCCCATCTCTGACACTTCCTATGGAAGCCTGGGCAAGCCACTTACCTTCTCTATTCCTCAGTTTCTTCATAGGTAGAAAAGGAATTCAACACCTATTCTCCCTCCTTTTTAGTCTGTAAGCAATTCACTGGGCAGGGACAGGGTGACCTTGGTAGAATGGCCGACACAAAGTAAGCATGTAAAATGTTATTATTACTATGATTCTTATTATTATCTTATCTTTATTATTATTATTCCCCACTCCAATTGGGTCAAGGTCAGTTCTGGTCTCTTAAGGGTTAATATCCCCTTTTCCCACCCAACAGCCTGACCACCACTTCACGGATCTGCTTGGTCTTCACCCCGTAGATGATGGGGTTCACTGTGGGGGGCAGCAGCAGGTACACATTGGCAATGATGATGTGTACATGATGGGGAATGGTGTGGCCCCCAAAGCGGTGGGTGAAGATGGTAAAGAAGGCCGGGACGTAGCTGACGACGATGGCAGAGATGTGAGCAGTGCAGGTGCTAAATGCTTTGTACTGAGCTTCTGCTGAAGACAGGCTCATCACGGCCCTGAGGATCGCGGTATAGGATGCAGAAATACAGAAGATGTCAAATCCCCCGATTAGAATGGCAACCGTCAGCCCATAGATTGTGTTGATTTTGATGTTACCACAGGATATCTTGGCTACAGACATGTGGTCACAGTAGGTGTGGGGAATGACATGGCTCTGGCAGAAGGGGAGTCTCTTGGTCAGAAAAGTGAAGGGAATGACCAGTACGGCCCCCCTGAGGAAAGTGACCAGCCCAGCCTTGACGATGACGGGGTTGGTCAAGATGGTGGAGTATCTCAGAGGGTAGCAGATGGCCACATAGCGATCCAGGGCCATGAGCATGAGGACCTCGGATTCCATCACCGTGAAGGTGTGGACAAAGAACATCTGGATGAGGCAGGTGCTGAAGTCGATCTCCCTTAAATTGAACCAGAAGAGAAAGAGCATTCTAGGCACCGTGCAGCTGCAAAGGACCAGGTCTGTGGAAGACAGCACGGACAGAAAGAAGTACATGGGCTGGTGCAGTGCTTCCTCACGACAGATGAGGTACATAAGGCCACAGTTCCCCACCATGGCGATGACATACATGGAGCAGAAAGGGAGGGAGAGCCAGGCATGAAGGGCCTCCAGACCTGGGATGCCATTCAGGGTGAATGGTGTTGGGGTGAAGCTGGAGCTGTTGGGATATAACATGCCCACCACATCTGCATCACCCTTGTTGCTCTGAGGAGGGTGGGAGGAGGAAAGAGGAAGCATTAACAGTCCCAGATCTCCCGGCTGCCAATTAGTCTGGACTGGATCAGTTGCCCACACCACCTGGAGCTCAGAAGAAACTTGACTCATTCCAGTCCAGGCATTGAAGGCGTCCCTCAGTCTTGGTATACAGAAAACAGGATTACTGCTTGCGCTGATCCAGGAAATTGATCTCTTACCACTTCTGAGCAAAGGTTCTAGAATTTTTGGAATTCTAGAAGGAATGATGGGCCTCACTGTTCCATCCAAATTCCCCTTGGTCACCCGCACCCACTCTTTCCTTGGTTCTGTCAGTCAGCTGAGCACTCTTGGAGGAAAGCATGAATTACGCTCCTTACCCTAGACGTTTTGGTGGTTGGTGAAAACTCTTAAAGCGACAGTGCCAAATCTCATTTGGCAGCACCTAAAACTATCTGTTGGACTTCTGGACCCTTCTGATGCAGTTTCAACGAGAAAATGTAACTCCATCCCCAACTCTGCTCTTCCATGGAGACCTCTTTCATGCCCTGGTAGGTACTGTGAATTTCTTCGGGCCTATTCCTGCACCTTTGGTTCTCAGGGCTGTACCATCCCTCCCCAACTCCAGACAGATGCCCCTTGTTGGGTTCCCAGTTCATACATCTTGGCCGATGTCCCTGCCTCCCTCAACCCCTCTTCCTGGATCTTCCTCTCACAACGAGATGTCCTGTTGTCTTTACAGCAAACATATCATGTTCATGGCATCTGAGGTTACCCAGAAGAGTAGTTAGAAATGATGAAGTCTTACCCCAAACTCTGGCTGGAACCTGGCTGTGTGAAGAACTCGGAAGGCAAGTGGCAGAATGAGATTCGGGAGCATCAGGCTATGGGTTGGATGAGGGTGTGGATTGGACATGGTGTTTCTGTGGCCTTTCCCCAGGGGTTCTCCAGCCCGCATGGCCTCAGATTTTTGTACTTCCTTCTCTCACTGGCTCAAAGGCTCCAAGCGCAGAGGGACAAGGATTGTATTCCCAGAGCTAAGGCTCTTCAGAGCCTTTGAGCCACTCTGAGAAGAAAAACATTAAGTGGAGAAAAGTTTACCAATGTCCCTATGGTTGAGTCTGAGCCTACTGGGGCTCTTCATAATGAACTCCTAGCCATCTGATGGAAGGTTCCTGACATCACAGAGTCTAGCCCCCTGCCTCCTGGAGTGGCTGTGTTCACCCCAGTTGAAAGCATGGCATTCAGCAACTATCCAAGTATTTATCAAACTCAGTGTTAACAATCCTCACTGTCAGTACGTTTGCTTTTGTCTAGTCTAAATCATCCTTTCTTCCATTTGCTTTTTCTGTTTTCAGTGGTGATAAAGTCAGTCACTCACTTCCATAAATAATAAGGTTAGTGTAATGCTAGACTCTGTCTTCTGTATATTCCCTACCAGCACAGCTTTTTCTAATAAGGACTCCTCCTTCTCCTTCTCTTCCCTCTCCTCTATTTCCTTTTTCTCCTCCTCATCCTCCTTGTCATTCATTCATTCATTCAATCATATTTATTGAGCGCTTACTGTGTGCAGAGCACTGTAGTAAGTGCTTGGGAAGTACAAGTTGGCAACATATAGAGACGGTCCGTACCCAACAGCGGGCTCACAGTCTAGAAGGGGGAGACAAAACAAAATATATTAACAAAATAAAATGTAATAAATATGTACAAGTAAAATAAATTGAGTAATAAATATGTACAAACATATATATATATATACATATACAGGTGCTGTGGGGAGGTGAAGGAGGTAAGGCAGGGGAGAAGGGGAGGGGGAGGAGGGGGAGAGGAAAGAGGGGGATCAGTCTGGGAAGGCCTCCCGGAGGAGGTGAGCTCTCAGTAGGTCTTTGAAGGGAGGAAGAGAGCTAGCTTGGCAGATGTGTGGAGGGAGGGCATTCAATCAATCAATCAATCAATCAGTCGTATTTATTGAGCGCTTACTATGTGCAGAGCACTGTACTAAGCGCTTGGGAAGTACAAATTGGCAACACATAGAGACAGTCCCTACCCAACAGTGGGCTCAAAGTCTAAAAGGGGGAGACAGAGAACAGAACCAAACATACCAACAAAATAAAATAAATAGGATAGAAATGTACAAGCAAAATAAATAAATAAATAAATAAACAGAGTAATAAATATGTACAACCATATATACATATATACAGGTGCTGTGGGGAAGGGAAGGAGGTAAGATGGGGGGATGGAGGGGGGACGAGGGGGAGAGGAGGGAAGGGGCTCAGTCTGGGAAGGCCTCCTGGAGGAGGTGAGCTCTCAGCAGGGCCTTGAAGGGAGGAAGAGAGCTAGCTTGGCGGAGGGGCAGAGGGAGGGCATTCCAGGCCCGGGGGATGATGTGGGCAGGGGGTCGACGGCGGGACAGGCGAGAACGAGGTACAGTGAGGAGATTAGCGGTGGAGGAGCGGAGGTTGCGGGCTGGGCAGTAGAAGGAGAGAAGGGAGGTGAGGTAGGAGGGGGCGAGGTGATGGAGAGCCTTGAAGCCCAGGGTGAGGAGTTTCTGCCTGATGCGCAGATTGATTGGTAGCCACTGGAGATTTTTGAGGAGGGGAGTAATATGCCCCGAGCGTTTCTGGACAAAGATAATCCGGGCAGCGGCATGAAGTATGGATTGAAGTGGAGAGAGACACGAGGATGGGAGATCAGAGAGAAGGCTGGTACAGTAGTCCAGACGGGATAGGATGAGAGCTTGAATGAGCAGGGTAGCAGTTTGGATGGAGAGGAAAGGGTGGATCTTGGCAATGTTGCGGAGCTGAGACTGGCAGGTTTTGGTGACGGCTTGGATGTGAGGGGTGAATGAGAGAGCGGAGTCGAGGATGACACCAAGGTTGCGGGCTTGTGAGACGGGAAGGATGGTAGTGCCGTCAACAGAGATGGGGAAGTCAGGGAGAGGACAAGGTTTGGGAGGGAAGACAAGGAGCTCCAGGCCAGGGGGAGGGCGTGGGCCAGGGTCGATGGCAGGACAGGTGAGAACATGGCACAGTGAGGAGATTTCCTGTAGAAGAAAAGAAGGGAGGTGAGGTAGGAAGGGGAGAGGTGATGGACAGCCTTGAAGCCAAGAGTGAGGAGTTTTTGCCTGATGCGTAGGTTGATTGGTACCTTGCCCTCTTCCTTGTCCTCATCCTCTTCCTCCTGCTCCTTCTCATCCTCCTCATCCCAGAACAGGAACAAAACTAATATATTTTATTAATTTTGTCACAGGCTATTATTTATTCAATTATGCCGTTATTTTTTCAGGTAAGAAGTGTAGCTAGGGACAAGCAAAGATAAGGAGCTGGGATTCAGAAGGGGTGGAGGGGAGAGATAGAAAGATACAGCTGGTGGAGATCCATGAATCTAATATTCAGAAGTTTCCCTTTGATTCTGTAAAATTCAGATTTTCAGGCAGAAGTGAGTGATGGCTGGAGATTTTGCAGAAGGAAGTGATCAGTTCTGAACTGTAGTTTAAGGAGCTTGATATGGTAAATGGAGTGTAAGGTAAGGAAGGGGATAGATTGGAGATGAGGATGCCGGTAAGGACGCTGATGGATTAGTCTGGCAAGAGATGGTGAGTGCTTGGACCATGGTGGTGGCTCTAAAGATGGAAGGAGAGGAAGGTGTGGACCTGGGCAACGTTGTGAAGGTCCTCTTTCCCCTCTTCATTTGTCTCTGTGCACCTCCTAGAAGCAGCATAACCTATCAGAAAGAGCTCAGATCTGGTAGTCAAAGACCTTGGTTCTAAATCCAGCTCTCCTTGCCTCAGTTTTCCTATCTGTAACAGGGGGATCAATACCTGTTCTCCATCCCGCTAAAATTATGTGCCCCTTGTAGGATGGGGACTGTGTCCAACGTGATTATCTTGTACCTACCCAAGCACTTAGTACACCTCTTAGCACATAGCAATAATTTAACAAAACAAGCACATTCACCAATATTAAGAAATCAAAGCCCAGTGGGGTAAGGGGTGTGGTGAAGTCATTGTTTTGTTGAGAGCCCACGAGGGTCTTAGCAAAGAAACTTCCGAAGCAAGAAGAACCATTCCCAGATTCCAGCTCTCCACCCAGCTGTCCTCCCAGCCAAGATAAAGCTGCCCAGGGAGACTGCAAGACACATTCTGATCTCTTTAGATTTGTTGGATTTTAACCTGTTTTCTCAGTATTTTCATTTCTATTTTAACTGTCGCCAACCAGAACAGTTACAGCAGTGCTGGTTTTCAGAGTAGACCCCCACCACTTCAACTGATGGCTAGTTGTTTGGAGGAAAAACCCAAAACAAATGAAGCCAGCAAGGCATGAACAGCTCTCCTTTGCACGTTGGCAGGCGATTGTCCTGTTTGTCAAACGAGAATCTTTTTTCTGCGGGCACCTGGATTCTTAGGCAGAGAGTGACCACATGGAAACTCCTCATCTCCTTGACCTTTTTGGTTGTTCTTCTCTGGACCATCCACAGCTCTAGTTCTTCATTCTTAAGCTTATAACCATAACAACACACTGTATTTCTGGTGGGATTGCTTAGTTAACAAGTCCCCAACTTGTGTTTGCATTTTCAACTCCTTCTAGTTTATGGCTCAAGGGGAGAGGGAGAAAGGGCCTTATTCCAGGAGGGCAGGGCCTGAGAATGCTTTAGATCAATTTCAGCAATGCAAAAAGGTTTAACATTCATTAATTCATTCATTCAATCATATTTACTGAGTGTTTACTGTGTGCAGAGCACTGTACTAAGCGATTGGAAAGTACAATTCAGCAATGAAGAGAAACAATCCCTGCCCACAATGGGCTTACAGTCTAGAAAGGGGGAGACAGACATCAAAAGAAGTAAACAGGCATCAAGAGCATCCATAGAAATAAACAGAATTATATATATATATATATATAGTATATATATATATACAATATATATATAATATGTATAATATATATATAAAGACAAGTAAACAGTCATTAATATAAAATACATAGAATTATAGATATATGCATATTTACACATGTACTGTGGGGTGGGGGGTAGAGGGCTAGAGCAAAGGGAGTGAGCTGGGGCAACGGGGAGGGGAGGGGGAGCTGAGGAAAAGGGGGCTTAGTATGGGAAGGCCTCTTAGAGGAGGTGAGCCTTCAATAGGGTATGAAGCAGGGAATTGTAGTCGTTTGGAGGATTTGAGAATAATAATAATAATGATGGCATTTATTAAGCACTTACTATGTGCAAAGCACTGTGCTAAGCACTGGGGAGTTTACAAGGTGATCAGGTTGTCCCACGGGGGGCTCACAGTCTTAATCTCCATTTTACAGATGAGGTAACTGAGGCCCAGGGAAGTTAAGTGACTTGCCCAAAGTCACACAGCTGACAATTGGCAGAACTGGAATTTGAACCCATGACCTCAGAGAAGTAACATGGCTCAGTGAATACAGCACAGGCTTTGGAGTCAGAGCACCTATGTACATCTTATTATACTTTATACTATATTGTTTCCTCCTAACTCAGATTCATTTTATCTGCCTTCCCTGCTGGACTGGAGGGAGCTCAGGCTGTGGGCAAGTTACTTGACTTTTCTATGCCTGTTTTCTTATTTGTAATATATATATGTATATATATTGCATATATAATATATATATATATATATATATATATATGCAATATATGCAGACACACCTCAAGAACTCCCCAGACCACCAGGATCAATCAAGCAATCAATCAATCAATCAATCGTATTTATTGAGCACTTGCTCTGTGCAGAGCACTGTACTAAGCACTTGGGAAGTACAAGTTGGCAACATATAGAGACAGTCCCTACCCAACAGTGGGCTCACAGTCTAGAAGGGGGAGACAGACAACAAAACCAAACATATTCACAAAATAAAATAAATAGAATAGGTATGTACAAGTAAAACAAATAAATGGAGTAGTAAATATGTACAAACATATACACATATATACAGGTGCTGTGGGAAAGGGAAGGAGGTAAGGTGGTGGGAATGGAGATGGGGAGGAGGGGGAGAGGAAGGAGGGGGCTCAGTCTGGGAAGGCCTCCTGGAGGAGGTGAGCTCTCAGTAGGGCCTTGAAGGGAGGAAGAGAGCCAGCCTGGTGGATGTGTGTAGGGAGGGCATTCCAGGCCAGGGGGATGACGTGGGCCGGGGGTCGATGGTGGGACAGGCAAGAACGAGGCACGGTGAGGAGATTAGTGGCAGAGGAGCGGAGGGTGTGGGCTGGGCTGTAGAAGGAGAGAAGGGAGGTGAGGTAGGAGGGACCGAGGTGATGGAGAGCCTTGAAACCGAGGTTGAGAAGTTTCTGCCTGATGCGTAGGTTGATTGGTAGCCACTGGAGATTTTTGAGGAGGGGAGTAACATTCTCAGAGTGCTTCTGGACAAAGACAATCCGGGCAGCGGCGTCAAGTATGGATTGAAGCGGGGAGAGACAAGAGGATAGGAGATCGGAGAGGAGGCTGATACAGTAGTCCAGTTGGGATAGGATGAGAGCTTGAACAAGCAGGGTAACGGTTTGGATGGAGAGGAAAGGTCGGATCTTGGCGATGTTGCAGAGCTGAGACCAGCAGGTTTTGGTGACAGCTTGGATGTGAGGGGTGAATGAGAGAGCGGAGTCGAGGATGACACCACGGTTGCGGGCTTATGAGGTGGGAAGGATGGTAGTGCCGTCAACAGTGATGGGAAAGTCAGGGAGAGGGCAGGGTTTGGGAGGGAAGACAAGGAGTTCAGTCTTGGACATGTTGAGTTTTAGGTGGCGGGCAGACATCCAGATGGAGATGTCCTGAAGGCAGGAGGAGATGCGAGCCTGGAGGAAGGGGGAGAGAGCAGGGGCAGAGATGTAGATTTGGGTGTCATCAGCGTAGAGATGATAGTTGAAGCCGTGGGAGTGAATGAGGTCACCAAGGGAGTGAGTGTAGATCGAGAACAGAAGGGGTCCAAGAACTGAACCTTGAGGAACCCCCACAGTAAGGGGATGGGAGGGGGAGGAGGAGCCTGCAAAAGAGACTGAGAATGAACGACCTGAGTGATAAGAGGAAAACCAGGAGAGGACGGAGTCTGTGAAGCCAAGGTTGGATAGCATGTTGAGGAGAAGGGGGTGGTCCACAGTGTCGAAGGCAGCTGAGAGGTCGAGGAGGATTAGGATAGAGTATGAGCCGTTGGATTTGGCAATCAGGAGGTCATTAGTTACCTTTGAGAGGGCAGTTTCCATGGAACGTAGGGGACAGAAGCCAGACTGGAGGGGGTCGGGGAGAGAGTTGGTGTTGAGGAATTCGAGGCAGCGTGTGTATACGACCATTCAGGATGATGTCAGAAGTGAGAATGTTCACCTTCAGGGCAGAACTGGGGAAGGACAAAGGAGTGGTGGAGGGTATAAAAGGGGCTCAGGGGACAATTTGCTTTGTAGATCAGAGCCCTTTGATCCCTACACCAATATAAAGGAGAGCCAGTAACTACACTGTTGTGGACCTCTTGACATGCCGTTTCATTGGATTGGTAATTGTACCAGAATGATGAGAAGGTTCTTTTCCCTTTTGTGGGGAGGGGTGGGTGTTTTTCTTACAGGAACCCCTGTACATTGTACATTTTGGAGGGGTGGGGTGGCTGTTGACCACAGATCCTTTTTCTTTCCATCATTCCCATTATTTGTATAAGTTTTGTATATCTGTCTCCGCAGTAGATTGTAAGCTCTTTGTGGACAAGAAATGCACGTTTTACTTCTGTTGTACATTCCCATGCACTTAGTGCAGTGCAGTGTATGCAATGGGAATTAAATAAATACCATTACTATGGCTACTACTGCTACTGCTACTACTACTATTACTACTGCAACTAACTATTTTTGGAGCTAACCCCAAGAGAACAGCCTTCCTTTATGAAGACCTTCCCCAACTAAGAGAAGCAGCATGACTTAGTGGCAAGAACATGGGCTTGGGTTCAGAGGATGTTCATAAGAAGTGGGTTATAATTCCTGCTTCGCCACTTGTCAGCTGTGTGAGGGGCAACCACTTAGCTTCTCTGGGCCTCAGTTACCTCATCTGTAAAATAGGGTCTAAGACTGTGAGCCCCATGTGGGACAACCTGATTACCTTGTATCTACTCCAGCGCCTAGAACAATGCTGGGAACATAGTAAGCACTTAACAAATACCATTAGCATTATTATTAGGCCTTCATTTCCTCTTCTCCCACTCCCTTATGAATCACCCTGACCCTTGGTAGTTGTTAGGTACTTAGTATGTGTCAAACACTGTTTTATGATTATGGTGATGATGGTATTTGTACGTCTTTATTCATCCCTCCCTTAGCCCCACAGCACTTATGTGTACATCTGTAATTTAAATTACTTAATTAATGTCTGTCTTCCCCTGTAGACTGTAAGCTCATTCATTCATTCGATCATATTAATTGAGCACTTACTGTGTGCAGAACACTGCATTAAACGCTTGAGAGGGTACAATACAAGAATAAATGGAAATATTACCTGCCCACAACAAGCTTACAGTCTAGAGGTGGGAAGACAGGTATCAAAATAAATAAATAAATTATAGATATCTACATAAGTGCTGTGGGGCTTGGAGGGGGCAAGAGCAAAGGGAGCAAGTCAAGGCAATGTAGAAGGGAGAAGGAGATGAGGAAAAGTGGGGCTTAGTCTGTGAAGGCCTCTTGGAAGACATGTGCCCTCAATAATGTTTTGAAAGTGGGGAAAGTAATTGTCTGTTAGATTTGAGGAGGGAGGGTGTTCCAGGCCGGGTGTTTCAGTAGGTCATGGACAAAGGGTCGGCAGTGAGATAGGTGAGATTGAGGTACAGTGAAAAGGTTGACATTAGAGGAACCAAGTGGGTGGGCTGGGTTGGGCAGGAAATGTGTTACCAACTTTATGTTGTACTCTCTCATGTGCTTTACACAGTGTTTAGTCAGTCAGGCAGTCATTCAATCACATTTATTGAGTGCTTACTATGTGCAGAGCATGTTACTAAGTGCTTGGGAGGGTACAATATAGCAATAATATAATAGATATTATAATATATAACAGATACACTATAATATAACAAACACATCACAGTGTGCGCTACACACAGTGAGAGCTCAATAGATACAAATGATTGCTAAGGTCCACGCTTATAAAAAGGATCCACTAAAGGAAAGTGATTTGCTGTTTTACAACTTCCAAATCATTGTCTGTTTCAATAAAGGAACTAGGAGAAAATGGCAGATACCTGCAGTGGTGGAGCACCACCCGGGCTGGTCAGGAAGCCAAACCAATGCCAGAGTGGGAATTGGGTGCAGGGTCAGGTTTAGAGAAAGGATGGAATAGAGGCAGATGAGAAGCTTCTGTCCTTGACAAGGTAGAACTGAGAGAAAAGGCCTCCTCTGAAAATGGATGGGCAGAGAAAACTGTGTTGAACCCCCAGCTTTGAAAAATGAGTTGAGAATGGAGCCTTGAATAGAGAAATATTGCTTTTTGTACTTGGATTTTCTGTTATGCTCCTTTTGGCTGTGGCTGATCTTACCTAGAATTTGTACTATATAGATTTTTTCAGTGCTCACTGTTGATTAATCCTTTTAGCTATTTTTCAAGCCTACTTTTAGTTTATGGAAAATACTTTAACAAAAAAAGAGATATATATGTGTCTTGTGTTCTAGGTGTCTATATCCTTCTTTAGGGCAGGGGGAGGAAACCTGGTAAGGCTGCTGACTTTTTTTACCACAGCACTGTGTTAAACAGCTGAATCCTAATTGATTCCATGACCTGCTTTAGGGTAAGTTTTCAAATTGCTCATTAGTGACAATAAATGACTTTCAATTTGGGGATAGTCTTAACAGGAAATACACCATAAGCTAGGGTGTAAGTTTGGGAGTGGTGAGTTACCAAAACTTGGACATGTTCAGTGTGAGGAAATTCTAAGGCACAAACTCAGGACTAAGAAAATGCTACCATCGCAAATTTGATATGAGGTGGCTACTCTATCACCTTCCTTCATGTGGGTTTTGCCAACATAAGTTTTTTCATACATCTCTACTCCACAGAGACTTCTTCACTATTAGCTGTGCCTTCACTGAATACAAAAATTAGCTGCCTGATGACTGTCCCTAATTATATTAGTAGCTTCTATTTTCATTGTAGGAATGATTGGGGATGATTAGATGGACTTTCTTCAGGTTGTTCTGATCAGAATGATTGTTTCTTTGTGAAAATGCTGGATACACATTCACGGATCTGTTTGGTCCTCACCCCATAGATGATGGGGTTGAGACTGGGTGGGACAACCACATACAGGTTGGCCAGGAGGATGTGGACATAGCCAGGGATTCTGTTGTGTCCAAAGCGGTGGGTGAGGAAGGAGAAGAGGGCCGGGGTGAAGAAGGCCAGGATGACACAGCTGTGGGAGATGCAAGTGTTTATGGCTTTGAGCCGTGCATCCTGGGAGGGGAGTCTGAAGACAGTGTAGAGAATCCTGATGTAGGAGATGGCAATCAGCAGTATGTCCAAAAGAACAAGGGAAATGACACATAAACCATAAATGATGTTAAGTTTGATACTTGCACATGCCAACCGGGCAATGCCCATATGCTCACAATAGGTGTGGGGGATGATTCGGTGTCCACAGTAGGGCAACCTCAAGAGCAACAATGTCATTGGAATCATCAGAGAGACATTCCTCAGGACAGCTAACCCTAGGAATACCCTAATGGATTTATTGGTGAGAATGGTGTAGTAGCGGAGAGGCTTGCAGATGGCCACGTAGCGGTCGTAGCCCATGGCCACAAGCACTGTGCTCTCCATGCCGGTGAACATGTGGATGAAGAACATCTGGGTGAGGCAGCCCTCAAAGCTGATCTCCTGCAGGTGGAGCCAGAAGATGCCCAACATCTTGGGGATGGTGGCTGAGGACAAGCCCAGATCGACAGTGGCCAGCATGGCCAGGAAGTAGAACATGGGCTGATGGAGGCTCCGCTCATTCTTGATCACAAACAGGATGCTGCAGTTTCCCACGAGAGCGATCAGGTACATGGCGCGGAAGGGGAAGCCCAGCCAGTTGTGTGCAGCTTCCAGGCCTGGCACCCCCAGCAAGAGGAAGGAGGAGGGGTGAAATGGAGTGCCATTGTGATTTCTGTTGTCCATGGACATAACTGGAAGAGACTCCATTCTCCTTGTTTCATTTAATGTGGGTTCTGGAGAAAACTAAAGAAAATACATTATTGCTCTGCTATCTGAGTGGAACCCCTTTGTTTTTCCCAGTAATCTTTGTCTTGGTTTCTCTTTAGGAAAGACACTACCTCAGTCAAGAAACAAATCCCTCATAGAACCTTAACAATAGTGATGCTTATCTTGACCGAGAATGGTTCAGATAAGCACTGTCTTTTTGGTATCCCCACCGAGTCACTCCATCATGATCCTTGCAGTGGCCTTGGGCCTACAGACCACATAGAGGTTTCCAATCGATCAATCAACCGATTAATCAACAGTCAGTCAATCACCAGTCATCTTAATTGAGCACGTATTGAGTGTAGAACACTGTGTTAAATGCTTGGGAGAGTACAAAGTCCAAGATCAGGCTCAGAGTGCAGTTACTGAAAGAAATAATCCCCTCCCTTTCCCTCTTCTGGAACCCAGACTCTGTCCAGAATTGAAGAGTCCTGCCTGATGACTGTCCCTAATTATATTAATAATTTCTATTTTCATTGTGGGAACCAGTGGGGATGATCAGATGGACTTTCTTCAGGTTGTTCTGATCAGAATGATTGTTTCTTTGTGGAAATGCTGGATACACATTCACAGATCTGCTTGGTCCGCACCCCGTAGATGATGGGGTTGAGATTGGGTGGGACAACCATGTACAGGTTGGCCAGGAGGATGTGGACGTAGCCGGGGATTGAAGAGAGTCCTGAACACCCTCAAGTTATGTCTGGCTAATAACTCTGGCCCTTAGGACGGAGGGAAGAAATGAAATCAGCCATGCATTGGAATTGTGTTTCCCTACAGCTCTGCTGCCAACAGGTTTTTCTGTCCCTTGCCCCGACACAGTGGCCCTGTACTATCACTGCTTCTATCCCCACGGTGGAAAGCTTTGTAAAGATGTCCGGCAGTAGATTTAGGATGAATCACACATGTGCATCCTCAAAATATTTCCCAGAGTGTCAGAGTGTCCCAGAGTGGGATGTCCAGAGGAGTGGGACATTAAAGTAGAATCCCAGATTTAAACAACTTCACATTACATAACAGCAATAATAATAATAATAATTGTGTGTGGCTTAGTGGATAGACCAAAGGCCTGGGAGTCAGGACCTAGGATTAGAACTCATGTCCACCATATGTCTGCTGTGTGACCTTGGGCAAGTCACTCAGCTTCTCTGGGCCTCAGTTACCTCATCAGTAAAATGGGTATAAAGAGTGTGAACCCCATGTGACACAGGGACTTTGTCCAACCTGATTTATTTGTATCTACCCCAGCATTTAGAATAACGCTTAGTACATAGTAAGTGCTTAGCAAGTACCATAACTTTTATTATTATCATCATTGTACAAAATGCTGGACTGGATACAAGCAAATCGAGTTGAACAGAGTCCCTGCCCCACATGGGGCTCATAGTCTAAATCCCCATTTTACTGATGAGGTAATTTAGAGCCAGAGAAGTTAAATGACTTGCCCATGATCCCAAAGCAGACAAGTGGCAGTGGTGGAATTAGAACCCAGATCCTTCTGACTCCTAGGCCCATGCTTTATCCAGTAGGCAACACTGCTTCTCAGTGTGACCCAGAGTGTCACCAAGTGGGATGGCCAGAGGAGTAGGACATGACAAGAGAATCTCAGGTTTAAGCACCAATGTATATGAGGATCAGGCTGCTCCAGCTAGGAAATTTATTGGAGAGACATTCAGAAACACCAGCGCATTGTCAGGGAGTGAGATGGCTGCCAACCTTACCCCAAGAGAGGAACAAATGACAGTTTGCCATATTTTGGAAAAATGGTCTTAATTTGGCTGAAGGTTGTGACAAGACATTCTGCCAAGTCTTACTACACTACTGAGGGATACTTTGGTGTGACCCAAAATTGATAAGGTATATGTTGTGGTAAATAACTCCGTATTCTGTACACGCTACACATTTTTTATTTTCCAGAGAAATCAGTCATTCAAATCAATGCTATTACTGTGTGCAGAGCACTGTACTAAGTACTTGGCAGAGTGCGATATAACATAGTTGGTATACATGATTTCTTCCCTCAAGGAATTTACAATCTAGAAAGAGAGACAATCATCAAATTACCATAGGGAAAGCAGCAGAGTATAAGGATATTTGCCCAAGTTGTGTGGAGGTAGGGTTACTATCAAAGTTCTTAGAAGGTACAGACCCAAGGGCCTAGATGAATCAGAAGGGGCAGAAGGGAGGGAGAGTAAGTAGGGCAGGGAAATGAGAGGTTAATCCATGAAGGCTCAATGCAGAAAGGAGATAGAATAGGGTGGGAAGACATAAGATTAATCTTGGAAGGCTTCCTGAAGGATTTGAAGATGGGAATAGTGAAGATCTGTCAAATATGAAGGGGGAGGTGTTCCAGGTCAGGGATCATTCATTCAAACATATTTATTGAGCGCTTACTGTGTGCAGAGCACTGTACTAAGCACTTGGGAAGTACAAGTTAGCAATATATAGAGACAGTCCCTACCCAACAATGGGCTCACAGTCTAGAAGTGCTTAGTACAGTGCTCTGCACATAGTAAGCGCTCAATAAATACGATTGATGATGATAGAAGTGGTGAGAGAGATGAGGTGGAGGCACAGGTTGGTGTTAGGAGATCAATGTGGATGGGTTTGGTTGTGGTGGAAGAGGAGAGAGGTGAGATAAGAGAGGGAGAGCTGACTGAGTTTCTTCAAGTTGATGGTGAGGAGGGAGAGCAATGACATTATATAGAGTTCTACTTTTGCTGGACATAGAGGTAGGTGGAGAGATTCAATTAGCTAGCCAGATGGAACCCCAGGCCTTATTTCACACTGCTGTATTCCAAAAGAGATTCTCCCTGTGGACAAGATGTGCCCTGTATTGGGAAGCAGGAATTTATAACAGTTAACAAAGAAATTTAACCTTGGTACACAAGTTGCATTTTTACGGATTGTTTATATGTGAACTGCCTAATTTTTCTACACCCAATATGGATTTTACATGCCATCTATTGTTACAAATTGTGACTATGTCTATGCTGCTCTCACAGGGGGCTTTGGGCACAAACTGGTGAAATTTATTTTGGGTGCGGAAAATGCAATCATAAAATTGTGGTATTTGTTAAATGCTTACTATGTGCCAAGAACTGTACTAAGCACTGGGGTAATCAGGTAATCAAGTAATCAGGTTGGACACAGTCCCTGTCCCACATGGGGCTCAAAGTGTAAATAGAAGGGAGAACAAGAATTTAATTCCCAGTTTCCTGATGAGGAAACAGAGGCACAGAGAAATTAAGAACCTAGTTTCTCTGCCTCCCAAGCGATGTTGTTTTCACTAGGCCACACTGCTTCTCCATGTAGTTACTCCTCTACCCTGTTTATGAATTTCATTTCATTGTGGTTTTGAACTTCTTTTTTTCCAGTAATCTTTTAAAGAGGTTCTGAACACACTTTCACCATCAAAGATAAGGTACTTTATAGAAGAGAGAAAAACCCAAATGTGAAGGCATGGTCTAGCACCAACTTAAAGTCTTGAAAAAATAATAAACATAAATCAGATGATGTTTCTTCATTAATCGTCCTGCAAAGTGGGAACTTAATGTTTAGACATCCATATGAGCTTTCTTGAAACAGTAGGAATGTCACAGGTCTCCAAGACTGGAACCATAATCACCTTCTTCAAGAAGAAAGGTGAGAGAGCTGATAGGCATTTCTTGGGTATCTCACCATTCTGTGCAGGGTTCCAGGTAAACTCATTCTGGATCTAGGCCTAGTAGAGAAGCAGCGTGGCCTAGGGGATAGAGCATGGACCTAGGAGTCCGAAGGACCTGGGTTCTAGTACAGGCTCTGCCACTTGTCTACTGCGTGACCTTGGGCAAGTCACTTCACTTCTCTGTACCTGTTACCTCATCTATGAAATGGAGATTAAGACTGTGAGCCCCATTTGGGACTTTGGACTGTGTCCAACCTGATTAGCTTGCACCTACCCCAGTAAGCCCTTAACAGATATCATTAAAAAATTGCATATCATGGATTTACTACCTGAATTGCAATGGGGCTTCAGAACAAAACACAGCTCAGCAGACATTATCTTTGAACTATGAGAAATTCAGGGGGTGCACAGGGAAGAACACCGAGAAGACCTCTATTAGCTATAATTCTTGATCTTCTGTAATGCGTTTAACATCATCTGCATCACTGGAGTCTGGCAACAACTCTGCAAATTTGGCTGCCCAGAAAAGTTCCTCAGATCATAAGGAGGCAGCATGGCCTAGTGGAAAGAGCATGGGCCTGAGAGTCAGAGGACCTGGGTTCTAATCCCAGCTTCACCTCTCGTCTGTGGCATGAACTGGGGCAAATTACTTACCTTCTCTAGTTACCTCTTCTGTTAAATGGGGATTAAGACTGTGAGCCCCAACACTTAGTACAGTGCTTGCCACATAGTAAGTGCTTAACAACCACCATTACAAAAAAGATCCATAAGCTGAGTCCATAACAGCATGCTAGTCATGGCACAACTATCCTGTAATCATTAGACTAGAGTAGGGAGGTATGGATGGTTCAGACCTGTTCAGTTTATCCATGCTGCAATGTTGGAGGGTGCAACAAGGGATCTGGAAACTGTTAACAGAATATACTTCTGATCCTTTGGGAAATGCTTCCCACTCAACAGGCCGCAAGCATAGTAGGAAGTTTATGAGCTGCTGGACGCTGGATGCACACACAAGAGTTTTTTATGGTATTTTTTAAATGCTTATGGTGTGCCAAGCACTGTACTAAGCACCAGGGTAGATACAAGCTAATCAGATTGGACACAGTCCATGTCCCTGAGGGGGTTCCAGTTTACATTTTACTGATGAGGTAACTGGGGCAAAGAGAAGTGAAATGCCTTACCCTAGGTCTCACAGCAGACAAGTGGTAGAGCCGGAATTAGAACTCAGGCCCTTCTGACACCCAGGTCCATGCTCTATCCACTAAGCTGTTAACCAGCTCAGCCTCACAATCATTAATCCATTCTGTTATTTCAGTATCACTGTATTTATCCACTTGGGCTTATTTTTTCCCCGTTTCAATTTTTGGGAATTCCTCCATATATGTTTGCTTCTCTTTACCAGGAATCACATTTGAAAAAAGTGTGAGATATGGTACTTTTCATAGAGGATTCACAGTTTGACCTGTTGGTTAGAGCACAGGAATGGGAGTCAGGGAACCTGGGTTCTAATCCTGGATCCACCACTTGCCTCCTGGGTGACCTTGGGCAAATTACTTAAATTCTCTGGGGGTCCGTTTATTCAAGTGAGTAAAATGGAGGTTAAATACCTGTTTTCCTTCCTCCTTTGACTTTGAGCTTCATGTGGGACATGGACAGTGTCTGATCTGATTGTACTGTATGTACCCCAGGGCTTAGCACAGTATTCAGAACAAAGTAATCACTTGACAATTGTCACAAATATTATTATCATTATTAGGTACTCAAAAACTGCTGTTGATCTGAATGATAATGATCTCTATGAACCAGTCTGAATCTGAGAAATCCTCATCTCTTATGCCGTTGAGTCATTTCTGACCGATAACGACACCATGAACACATCTCTCCCACAACACCCCACTCTCTATCTGCATTTCTTCTGGTACTGAATCCATTAAGTTTTCTTGTTAAAAATGTGAAAGTCCTTTACCATTGCCTTCTTCCATGCAGTAAACTTGAGTCTCCGCCCTCGACTCCCTCCCATGCTGCTGCTGCCCAGCATGGCTGAATTTTGACTTGTAGCAGATTGCTTTCCATTCGCTAGCCACTGCCCAAGCTAGGAATGGAATGGGTAGCCCTCTGCTTGACTGTCCCTCCCGTATCCGAGACTGACAGAGTCCTGGAAATGCTCCAGGTACTGAGAGGGGACACTTGGGGTTCCCAAATGGGGGACACTGAGAGGGGAGAGATCCTACACAAAGCCAAAATTCTTCACTGCATATTCAAACTATAATATTGTTATTTTATTCTGTTACTTTGGGAGATACCTACCTAACATGCATAGGTAAACAAAGAAGGATAAAATTATATTTAGAAATCTGGAATGCCCTAGCAATCTCCAAAAACAGGACCTCAGGCTTCATTATTAAGTTTTTAAAGTTATGGTGTTGCTCTCTCTCATAAAGAAATCTTATGATGGCTTACTCCACATGACTTCTTAAGGAGGGTGATCATTTGTGAACCACATTCAACATCAGATGGTAGAGGCAGTGTGGTCTGGTAGAAAGAGCACAAGACTGAGAATTAGGAGATGAGAATTCAATTCCCAGTTCTACCACTGGCCTGATCTGTGGGCTTGGAAAAGTCACTTAAGCGCACCAGAACCGTTTCCTCCCATATAAAATGGGGAGGGGATATTTTGAATCTCATGTGCCCAATTAACTAACCTCGCATCTACCTCAGAGCTCAGTACTTAGTAGGGCACTTAATAAATTACAGCATTATAAAGACAGACTTGCCAATGAAATTGTGGAATACAGACATGTAGCATTAGGCAATGTTCATAGCAGCATAGCTTCCCTGGCAGGTCATGGAAAATAACAGGTCACCTAAGCAACTCCTTAATGATGAACTGAAATGTGTACATGAAAGCAGGGTGGACTCAACAAGAATTTTCAAGATGAAGAATTACTAGTCTCAAACAATGTGACATAGAAGTGGGAGATGACAGCCAGAGAAGCTGAGGCCATCAAGAGAGAGGTTGTTCTCAATGAATGAAAGCTTGGGGAAGGTTTAGCATACCAAGAGGTAGATTAGAAAACACTGAGAGGTGCTGCAGGTAGTGAAGAGAAGAATAGATAGAATGGAAAGGATCTTACTGGTAATTCCATGAACTTCCAAAAAAAGCATAAAACAGTTTTCTCTTTCT
Source organism: Tachyglossus aculeatus (assembly GCF_015852505.1). Taxonomy (NCBI): domain Eukaryota; kingdom Metazoa; phylum Chordata; class Mammalia; order Monotremata; family Tachyglossidae; genus Tachyglossus; species Tachyglossus aculeatus. Next base: position 135,414,698 of record NC_052067.1, on the reverse strand, counting down.
CTCTCTCTCTCTCTCTCTCTCTCTCTCTCTCTCTCTCTCTCTCTCTATCTATCTATCTATCTATTTCTCCCCTCCATCCCCTATTTCTCTTTCTCTCTTAGTAAATAAGCTCCATTAAAATATTCTTCAAGAATATTTCATTTTTCTCCATAGCCCAATAAAAGAAGCAGCATGGCTTAGTGGAAAGAGCATGGGCTTGGGAGTCAGAAGTCATAGGTTCTAATCCCAGCTCCACCACTTGTCACCTGGGTGACTTTCAGCAAGTCACTTCACTTCTCTGTGCCTCAGTTACCTCATTTGTAAAATGGGGATTAAGACTGTGAGCCCCATGTGGGACGATTTGATTACCTTGTATGCACTCCAGTACTTAGAACAGTGCTTGGCACATAGGAAACACTTAACCAAATACCATTATTATTCTTAAGTGCTTAGTACAGTGCTCTGCACATGGTAAGCTCTCAATAAGTATGATTGAATGAATGAATGAATGACCAGAGAGAGATGCTGTTCAAGCAAACAGGTCTTGTATAAAAGCAGAGCATTACATAAAGTAGACATTAATTATAAAAATAATAATAATGGCATTTATTAAGCACTTACTATGTGCAAAGCACTGTTCTAAGTGCTGGGAGGTTACAAGGTGATCAGGTTGTCCCACGGTGGGCTCACAGTCTTAATCCCCACTTTACAGATAAGGTAACTGAGGCCCAGAGAAGTTGTGACTTGCCCAAAGTCACGCAGCTGACAATTGGCAGAGCAGGGGTTTGAACCCATGACCTCTGACTCCAAAGCCCGTGCTCTTTCCACTGAGCCAAGCTGACCAGACTGCTGACTTTACAACAGCTGGAGCTTTGAGTATTGGGAGAGGTCATTTATTTGTTCCCCTAAAATCAGCTGGATCTCAGACCATTTGAAACCCCAGGTTCCAGGAGCACACTGATTACACCCAAGATATATACCCCTTTCTGTACTGATGTCCAAGTTCTCAGACTGAGCCATCCCACCTGCTCTGCTACTTCTGCCCTGAATGAATTTCCCCATGTTGCCCTTGCACTTGGATTTACACGCTTTATTTATCCCAACCTCAGACCCACAGCACTTATGTGTGTATCTATAATTCATTTGTTTATAAGAATCCCTGACTTCCCCTTTAGACTGCAAGCTCCAAGGATCGTGTCCACCAACTAACTCTGTTATATCATGCTCTCCCAAATGCTTAGTACAATGTTCAATAAATACCACTGACTGATGAATGATAAAGACCCAGGGGTGTGGCTATGAGGACCTTGTTCTCCCTTCATGGGGTGGAGTGAAATAGAACCTAAATCAGTGTGGACACCAGGTTGATGGATGACCGAAGAGGCAGAAGCTCCTTGGAACTCTCCCAAGGAGCCTGAATTGCCCCGTGTAAGAATATCCCCATTGCCAAGATATCCCAAAGCCCTGAATACACCTGATCTCAGGCTGACACCTTGGCATGCTCTCCTCTGAGATGCCTGGACAAGATTCTCTGTGCTGCCTTTTAGGGTCCCACCATCCCAGGGCTGAGCTGGAGATACCCCACCCCTGCCCCCTCTGTACCCTTTCCTCATTGCTTCACTGCCCTTTTGGAGTTGTAGCCCAGTGTCTCCTTTTTACTTCCAGGATGGGGTGTTGTAGTGCTTGGCACCAGCAGGACGCCCTACTCCCTTCTTCCCTCAGCCAGTGTCTGCTAAACCCCAGTTGGGTTGGGGTTCACCTACCTCACCCTTCTTCTCCTTAGCCCAGCCCAAGCAGACTCACGCATCTCTGCTGTGGCCCCAGCAATCCTCTGTTGGGGATGAGGCTGCCAAGCCATGGGGCATCGGCTTGCATCTGATGCCTGTATGGCCCAGAGAAGGAAGGGATGTTTATTGCACCTGAGGCCCTTGGGAGCTGTCTCCCTTCGAGGCTTCCTGGAGCCTGGAGCTCCCTGGTGAGCCATTTCTAGGCTAGGTTGACCTACTCTAACCTTTTTTCTTGCAATCTTCCTCCTCTGGATCCCTACAAGGAGAGCCTGACTGCTCCTAGAGATCCTTGAGAAGCCTGCTTCTTGACTCTCTGGTTGCTGGCAACTACCGGTCACACTGCCCTTCCTGGGTTAATCCCTTATCTCCTGGGTGATTTGATTCCTTATCCCTTTCTGGTTTAACTCATTATGTGGCTGGTCTTCTGAGTAATGCACTGACGCTCTGGGTCCTGGCCTTGTCTCCCATTAAGCCAGGCCCAACAGATGGGAAGGGAGAATACCCTGGGGGGATGTAGGTACTTGATAATAATAATAAAATAATTATGGCATTTATTAAGCGCTTACTGTGTGCAGATCACTGTTCTAAGTGCTGGGGAGGTTGCAAGGCAATCAGGTTGTCCCACAGGGGTCCCACAGTCTAAATCCCCATTTTACAGATGAAGTAACTGAGGCACAGAGAAGTTAAGTGCCTTGCTCACAGTCACACAGCTGACAATTGGTAGAGCCAGGATTTGAACCCATGACCTTTGACTCCAAAGCCTATGCTCTTTCCACTGAGCCACACTGCTTTCCATCTTTCCTGATGTGTCTGTTTCCAGTCCCTTCTCCCCACTCTTGGACTGTGAGCCCCCTGAGGGACAGAGACCATGTCTAACTCATTTATTCATTCATTCATTCATTATTTATTAAGTTCTTTCTGTGTGCAGATCACTGTACTAAGCTCTTGGAAAGTACAATTCAGCTACAGATAGAGAAAATTCCAACTTAACAATGGGCTCACAGTCTAGAAATAGGGAGACAGACAACAAAACAAGTAGACAGGCATCAATAGCTTCAAAATAAATAAATAGAATTATAGATATATGCGCACATCAATAATAAAATAAATATAATAATAAATATGTAAATATATACACAAGTGGTGTGGGGCAGGGACAGGGGTTGAGCAGATGGAGGGCATAGGGGTGATGGGTAGGGGAGGAGAAGGAGAGGAAAAAGGGGGTTCAATCTGGGAAGGCCTCCTGGAGGAGATGAGCTTTCAGTAAGGCTTTGAAGAGGGGGGAAGTGACTAGTTTGGCAGATGTGAAGAGGGAGGGCATTCCAGGCCAGAGGCAGGATGTGGGCCAGGAGTCAACGGTGGAGCAGGTGAGAATGATGCACTGTGACGAGGTTAGCGGCAGAGGAGCGGAGTGTGCAGATTGGGCTGCAGAAGGAGAGAAGGGAAGTGAGGCAGGAGGGGCAAGGTGGTGGAGAGCTTTGAAGCGAATAGTGAGGAGTTTTTCTTGATACAAAGGTTGATAGGCAACCACTGGAGATTTTTGATGAGGGGGTGGTGACATGCCCAGAGTTTTTCTGTAGAAAGATCATCCGGACAGCAGAGTGAAGTATAGACTGAAGTGGGGAGAGACAGGAGTTTGGGAGATCATAAAGTATGCTGATGCAGTAATCCAGTCGAGATATGATAAGTGATTGAACTCCCACATGTAGAAGCAGCGTGGCTTAATGGAAAGAGCACGGGCTTGGGAGCCAGAGATCATGGGTTCTAAACCCAGCTCCACCACTTATCAGCTGTGTGACTTTGGGCAAGTCATTTCATTTCTCTGTGCCTCAGTTACCTCATCCATAAAATGGAGATTAAGTCCATGAGCCCCATATGGAACAACCTGATTACCATGTATTTACCCCAGTGCTTAGAACGGCGCTTGGCACATAGTAAGTGCCTAACAAATACCATCATTGTCATCAATCTGTGTATTCTTACCCAGTGCTCAGTAGAGTACTTAGTAAATACTACTGGAACAACTGCTACGATGAGATGTAAGAAGGCCGGGCCGGTGGCCAGTAGCAAAACCCGATATTTGATTAACCAAGGCCAATGTCCACTGCCTGTGTGGGACATGATCCTGTCCAATCAGAGAAAGGATTTTCGATACATTCTTCAAGTCAGCTGCCAGCTTGCCTAGGCTTACATGGCACTGATGGACAGACTTGTGGGGACTCCGGAGGGAGAGGAGTTGTGCAGTGCAACAGAAGACCTCAGTGCTCTCTTGGGCCAAGTGGAAATCTGGAAATGGGTGACTCAAATGGAAATTCAAGCATCTTTTAGGAAGACAGTGTTTGGGGGATAAGTACTAAGCAAGGAAAGTCATTTGTACTTTCATTTATCTTTGTCCAGAAACGCTCTGGGCATATCACTCCCCTCCTCAAAAATCTCCAGTGGCTACCAATCAATCTGCGCATCAGGCAGAAACTCCTCACCCTGGGCTTCAAGGCTGTCCATCACCTCACCCCCTCCTGCCTCACCTCCCTTCTCTCCTTCTACAGCCCAGTCCGCACCCTCCGCTCCTCCACCGCTGATCTCCTCACCGTACCTCGCTCTCGCCTGTCCCGCCATCGACCCCCGGCCCACGTCATCCCCCGGGCCTGGAATGCCCTCCCTCTGCCCATCCGCCAAGATAGCTCTCTTCCTCCCTTCAAGGCCCTACTGAGAGCTCACCTCCTCCAGGAGGCCTTCCCCTTCTTTCCTCTCCCCCTCGTCCCCCTCTCCATCCCCCAGTCTTACCTCCTTCCCTTCCCCACAGCACCTGTATATATGTATATATGTTTGTACATATTTATTACTCTATTTATTTATTTATTTATTTTATTTGTACATATCTATTCTATTTATTTTATTTTGTTAGTATGTTTGGTTTTGTTCTCTGTCTCCCCCTTTTAGACTGTGAGCCCACTGTTGGGTAGGGACTGTCTCTATATGTTGTCAATTTGTACTTCCCAAGCGCTTAGTACAGTGCTCTGCACATAGTAAGCGCTCAATAAATACGATTGATTGATTGATTGATTGATTTGTAGGGGCACAGAGAGCAAAATAAATTGTGGGCAGATCCAGTAAGGGCAGAGAGAAAGTACAGAAGAGTGAGGGGTTCCAATCCAGTTTTGATAGCCCTAAAGTGGCTGAGCATAGTTAGGGATGCCCAAAGCCCCTGAAGAAGAGTACTTGGAGATATTTTTCATTTTGAGGGGAGGGTTACTGAATTTCCTCCCCAACATTTTCCTGATTCTGCTTTCAATTAATCCACCAGTCAATGGTATTTATTGAGTACTTTCTGTGCGCAGAGCACTATATTAGGTTCTTGGGAAAGTACACTACAAGAGAGTCAGTAGGCACATTCCCTGCCCACAGGTAATTTACAGTCTCATTACCAACGTGCATCATCATCATCATCATCATCATCATCATCATCATTATCACGATATTTTTTGAGTGCTTCCGATGCGCCAAACACTATACTAAGCCCTGGGGTAGATACATACATACACAGCATTAGCTGTTCATTCATTCATTCATTCAATCATATTTATTAAGGACTTACTGTGTGCAGAGCTCTGTACTTAGCACTTGGAAGAGAACAATATAACAGTAAACAGAAATATTCCCTGTCCACAATGAGCCTTCAGTCTAGCTGGGGAGAAAGACATTAATATAAATGAATATGTACATGAGTGCTGTGGGGCTGGGATGGGGGATGAATAAAGGGAGAAAGTTAGGGTGATGCAGAAGGGAGTGGGAGAAGGTGAAGTGGGGCATTTTGTTTTGTTTTGTTTTGTTGTCCATCTCCCCCTTCTAGACTGTGAGCCCGCTGTTGAGTAGGGACCCTCTCTATATGTTGCCAGCTTGTACTTCCCAAGTGCTTAGTACAGTGCTCTGCACACAGTTAGCACTCAATAAATACAATTGAATTAATTAATTAATTAATTAATTAATTAATTAATTAATTAATGAGCCACAAAATAGTAATCAGGGATCAGGATCAGGGCAGTTACAAATACAATGGACAAAGGATAATAGAGCGACAACAAGGAATAGAAAACTTGATATTGGCAATATTGAAGGGTGAGGAAAACTTTCCTGCTTTTCTTCCCTGCACATTCATCCCAGGAAAGTCATACTAGCTGACCCCACTGTGACCCTTTTGCAAGGACTGTGCAGCTTCTAACCAGGGGACACCCCAAAATATGCAGATGCACCACAGGAACGCTCCAGACCATGCAGGCTGAAGTCAGAAGTGAGGAAGCCCACTTTAGATTGGAACCAGGGAGGGGTATGGAATGTTGGAGGGTTTAAATAGGGTCCAGGGGACAATGACCTTTGCTCTTAGGTAAGAGTCCATTGATCCCTGAGCCAGTGTAAAAGAAAACCAATTCATTATATGGTTGTGGGCCTCTTGATGTGTTTTCCCATTGGACTGGTATTTATACTAAGGTGATGGAGGGTTCTGTGGCTCAGAGGAAAGAGCACGGGCTTAGGAGTCAGAGGTCAAGTGTTCTAATCCCTACTCCGCCACTTGTCTGCTGTGTGACTTTGGGCAAGTCACTTCACTTCTCTGGGCCTCAGTTACCTCATCTGTAAAATGAGGATGAAGACTGTGAGCCCCAGGTGGAAGAACCTCATTACCTTGTATTCCCCCCAGCATTTAGAACAGTGCTTGGCACATAGTAAGCGCTTAACAAATGCCATTATTATTATTATTATTATTATTATTATTGTTCTGTCCCCTTTTTAGGGGAAGGGTGGTGGGCATTTCTCTCATGGGAAACCTTGTACACTCTTGATGGAAGGTGGTTGTTGACAACAAATTCATCTTCTTTCTATAATTCTCATTCTTTGGGTAAATCTTGTACATCTGTCTCCCCATTAGATTGTAAGCTCTTTGTGGGCAGGAAACACATGTTTTACTTCTGCTGTACATTCCCATGAGCATAGTACAGTGCATTGTACTCAATAGGCACTCAATAAATACCATTACTATTACTGTTACTGCTACTACTACTATTGCTACTACTGCTGTCACTAACCTCAAGAAAAGGGTCATCCCTTATAGAGGCCTTCTCCGATTAGGCCTTCAATCCTCTTCTCCCATTCCCTTCTGCATCACCCTTGCCCTTGGATTTTCTCCCTTTATTCATCCCTCCCTCCACCCCTTAGAACTTATGTACATAGCTGTTATTTAATGTATTTATTTAGATTAATGCCTGTCTCCCCCTCTAGACTGCAAGTTTGTTGTGTGTAGAAAATGTGACTACCAACTCTATTATGTTGTACTCTCCCATGTGCTTCACACAGTGCTCCTCACACAGTAAGTGGTCAGTGAATACTATTGATTGATAAGGCCTATGTTCACATCAAGGATCCATTAAAGGAAAGTTACTTGCTGTTTCACAGGCTCCAAATCATTGTCTACTTTCAAAAAGGAGCAAGAAAATGGCAGACACCCTCAAGGGTGGAGCACCACCCGGGCTGGACAGGAAGCTGAACCAATGCCAGAGTGGGAATTAGGTCCAGGATCAGGATTAGAGAAAGGATGAGATGGAGGCAGATGAGAATCTTCTGCTCTTGACTGGGCAGAGCTGAGAGAAAAGGCCTCCTTTGAAAATGGATGGGCAGTGAAAACTGTGTTGGATTCAAAGACTGTAAAAACTGAGTTGAATTTAGAGCTTTGGGTAGAGAAATATTGCTTTCCGTACCTGGATTTTATTTTATGCTCCTTTTGGCTGTTGCTCTTCTTGCTTAGAATTTATACAATTTAAATTTTCTCAGTGCTCACTGTTGATTTTCTCAATGCCCATTTAGCTAATTTCAAGCCTATCTTTAGTTTAGGGAAAGTCCTTTATTGAATAAAAAAGAGATATCTATGTGTCTAGTATTTTGGTAGCTATGTCCTTCTTTAGGGCAGGGGACAGAAATTTAGTAAGGTTGCTGGCTTTTCTACCACAGTGTTGGGTTAGTCAGCTGAATTGTAATTGATTCCACGACTGGTTCTAGGGTAAGTTTTCAAGTTGCTCAGCTCAGTAGTGACAGTAAATGCCTTTTAATTTGGGGATCATCTTGGCAGGAAATAACTAATAAAATAGGGTGAAAGGTTTGGAGTGGTGGGTTACCAAAACTTTGGATGTGTTCAGTGTGAGGAAATTGTATGGCACAGACTCAGGACTAAGAAGATGCTATCATCGGAAATTTGATAGGAGATGACTGGTCCACCACTTCCTTCATGAGGGATTTGCCAACATAGGTTTTTTTAAGACACCTCCGTTCCACAGAAAGTACTTCGCTATTAGCAGTGCCTTCATCAAATACAAAAAATTAGCTACCTGGTGCCAGTCTCTAATTATATTATTAGCTTATATTTGCGTTATGGGAACCAGCAGGGAAAGATCAGATGGGCTGTCTTCCAGTTGTTCTGATCAGAATGACTGTTTCTTTGTGAAAATGCTGGATACATGCTCACGGATCTGCTTGGTCCTCACCCCATAGATGATGGGGTTGAGTGCAGGTGGGATGACCACATACAGGTTGGCCAGGAGGATGTGAACATAGCCGGGGATTTTGTTGTGTCCAAAGCGGTGGGTGAGGACGGAGAAGAGGGACGGGATGAAGAAGGTCAGGATGACACAGATGTGGGAGATGCAAGTGTTTATGGCTTTGAGTCGTGCATCCTGGGAGGGGAGTCTGAAGACAGTGTAGAGAATCCTGATGTAGGAGATGGCGATCAGCAGTAGGTCCAAAAGAATAAGGCAGATGACACATAAACCGTAAATGATGTCAAGTTTGATACTTGCACATGCCAACCGGGCAATTCCCATGTGCTCACAATAGGTGTGGGGGATGATTCGATGCCCACAATAGGGCAGTCTCAGGAGAAAAAACACAAACGGAATCATCAGAGAGAAATTTCTCAGGACAGCTAACCCTAGGATAACCCTAATGGATTTATTGGTGAGGATGGTGCAGTACCGAAGGGGCTTACAGATGGCAACGTAGCGGTCATAGCCCATGGCCACGAGCACTGTGCTCTCCATGCCAGCGAACATGTGGATAGAGACCATCTGGGTGAGGCAGCCTCCAAAGCCGATCTCCCGCAGGTGGAGCCAGAAGATTCCCAGCATCTTGGGGATGGTGGCTGTGGACAAGACCAGGTCGACGGTGGCCAGCATGGCCAGGAAGTAGAACATGGGCTGGTGGAGGCTCTGCTCGATCTTGATCACAAACAGGATGGTGCAGTTCCCCATGAGCGCGATCAGGTACACAGCACAGAAGGGGAAGCCCATCCAGAAGTGTGCAGCTTCCAGCCCCGGCACCCCCAGCAGGAGAAAGGAGGAGGGGTGGGACTCGGTGTTGTTGTGATTTCTGTTGTCCATGGGGATTACTGGAAGAGACCCCAACCTTCTTATTTCACTTATCACGGGTTCTGAAGAGACCTAAAGAAAATGCATTACTGCTTGCCTATCCAAGAAGAATCCATTTGCTTTTCCCAGTAATATTTTTCTTGGTTTCTCTTTAGTAAAGATGCTACCTCAATCCAGAAAGAAATCCTTCTTAGAACTATAACAATAATGATGCTTGACTGAGCGTGGGCCAAATAACATCATCTTTGTGGAATCCCCACTGCGTCACTCCATCATGATCCTTGCAGCGGTCCTGGGCCTGCAGATCAAATAGGATTTTCCAATCAAACAATCAATGAGTCAGTCAGTCAGTCAATCATCAGTGGTATTAACTGAGAACTTACTGAGTGCAGAACACTGTACTAAACGCTTGGGAAAGTCCAAAGTCCAAGCTCAGAATGCAGTCACTGAAAGAAATGATCGCCTCTTTGTCCCCCTTCTGGAATCCACATTCTCTCCAGAATTTAAAGTGCACGGGCTTGGGAGTCAGAGATTATGGGTTCTAATCCTAGCTCTGCCACTTCTTAGCTGTGTGACTTTAGGCAAGTCACTTCACTTCTCTGTACCTCAGTTACCTCATCTGTAAAATGGGTATTAGAACAGTGAGCCATGTGAGACAATCTGATTACCTTATATCTATCTCATCACTTAGGATAGTGCTTGGCACATAATAAGTTATTAATAAATGCCATTATTATTATTGCTATTATCATTGTTATTATTATCATTACCTGGCTAATCCCAGGAAAGAGGGAAGAACTGAAATCAGCCATGCATCAGAATTGCATTTCCCCAAAGCTCTGTTGCCAACAGGTTTTTCTGTCCCAAGCCTCGGCACGGCAGCCCTTAATTATCACTGGTCTGTCCCCGAAGTGGTAAGCCATGTAAAGATGTCTGGAATTATTACTATTATTATTATTATTATGGCATTTGTTAAGTGTTTACTATGTGCCGGAGACTGTACTATGTGCTGGGAAGAATAGAAACATATCAGGTTGGACACAGTCCCTGTCCCACTTGGGGCTCACAGTCTCAATCCTCATTTTATATATGAGCAAACTGAGGCACAGAGAAGTGAAGTCACTTGCCCAAGGTCACACAGCAGACAAGTGGGAGATGCAGGATTAGAACCCATGACCTTCTGACTCCTAGGCTTGCACTCTATCCACTACGCCATCCTGCTTCTCTATAATATAATATAGTAGAATCAGGATAAATCACAAATGAAGCAGCATGGTTCAGTGGAAAGAGCACAGGCTTTGGAGTCAGAGGTTATGGGTTCAAATCTTGGCTCCAACAATTGTCAGCAGTGTGACCTTGGGCAAGTCACTTAACTTCTCTGTGCCTCAGTTACCTCATCTGTAAAATGGGGAGCCCCCCGTGGGACAACCCTATCACCTTGTAACCTCCCCAGCACCTAGAACAGTTCTTTGCACATAGTAAGCACTTAATAAATGCCATTATTATTATTATACGTGCAGCCTTACAATATATCCCAGAGTATCACCAAGTTGGATGCCCAGAGGAGTAGGACGTGATAGGAGAATCCCAGATTTTAGCATCAATTAATACTAGGACTTGGATGCTCCAGCTAGAAAATTTATCAGGGAGACATCCATAAGTGCCAGCACATTGTCGGGGAGTGAGATGGCTGCCAACCTTATCCCAAGAGAGGAAACAATAGAGAGTATGCCTTATTATGGAATAATAGTCTTAATTTGGCTGAAGGTTATAACAGGATGCCTTGCTAAGTCCTACTACACTGTTGAGGGATTCTTTGGTGAGACACGAAATTGATAGGCTTTTGCATGTAAATAACTCGATGTTCTGTACACACTACATATTTTTTATTCTCCAGAGAAATCAATCAGTCAAATCAATGGTATTCATTGAACACGTACTGTGGACAGAGCACCGTACTAAGCACTTGGTAGATACAATAGAGTTTGTAGAAATTATTCCTGTCCTCAAGGAGTTTACAAACTAGCAAGAGAGACAATCATCAAAGTAATAATAACAATTATGGTACTTGTTAATTGCTTACTATGTGCCAAGCACTGTTCTAAGCACTGGAGTAGACACAAGAAGCAGAGTGTAAGGATATTTGCCTAAATTGTGTGAGGTTGGGGTGACTATCAAAGTTCTTAGAAGGTAATAATAAGAGGAAGAATGGTAATTGTTAGGTGCTTACTATGCGCCAAGCACTGTTCTAAGCACTGGGGTATATCCAAAGTAATCAGGTTATCCTACGTGGGGCTCACAATCTTAATCCTCATTTTACAGATGAGGCAGCTGATGCCCAGAGAAGTTAAGTGACTTCCCCTCCCCACAGCCCCTGTACATATGTTTGTACAGATTTATTACTCTATTTATTTTACTGGTACAGATTTACTATTCTATTTATTTTGTTAATGATGTGCATTTGGCTTTAATTCTATTTGTTCTGAAGACTTGACACCTGTCTACCTGTTTTGATTTGTTGTCTGCCGCCCCCTTCTAGACTGTGAGCCCGTTGTTGGGTAGGGACCGTCTCTATATGTTGCCAACTTGTACTTCTCAAGCACTTAGTACAGTGTTCTGCACACAGTAAGTGCTCAATAAATACCATTGAATGAATGAATGAATTAGAAAATACAACCTCCGACTTCCAAGGCCATGCTCTTTCCACTAACCCATGCTGCTTCACAAGATACAGACCCAAGAGCCTAGGTGATTGAAAAGGGGCAATCCAGAAAGGAGGGAGAATAGGGTGGGGAGATAAGAGGTTAATCCAGGAAGGCTTCCTGGAGGAGATATGGTTTTAAGAGAGTTTTGAATATGGGAAGAGTGGCAGTCTGTCAAATATGAAGCTTCTATCTACCTCAGAGCTTAATACAGTGCCTGGCATATAGTAGGAGCTTAACAAATATCATTTAAAAAATTTTCATATCATGTACTTACTATCTGACCTTCAGTGGGGCTTCAAAACACAACACCACTCAGCAGTTATGATCTCTGTAGGATGAGAAATTCAGGGTACATATAGGGATCAGTACATAACAGACCTTTATTTGCTACGTTTATAGATCTTCCAAATGTATTTAACATTATCTGCATCACTGGAGTCACTTATAGGTACCTAGGCGGAGGTAAACTTGTCAATGAAATTGTGAAATACATCAACTAGTATTAGGCAATGTTCAGAGCAGCATAGTTTCCCCAACAGGTAATAGACAATAGCAGATCACCTAAGTAACTCTTCAATGATGAACTGTAATGAGTCCATGGAAACAGGGTGGATTCAACAAGTATTTTGAAGATGAAGAATTACTAGTCTCAAACTACAGAAGTAGCATGGTGTAGAGAAACAGTCGGGTATAGTGGACAGAGCAAGGACTTTGGAGTCAGAAGGACATGGGTTCTAAACAGAGAAGCAGCGTGATGTAGTGGAAAGAGCACGGGCTTGGGAGTCAGAGGTCATGGGTTCTAATCCTGGCTCCACCACTTGTCACCTGTGTGACTTTGGGCAAGTCACTTAACTTCTTTGGGCCTCAGTTACCTCATCTGCAGAATGGGGATTAAGACTGTGAGCCCCACATAGGACAACCTGATTACCTTGTACCTACCTCATCGCTTAGAACAGTGCTTGGCACATAGTAAGCACTTAATACCATCATTATTATTATTATTATTATTATTATTAATCCCAGCTTGTCTGCTGTTCTATCTTGGGCAAGTCACTTCACTTCCTTGTGCCTCGATTACCTTGACTGTAAAATGGTGTTTGAGACTGTGAGCCCCATGTGGGACAGGGACTCTGTCCAACCCAATTAGATTGTACCCCCCCTCCACTCCAGCACTTAGTACAGTCCTTGGGGCAAAGTTAGAGCACAACAAATACCATTATTATTATTAATAAACTATGTGCCATAGAGGTGGGAGATGACAACTACAGAAGCTGAAGCCATCAGGAGGGGGGTTGTTCTCAATAAATATAGGCTGGTGAAAATCAAGATACAAAGTGGTAGATTAGAAAACTTGGACAGGTGCTGCCATTTCATTGCCATTGGCTTCCATTGCTGCCATTGTGTCTTTATTAATGTATTCATCTATCTATCTATCATCTATCTTTTTCTTTCTCCATCCATTCCCCTATTTCTCTTTCTCTCTTAGTAAATAAGCCCCATTAAAATATTATTCAAGATACTATTCTCCACAGCCAAATCAAAGGGCCAGAGATAGACATGGGTCAAGCCCACAGGCCTTGTACAAAAGCTATTGGGCAGTGCACTGCACAAAGTAGATACTAATTACAAAAATGTCAATGACCAGTTTTCTGCCTTTACAACAGTTGGAGCTTTGAGAATTGGAAGAGGTCAGATCTTTGTTTCAAGTGTTTCCCTTTCTTCCTTTCTAATCTTGTCTCTTTTTCTCCCTAGAATCACCTGGATCCCAGACTATTGGAAACCCCAGTGACCAGGAGCACATTCACTACACCCATGATTTATGCCCCCTTTTCGAACTGATGCCTAAGCTCTCAGACTGAGCCATCCCACCTGCCAGGCTACCTCTATCCCTGAATGAATTTCCATGCATCACCTTTGCAGTTAAATCTACACCCATTATTTATCCCACCCACAGCCCCACAGCACTTTTGCACATATCCATAATATATTTATTTGTATTAAATAAATAATATTTCTTTAGACTTCTAGACTATGAGCTCCTTGTGGTCAGGGAATGTGTCTACCGACTCTGTTATAACATACTATCCCAAATGGTTAGTACATGCTCTGCATGCAGAAAGTGCTCAATAAATACCACTGATTGACTGATGAATGACAGACCCTGGAGTGTGACTACGAGAACCTTATTCACCAAGGGTGCATCACCACCAGCCAAAAACATTGAGCATCTCTCCTTACAAGGGCTGGGAAGAAAATCTAAATCAGTGTGGGGACCAGAATGATTGATGTCTGAAGAGACAACAGCTCTCTGGGAGTCTGAACTGCCCTGTGTAAGAGCATCCACATTGCCTATATGCCCCTGTAACCGGGGTACACATGACTTCACACTGACACATTCACATTTTCTCTTGTGAGAAGCCTGGAGAAGACTCTCTGTGCTGCCTTGGCGGGTTCCAAGGTGCCCTTGCCACCTCTGCACCCTCTCCTCATCGCCCCTCTTGGAGCTGTAGCCCAGTGTTTACTCTTTATGGCCAGGATGGGGTGTTGTGGTGCTTGGCACCAGCAGAATGTCCTGCTTTCTCCTTCACTCAGCCAGTGTCTGCCCCTGCAGTTCACCCTTGTTCCCAGCCCAAGAAGACTCACGTGTCTCTGCTGCCATCCCAGCAATCTTCTGGCAGGGATGGGGCTCTCCAGCCAAGAAGCACCGGCCTAAATCTAATGCCTGTACGTCCCAGAGAAGGGAGGGTTGTTTATTGCACCTGAGCCTCTTGGGAGCTGCCTCCCCTCAAGGCTCCCTGGAACGTGCAATAGCAAAGCAGAAGAGTCCCTGCATCCCTAACCCCAATCCCCTGAATCTGTGAGCCATCTCTAGGTGGGAATGACCTACTCTGACCTTTTCCCTTGCAACCTGCCTCCCCTGGATCCCTATGAGGAGAGACTGGCTGATCCTAAAGACCCTGGAAAAACCTAAATCTTGACTCTTTGGCTGCTGGTGACTCCCAATCACCTTGGTCCTTCTCGGTTATCTCTTTATCTCCCGGGTGATTTGTTTCCTCATCCCTTTCCAGTTTAACCCTTTGTATGGGTGGTCTTTTGAGTCACACACTCACTTTCTGTGTCCTGGTCTTGTCTCCCATTAAGCCAGGCCCAACTGATGGGAAGGGAGAATATTCTGGGGGGATGCCAGGTGCTTGCATTGTTCTGTGTACATATCACAGAATGTTTCATCTTTCCTGATGTGTCTGTTTCTAGTCCTTTCTCCCCACACTTGGGCTGTAAGCCTCCTTGAAAACAGGGACCATATCTAATTCCCACTAGTATATTCTTACCCACTGCTTAGTCAAAGTGTTTAGTAAACACTACTATTGTGACAACAACAACTACTACTACTACTACTACATCCATTGGCCCTCTTGACTGAGAGAGCATTGAATGCAAGCCAGATATTGATAACTAATTCCCATCACCCTCAATCCATTTACTTGTTTTTATGTGTATATATCTATAACTCTATTTATTTATACTAACGCCTGTT
Source organism: Tachyglossus aculeatus (assembly GCF_015852505.1). NCBI lineage: Eukaryota > Metazoa > Chordata > Mammalia > Monotremata > Tachyglossidae > Tachyglossus > Tachyglossus aculeatus. The sequence continues at coordinate 135,399,286 of NC_052067.1, read as the reverse complement.
TACTCGTTTTGATGCTTGCCTCCCCACTTCTAGAGTGTAAGCCCGGTGAAGGCAGGGATTGTCTCCCTTTATTGCTGAAATGTACTTTCCAAGCTTTTAGTACAGTGCTCTGCACATAGTAAGTGCTCAATAAATACAATTGAATGAATGAATGAACCTAAGGACTATCAGCTAATAAGCTATCAGCTTATTTATTTTCACTTATGTATTCATTTTTTGCTTCCTTTTGTGGCTGCCAACTTAGAAATCCCCTCTCAGGGTTGTGCCTGGAGAGTTTCCAGTACTCTACCAGTCTCAGCTATGGGAGGGACAGTCAAGCAGAGGCCTAACCATTCCATTGCTAGCTTGGGCAGTGGCTAGCTAGTGGAAGGTAATCTGCTACAAGTCAAAACTCACCCATGCTGGGCAGCAGCAGCATGGGAGAGAGTTGAGGCTAGAGATTCAGGTTCATTGTGTGGAAGGCGACAATGATAAAACCTCTTCCATATTTTTACCAAGAAAACTCTGTGGATACAGTACCAGAATGATTGCAGATGGGGAACGGGGCATTCTGGGAGAGATGTGTCTGTGGCATCACTTTGGGTCGGAAATAACTCGATGACATAAGACAAGACAGTTTAGAACTATATTTCCCTCTTGTTCCCACTACATGATATGATATCAGTGTTTGCCTGTCTCCCCTAATTGAGTGTGAGCTCCTCAAAGACAGGGATCATACCTTCTATTTTCATTGTATGCTCCCAAGCACGTGATATGTACACAGAAGATCTGTCAGTACTGATGATGGTGGTGATGATGATGAGAGAGAAGGGATGTGGCTTAGTGGAAAAAGTGTGGGCCTGGGAGTCAGAGCTAATTCTGGCTCCTTATTATTATTATTATTATTGTTATCTTTGTTACGCACTTACTATGTGTCAAGTACTGTTCTAAGCATCGGGGTAGATGCAAGTTAAGTTGGACAAGGTACGTGTCCCTTACGGGGTTCAAAGTCTAAGTAGGAGAGAGAACAGGTATTGAATCCCCATTTTTTAGAGTTGAGGAAACTAAGGCACAGAGACATTAAATGACTTGCCCAAGGTCACACAGCAAGCAATTAGCAGAGCTGGTTATTAGAAACCAGGTTATCTGTGCATGACTTCTGGCTTGTCACTCCCCTTCTTGCATTGGTTTCCTCATCTGTAAAATGGGGAATCAGTACCAGTTCTCCATCTCTTAAAATTGTGAGCCCCATGTGGGATAGAGACTGTGTTCAACTTGATTATCTTAGAATGGTTCTTGGTACAAAGTAATCACTTAACCAAAAAACCCATCGTTATCATTAAGAAATCAGAGCCCACTGGAGCAGGACGTTTGTTGAACTCAATTCTTTTCTCAGAGCCCAAGAGAGCAATGGCAAAGTAACTTCCCAGGCAAGAAGGGGAGAAAAAACATTCCCTGATTCCAGTTCTTCACCCAGCAGTCCTCCCTGTCAGGACAGGTGCTGGTAGGATTCATTCTGATCTCTTCTGGATTTGTTGAATTTTAACCTGCTTTCTCAGTATTTTAATTTGTATTCTGACTGCCCCTACCAGAACAGTTAGAGCAGTTTCAGTTCTTTCCATAAAGATCTCCAGAGATAGACCCCCCCCGCCCACATCACTTCACTTGATGTCCATCTGCTAGGAGGAAAACCACAAACCAAACAAAACCAGCTAGGCATAATAATAATAACTATGGTATTTGTTAAACATTTACTATGTGCTAGGCACTGTACTATGCTCTGGAGTGGGACACAGTGCCTATCCCATGCTGGGCTCACAGTCTCAGTTCCCATTTTACAGGTGAGGTAACTGAGGTCCAGATAAGTGAAGGGACTTGCCCAAGGACACACAGCAGACAAGTGGCAGAGACAGGATTAGAAACTACGAAATATACGATCTTCTGACTCCCAGGCCCGTGCTTTATTCATTAAGCCATTTTGCAGGTCTGCTTCACACCTTGGCAGGTGATTGTCTTTCATTTTGCCAAAAAGGTGCCCACTGATTGTGGGCACCTTGACTCATGGGCAGAGAGTGGCCACATGGAAGCTCCTCATCCCCTTGATCTTCTTGGTTATACTTTACAGATGAGGTAACTGAGACACAGAGAAGTTAAGTGATTTGCCCGAGGTCACACAACAGACAAGTGGCAGAGTCAGGATTAGAACCCATGTCTTCTGACTCCCAAGCCCGTGCTCTTTCCAGTAAGCCAAAACAGTCATATTAGTAGTAGTAGCAGTAGTAGCAGAAGCAGTAATAGTAGTAGTAGTAGTAGTAGTAGTAGTAGTAGTAGTAGTAGTAGTAGTAGTAGCATGACATTTATTGAGTTCAGCGCACTATTTTGATCACTTGGGAAAAAAAACTGAACTGCTGGATACATTCCCTGCCAACAAGGTATTTTATTCTACTGGGGAAGTTGAACACAAAAGTATTTACAAATAGTGGAATCCAAAAAAAAATTAAATGGAGAGTTAATCATAATAATAATGATGATAATAATAATGGTACTTGTTAAATGCCTACTCTGTGCCTTGGTTTTCTCATCTATCTCCTACTTAGACTGTGAGCCCCATGTGGGAAAGGTACTGTGAGTGACTTGATTGAAGGGAAGTAGCATGGCCTAATGGATAGAGCATGGGTCTGGGAGTTAAAAGGACTTGGGTTCCAATCCCAGGTCTGCAACTTGTCTGCTGTGTGACCTTGGGTACTGAGCTTCTCTGAGCCTCAGTTACTTCATCTGTAAAATGGGGATTAAAACTGTGAGCACCATGTGGGACAGGGACTGTGTCCAACCTGATTAACTTGTATCTCCCCTAGCACTTAGAACAGTGCTTGACACATAGTAAGTGCTTAACCAATACCATTATTAATTATTATCTTGTATCAAGTGCAGTACTTGGTACATAGTAAGTGACCAACAAATAAAATTGCTATTATATTGATGGCCCATTTAACAAAGATGCCTGCTTTGTCTTAGTTGTTTAAGTATATCTAACTTTTTGAAGAAAACTGTCAATGGTCTCCTCCTTAATTAATTATGGTATTTGTTAAGTGTTTACTTTGTGCCAAGCACTGTACTAAGTACTGGGGTAGGTACAAGATAAAATGGTTGAACGCAGTGCCTACCTCACATGGGGCTGACAGTTTACATAGGAGAGAGGAGGATTTAATCTCCATGTTACAGATGAGGAAACCGAGGAACAGATAAATCAAGAGACTTGCCTTAAGGTCACAAAGCAGACAACTTGCAGAACCAAGATTAGAACCCAGATCTGCCCACTCACAGGTCCGTGCTCTTTCCAATAGGACACGCTGCTTCCTTATTCCAAATGAACTTTTTTCTATCCTGTCTCAGGACAGAAGAAGCAAGGTGTAGCAAATAGAGCACAGGCCTGGGAGTCAGAAGGTCATGGGTTCTAATCCTGGCTCTGCCATTTGTCTGCTGTGTGACCTTGGGCAAGTCACTTCACTACTCCGGGCCCCAGTTACCTCATCTGTAAAATGGAGATTGAGACTGTGTGCCCCACGTGGGACAGGGACTGTGTCCAACTTGATTTGCTTTTATTCACTCAGCTCTTAGTACAGTGCCTGGCACTTAGTAAGTGCTTAACAAATACCACAGTTACTAAGGAAACAGCATGGCGTATGGATAGAGCACAGGCCCAGGAGTCAGAAGAACCAGAATCCTAATCCCGGCTCTGCCACTTGTCTGCTGTGTGACCCTGGGGAAGTCATTTTACTTTCATTCTTTCCTTCAATTGCATTTGTTGAGCACTTACTGTGTGCAGAGCACTATACTAAGCACTTAGGAGAGTACAATACAACAATAAACTTACACATTCCCTTCCCACAACCAGTTTACTTCTCTAGGCCTCAGTTACCTCATCTGTAAAATGGAGATTAAGATTGTGAGCTCCCTGTGGGACAGGGACTGTGTTCAACCTGATTAGCTTGTATCCACGCCAGCGCTTAAAACAGTTCTTGACACATAGTAAGCGCTTAACAAATAGCATCATCATTGTTATTATTATTCGGGGACAGGTCTCTAACTTCCATCAGGGCCCATCTCAATTGGCAAGGAAGTAACCTTTACAGCTCAAATACTACATGCCTCCTACAAACAGCTCCTCCACCACAATCTCCAACTTCCTTCTGAATTGTTTTGTTGAGGCCAGGAGCCAACAGCTCGGGCTCTCCCTGGTCCTGGCCCTGCTCTTTTTCATGGCCCTGGGGGCCAACGCTTTGCTCCTGCTGACAATCTGGCTGGAGGAGTCTCTGCACCAGCTGGTGTACTACCTCCTCAGCATCCTCTCCCTCCTGGACCTCATGCTGTGTCTTACCGTCATTCCCAAGGTCTTGGCCATCTTCTGGTTGGGCTGGCGGTCCATCAGCTTGGCAAGCTGCTTCTTGCAGATGTTCATCATGAACAAATTCCTGACCATGGAGTCCTGCACCTTCATGGTCATGGCCTATGACCGCTACATGGCCATCTGTCACTCGCTGTGGTATCCATCCATTGTCACTGACCGTTTTGTGGCTAAGGCAGCCGTCTTCATCTTGGCTCACAAGTTCCTGTTCCTGGTGCCTGTCTCCATCCTCTCTGCCTAATTACACTACTGTGGGAACACCACCATTAGGAACTGTATTTGTGCCAACTTGTCTGTGTTGCAGCTCTCCTGTGGCAATATTACCCTCAACAAACTCTACCAGTTTGTGGGGTGCTGGACCCTGCTGATCTTGGACCTGGTCCTCATCACCCTCTCCTACACCTTCATTCTGCACACGTGCTGCATCTGAAGACTAAGGGGGCAGCGGCCAAGGCCTTGAGTACTTGAGGGTCTCATCTCTTCCTCATACTCTTCTTCAGCACCATCCTGCTGGTCCTGGTCCTCACCAATGTGGTCAAGAAGAGAGTCCATAGTGACATCCCTGTCCTCTTCAATGTCCTGCACCACATCATCCCTGCTGCCCTGAACCCCATCATCTATGGAGTGTGGACTAAGTAGATCAAGGAGGGGATCCACAGGGTCTTGAGGAAAGTGAGGGACTGATGGTGGAATGGCTAGGACTGGGGGGCCCTGGGACCAGGGAACAGCTTCCTCAGACCAAATATAGTAATCCAAACAGGCTTTGTGGGAGGTCAGGATATCAGAATCAGGTCCAGACCATCCTGATTCTCTTATCACCACTCCTACCACCACTAGGCTTAATAGTGGGGAGGTGATATCTGTCCCTGTAATTCAGGGATTGGTTTGTGTAATCAAGTGAGATCATCCAGGTCTTGTAAACTACCACCACTGAAAAGTTAGAGGAAAGCCTCTGCAGTTTATCTTTGACATCCCCCACTACCAGAGAGACAGCCATGCTGCCTCCCTAGGAACTGACACAGCCTCTCCTCTGTTCCACTGAAGAGATTCAATCTCATCCTGCCTTCCACCATCAGGAAAGAGAAGAACACCATCAGGAGGCCACAAAATCTCAGGAAGACCTGGGGCTGCAGCAGTAGTCCCTGGGGCTAAGGGTGTGTCCTGAACTCTGATCCCCGGTGAGCCTGAAATTCTGCTCCTCTAGTCACAGCAGCCTACTGATTATGTTTTTATTTTTTGTATTTGTGTTCAATGTTTCCTCGTTCCTGACTTCTGCCTCCAGACCCTTCTCCCCACATTTACTCTTAGATTGTGAGCCCAAGGGACAGGGACATGTGGATTCTTTCCCAGTGCTTAATACAGTGCTCTGCACACAATCCATTCTTAGTAATTACTGTTACTACTCCAGACTTCTACAGAATGTGATTCTCCCTTCTTCCAGTAGGACCCATTCTCCAGCGTTCCTTCCAAAACAACCTGACTGCCCCTCCTTGTATTCTGAGTGGTGAGCTAGTTTACAAGACCTGGACGATCACAAGACCTAGACGATCTGACTTGATTACAGTAAGTGCTCAATAAATACGATTGAAAGAATGAATTACACAAACCAATTCTTGAATTACAGAGACAGTCATCACCTCCCGACTAGTAAGCAAAGTGGATAAAGTAAGAACCTGGGAGTAAGAAGGTCATGGGTGACCTGCTGGGTGACCTTGGGCAAGTCACTTCACTTCTCTGTGTATCAGCTACTTCATCTGTATAATGGGGATTGAGACTGGAAGCCCCATGTGGGACAGGGACACAGTCCCAACCTGATTTGCTTGTAACCACCCCAGTGAAGCAATTTCCCCCTTGCTGCTGGATATCATCACACCAGAAAGACAAAATACAAAGGATTAGAAAGGACAGAGTGTGCTGTCCATTGCTTTTAGGTCTTCTGCCAGATTCTCTCTGGGCCTGGTCCAAATTGTTTTAGAACCTCAGTGAATGGGAACGAATCCGTTGACATATGGAAGTGGAGGAGAGAGGGTTAACAGAAAGAGCCCAGTCCTGAGAGTCAGAGGACCTGCATTCTAATCCCTACTCTAACTCGTCCTCTGTGGCCTTGGGCAAGTCCCTTAACTTCTCTGTGCCTCAGTTTCCTCAGCTATAAAATGGAGATTAAATATGTGTCTCCCTTCCCCCATAATCTGTAGCAGTAGTAATAGTATTTATTAAGATCTTACTGTGTGCATAATACTGTACTAAGTACTGGGAGAGACTACAAAGGTAGGATTTAAACATGGTTCTGTCCCTCGGAGTTCCCACAATCAAATCTTTGCTCAAGGAGAGTAGCTTCTTTCTTCATAGCAGTGTACCAGGCTGATTTCTCCTCAACAACTAACTGCCAGTTGTCCTCTGGGATGCAACATTGTCTGAGACTTTGTCTTATCCTATCCTTAACATGTTTCTGCTGCTCTCCCTGCTCTTGGTTTCCAAATCTTGCTCTCTATCCAGGAGCTGTTTGCTCTCATTCATTCACTTCACCCAGTGTAAGCAGCATGGCTTAGTGGAAAGAGCACTGGCTTGAGAGTCAGAGGTTGTGGGTTCTAATCCCAGCTCTGCCACTTGTCAGCTGTGTGACTTTGGGCAAGTCATTTAACTGCTCTGTGCCTCAGTTACTTCATCTGTAAAATGGGAATGAAGACTTTGCACCCCAAATGGGACAACCTGATAATCTTCTATCTATCTGAGCACTTAGAACAGTGCTTAGCACATAGGAAGTGCTTAATTAATCAATCGTATTTATTGAGTGCTTACTGTGTGCAGAGCACTGTACTAAGCGATTGGGAAGTACAAGTTGGCAACATATAGAGACAGTCCCTACCCAACAGTGGGCTCACAGTCTAGAAGGGGGAGACAGAGAACAAAACCAAACATACTAACAAAATAAAATAAATAGAATAGATATGTACAAGTAAAATAAATAAATAAATAAACAGAGTAATAAATATGTACAAACATATATACATATATACAGGTGCTGTGGGGAAGGGAAGGAGGTAAGATGGTGGGGATGACGAGGGGGAGAGGAAGGAAGGGGCTCAGTCTGGGAAGGCCTCCTGGAGGAGGTGAGCTCTCAGTAGGGCCTTGAAAGGAGGAAGAGAGTTAGCTTGGTGGATGGGCAGAGGGAGGGCATTCCAGGCCCGGGGGATGATGTGGGCCGGGGGTCGATAGTGGGACAGGCAAGAACGAGGCACAGTGAGGAGATTAGCGGCAGAGGATTGGAGGGTGCGGGCTGGGCTGTAGAAGGAGAGAAGGGAGGTGAGGTAGGAGGGGGCGAGGTGATGGAGAGCCTTGAAAACGAGGGTGAGGAGTTTCTGCCTGATGCGCAGATTGATTGGTAGCCACTGGAGATTTTTGAGGAGGGGAGTAATATGCCCAGAGCGTTTCTGGACAAAGACAATCCGGGCAGCGGCGTGAAGTATGGATTGAAGTGGGGAGAGACACAAGGATGGGAGATCAGAGAGATGGCTGATGCAGTAGTACAGACGGAATAGGATGAGAACTTGAACGAGCAGGGTAGCGGTTTGGATGGAGAGGAAAGGGCCGGATCTTGGCAGTGTTGCGGAGCTGAGACCGGCAGGTTTTGGTGACGGCTTGGATGTGCTTAACAAGTACAATCATTATTATTATGATTAATGTGAGAATATCTTCTAGGTGAGGAGACTGACTTTTTTCTAGAACTTCATTGCTCATATTTTGAATTTAGTTTGGAAATGACTTCACTGGACCTGCTTAAAGTGGTGGAGGTGGGATTAGAACCCACGTCCTAATGACTACCAGGCCTTCTGATTCAAAGGCCTGTGCTCTATCCTCTAAGTCACGCTGCTTCTAGGTAGAGCCAGAGCTAGGCTATCCCGTGTTTAGCAAGGGCAGAGCCAAAATAGCCTCAGAACTGAGGATTCAGGACAAAGCCAGAGAAGATCCAGATCTCCTGGTTGGCTCACAACTGCTCTAGCTTGCTGGGCTTGGTTCCCAGAATCCCCATAAAACTTTCGGAAAAGATCTGTGATGGCCCCTTACTCTTCACTCCTTTTAGAGATTTATTTTAAATATTCATGTTTCAGTCCCACTGATTAACTTGTAACTACCTCAGCACTTTGTACAGAGCTTGACACACAGTAAGTGCTTAACAAACACTATTTTTATTATTATTTCTTTCAGCAGCAGCAGCAGCATGAAGAACTCCAAGGATAGAGAAGCAGCGTGGGTCAGAGAAGCAGCATGGCTCAGTGGAAAGAGCACAGGCTTTGGAGTCAGAGGTCATGGGTTCAAATCCCAGGTCCACCAATTGTCAGCTGTGTGACTTTGGGCAAGTCACTTAACTTCTCTGTGCCTCAGTTACCTCATCTGTAAAATGGGGGTTAAGACTGTGGGTCCCCCGTGGGACAACCTGATCACCTTGTAACCTTCCCAGCGCTTAGAACAATGCTTTGCACATAGTAAGCACTTAATAAATGCCGTTATTATTATTATCATAACATTCTCCTGCTCCTGTTTCCAGTCCATCCCTGTCAGACGAATTCATCTCTGAAGCCATGATGCACACACCCCATGGCTGAGACTCTGACATCAATTCTCTATTCTTCTCCCCAGCCCCCAGGCCAGATGTGGATTATGCTCAGTTTTGTCTCTTGCAGGGTAGAGCACATGGGACAGTCTCTAAAGAAGGGGAATGGTGCTTTGGTCCCCAGGCACAGAGCTGCACAACTCTCTCAGCCACCAGAGGGTCCCAACAGGGTCTGAGGAGCATAAAGTGTGGCCCCAGCGAACAGTCTCCATCCCAGAGTTGGGTGCTGGAGGAGAGCAGGTAAGTTTGCAGCAGGTCAGCCTGCAACAGTTCAGCTAGTAGCAGAGAAGCTTGCAGTAAGTCAATTTGCAGCATGCCCTCTCCCCCTCCCTCCAGGCTCACATCTCCTCCTGCCTTCAGGACATCTCCATCTGGATGTCCGCCCGCCACCTAAAGCTCAACATGTCGAAGACTGAGCTCCTTGTCTTCCCTCCCAAACCTTGTCCTCTCCCTGACTTTCCCATCTCTGTTGACGGCACTACCATCCTTCCCGTCTCACAAGCCCGCAACCTTGGTGTCATCCTCGACTCCGCTCTCTCATTCACCCCTCACATCCAAGCCGTCACCAAAACCTGCCGGTCTCAGCTCCGCAACATTGCCAAGATCCGCCCTTTCCTCTCCATCCAAACCGCTACCCTGCTAATTCAAGCTCTCATCCTATCCCGTCTGGACTACTGCACTAGCCTTCTCTCTGATCTCCCATCCTCGTGTCTCTCTCCACTTCAATCCATACTTCATGCTGCTGCCCGGATTATCTTTGTCCAGAAATGCTCTGGACATATTACTCCCCTCCTCAAAAACCTCCAATGGCTACCGATCAATCTGCGCATCAGACAGAAACTCCTCACCCTGGGCTTCAAGGCTCTCCATCACCTCGCCCCCTCCTACCTCACCTCCCTTCTCTCCTTCTACTGCCCAGCCCGCACCCTCCGCTCCTCCACCGCTAATCTCCTCACCGTACCTCGCTCTTACCTGTCCCGCCATCGACCCCCGGCCCACGTCATCCCCCGGGCCTGGAATGCCCTCCCTCTGCCAATCTGCCAAGCTAGCTCTCTTCCTCCCTTCAAGGCCCTGCTGAGAGCTCACCTCCTCCAGGAGGCCTTCCCAGACTGAGCCCCTTCTTTCCTCTCCCCCTCGTCCCCCTCTCCATCCCCCCGTCTTACCTCCTTCCCTTCCCCACAGCACCTGTATATATGTATATATGGTTGTACATATTTATTACTCTATTTATTTATTTATTTATTTATTTTACTTGTACATTTCTATCCTACTTATTTTATTTTGTAGGTATGTTTGGTTCTGTTCTCTGTCTCCGGTCACCTACAGCAGATCAGCCTGCAGTGGAGTCATCCTCACAGCCAGTCAGCTTGCAGCAGGTCAGCCTGAGAACAGATCAGCTTGAAGCAGGTCAGTCAGCAGCAAGTCAGGTATCAGGAGGTCAGCTTGCAGTATGTGAGTGTGGAGCCACTACAGAGGTTCTTCTGGCCAGGCGGGACAAAAGAAGGGGAGGGGATGACTAGAACTCAGGTGGGAGAAATGGATAGGTGGTTGAGCCGGAACAGAGAGAACCTCTAGGACCACAGGAACTGTGGAAATAAGAGGAAATTAGCCAGGTCAACCTGATAACTGATCAGCTTGCATCAGGACAGCCTGATAGCAGATCAGCTTGCAGCAGGTCAACCTGCTTTGGTCACCTAGCAGCAGGTAAGTCTGCTGCAGCTCACCTTGCAGCATCAGCTGTCACGAAGTTAGCTTACAGTATGTGTGTATGGAGCCACTACAGAGGTTCTCCTGGCCATATGGGACAGAGGGAGTGAAGGGGATGACTGGGGCTTAGGTGGGAGAAAGGGGTAGGTGGGTGAACTGAAGAAGAGAGGACTTCCAGAGAAAACTGGCGAGGATTGTATAGAGACTGGCAGAGACAACCAGACCACTCAACATGAGCTGGAAAGCACAATTCTGGGACTCCTTTGGCTGGAGAGCTCTTTTTTGGACCTCTCTGTCATGCCCCTGCCTCTGGGCAGCCAGGCCGTAGCCCTGCTCAGACAGAACAAGAACTCTAACCTGGAATTCTAGAGGCAACAATGAGCCTAGGCTGGTTGCCGATTGTGATGGTGGTTGGAGCTCTGAGGGCTGCTCAGAAAAACCAGAGTGGTCAACCAACAATCAGTGGTTTATACTGGGTGCTTACTGTGTGCAGAACACTGTATTAAGCACTTGGGAAAGTACAATAAACCCGTGGTCCAGCCTCTTTGCTGATTTCAATTCCCCTGAATAATGGCAACAATCTCCAGGATTTCTCTCTCCCCTTCTAGGGACCTAAAGTGCTATGTCAATCAAATTTATTGAGCGCTTACCATATGCAGAACACTGTACTAAGCTCTTGGGAGAGTACACTATAACAATAAACAGGTACCCGCCCTGGATCTCACTTGACCTGGAATGGAGAGATGAGGGGGTGCCAAGGAAGAAGTGATGAAAGAAGGGAGAGAGAGGGGCAGAGATTATTTGTTCCCGGTTTACAAGTTTGTATCCTGGTATACAAAGAGGGAAAGGGCCACCCAAGGCCACCCAATGAGTCAGAGGAAAATCCAAGCTCTTTTGATTTCTTCAGGCTCAAGATTTTGTTTTTCCTAAGTGCAGTGAGGATGAGTGTGCAGGGGCAAGGAAGAGGGGATTCCTCTCCTGGATCCCCCTCAGCAGAGGAGAGCTGCCTGACTTGGAGAAGGGACTGTCCTGTTTGGAGGCAGGGTACTGGATAGATGAAGAGCTAGCTTGGCGGATGGGCAGAGGGAGGGCATTCCAGGCCCGGGGGATGACGTGGGCCCGGGGTCGATGGCGGGACAGGCGAGAGCGAGGTACAGTGAGGAGATTAGTGGTGGAGGAGCGGAGGGTGCGGGCTGGGCAGTAGAAGGAGAGAAGGGAGGTGAGGTAGGAGGGGGCGAGGTGATGGAGAGCCTTGAAGCCCAGGGTGAGGAGTTTCTGCCTGATGCGCAGATTGATTGGTAGCCATTGGAGGTTTTTGAGGAGGGGAGTAATATGTCCAGAGCGTTTCTGGACAAAGATAATCCGGGCAGCAGCATGAAGTATGGATTGAAGTGGAGAGAGACACGAGGATGGGAGATCAGAGAGAAGGCTAGTGCAGTAGTCCAGACGGGATAGGATGAGAGCTTGAATTAGCAGGGTAGCGGTTTGGATGGAGAGGAAAGGGCGGATCTTGGCAATGTTGCGGAGCTGAGACCGGCAGGTTTTGGTGACGGCTTGGATGACTTCAGGGGGGCCAGTCAGGCCAAGAACTCCAGTTTATGTTCGAATGAGAAGCAGAGTGACCCAGTAGATGGAACACAGGCCTGGAAGTCAGAAGGACCTGGTTCTAATCCCAGCTCCGCCACTTGTCTGCTATGAGACCTTGGGCAAGTAACTTCACTTCTCTGTGCCTCAGTTACCTCATCCTGTAAAGTGGGGATTAAGACTCTGAGCCCCATGTGTGATACGGACTGTGTCTGATTAGCTTGTATCTACCCCAGGGCTAAGTATAGAACCTGGCACATAGTAAGTGCTTACAAATACCATTAAAAAAAATGACATAGATGAAAGCTGCTTTCCCTCTTGGACACCACCTCTACCCCATTCTCATGTCTCCAGGCAGAGACACAAAGCAAAATCCCTGGAACTGGGCTCATATTTCCAGGATTGAACCAGCTGTGGTCAACAGGCACATTTCTGCTGCTGTTCCTCCTTCTACTCTTTCTTCTCATCATCCTCCTCCATTTCTCTCTTCCCTTTTCTTCCCACTCCTCTTCTCTTTCTCTCCTCTTCCCCCTCAATCTTCTTTTCTACTTATGACTTCCTCTTCTCCCTCCTCATCCTTCCCCCTTTCCTGCTGCTTTTCCTTCTCCAGAATGCAGTTGAGCTTCCCAACCCCTTCTTCCTTCCCCCCAACAGGAAAGAAACTGCTTCCAGGAATGGACTCAGGCTGGGAGGAGAGTGGTCTTAAGAAACCCCAGGTAGCAGTGAAAGTCCAGCCAGGCCATTTCAGAGAGTGGCAGTCAGGGAAACCTGACTCAGAAAGTGAAGGGCTGAGAGGAGAGAGGCTCAGCGGTGAATGGGCTTGGGACCGAAACTTGCGAAGGGAGAACTTCAGAGATATAATAGCAGTATTAATTTAGCACTCTACCTCATGGGGAGGTGGAGAATAGTATTTAATTCCGGTTTTACAGATGAGGATACTGAGTCACAGAGAAGTTAAGGCACACAGCAGGCAAGTGGCAAAGCTTGTCCTTTCCACCAGGCCACATGGCTTCTCTTGAAGAGAACTCCATCTGGAGAGAGAGAGGGGACACTCCAGGCTCAGAATTGGGAGGGAGAGGCCATTCTAGCAGATGCCTGGCAAGGTTGGTTGGAGTAGAGTCTCAAGCCTGCTGTACAAAAAGCCTTTTGTTGTGGGAACTGGCTGAAGTGCTCCAGGGCCACAAGCAGAATTACTCACTCACTCAATCAATGATATTAATTGAGTGCATACGATGTGCAGAGCACTGTACTAAGTATTTGGGAGCATAAGATCCAACAGAATTAATGGACACATTCCCTGCCCATAACGAGAAGACTAGAAGAGAAGAGACATTGGAGATTAAACTTCAATCAGTTTCTTCTAAACAGATGATGAAAGAAAGACACTGCATGGTCCTGCCCACTGCAAGGAGTTGATGCCCTCCTTCCAGTGTCTGTGAAACCCCACCCCAGTCTCCCTGATGATTCACCCAAGGAGGGCTGGAGTTCATTTCTTGGTATCCAGGTTTGTCTTGAGCTAATGCTGAAGTCCCCAGCTTTGTAGAGTGAAGCTTCCCTATCTGGTCAGCCTCTGACTGCTGGCAATCATGTTCAAAAGTGCATTTTAGAAATCAATGAAAATTATCTTGGCCGTTTTTATTCCTTTTAGTGAGATATGGGTTGGAGATGATTCCATGGTTTTGAATGGAAGAACTTTCATTTCTTTGACTATCTGGGGTCTATGTCCCATTCCTTTGAGGGATGGGAGCCCCTATCTTCCTACATAGGCCTTTTCAAAAGAAGCTCTCGAAATCTGCAATTTTTTAACTCCCAGGCTCACCTTCTAACCATACCTTGACTCTCCTGCCTCCAACTCCTCACTCATGCTTTCCATCTAGCTGGAATTTCCTCCCCACCAAGATCCACCAGCCCCTAACTCTCTTTTCCTTCCAATCCCTCCTAAAAGCCCACCTCCTCCAGGCAGCTGTCCACAATTATTTCACAATGACCAAACAGACATGCTTAGCATCTATGTTTTCTATTCCTATCTTCAGCACTTATGCCCTCCGTATTTTGTAATGGTGTTTTTTTAAGTGCTTACCATGTGCTAACCACTGTACTAAGCACTGGGGTAGATACAAACTAATCAGGTTGAACACAGTCCAAGTCCCACATGAGGCTCAAAGTCTTAATCCCGGTTTTACACATGAGGTAACAGAAAAACAGAGAAGTAAAGTGACTTTCCCAAGGTCACACAACAGCCAAGTGGCAGAGCCAGGATTAGACCAGGTCCTCTGACTCCTAGTCCGTTTTCTTTCCATAGGTCACACTGATTTCATTTTGTCTATACCATTATTTGTTAAGTTAATTTATCCCTATGTATTTATACTACTACCTGTTCTTCTTCTCACCACCACTTCCTGAAGTAATTTTTGTCCATTTGACTCCCTCAGTCAACACTGAGCAGTTTGAGGGAAGACAACACTTGTCTAGCCTCTGCTGTGCTCTCCCTAGTGCTTAGTATACACTGTACATAAAATAGGCCCTCCACAAATATCACCGATTAATTGATGATTAATCAGTTCTAACTAAGATTGTTGTGGGCAGGGAACGTATCTACCAACTCTGTTGTATTGCACTTTCCCAAGTGCTTTGTTCAGTGCTCTATGCACGGTAAGTGCTCAATAAATACCATTAACTGATTAATGCATGTACTTCAAGCAGGAAAGGACTCTTTTCCATGCTGAGTCTGATATTTTTAAAGTTACCCAGTTGAGCTAAAAGGAAGCAGAGCAGAAAAGCTAGCAGGGTTAAACTGAAGGGAGTTAAAGTCTGTGTGAGTGGGTTCAATCATGCTGAAGAGAAGGTAGTTCTTTAATCTGCTTCAACAGCTTGTGTTTGCTTGCTAATAAGTTTTCCTATCAGCTATATCTAAGGACAACCACCGGACAACTGCTGAGTAGGTTTCTCTGGTTTGGGGCTCATAAGGATAAACAATTTTCTTTATGAAAAGCTTCTGGACTGTAAACTCATCCCTCTACACTGTAAGCTCATTGTGGTATTGTGCTCCCCCAACGGCCTAGTACAGTGCTCTCCACACAGTAAGCACTCAATAAATACCATAATATTAATAGTAACTAATGATAATAATAACTGTAGTATTCGCTAAGTGCTTACTATGTGCCAGGCACTGTAGCAAGTGCTGGGGTGGAGACAAGAAAATTGGGTTGGACATAGTCTTTGTCCATGAGGGGCTCCCATTTTGCAGATTAGGCAACAGAGGCACAGTGAAGTGAAATACCCCTAGTCATATTATTAGTGCAATAGTGAGATTCAATCATTCTTTTAGGAGACTGTGGATTAAAGTTTGGAGGTATGCTAAGGGCCAAGATGACACTTATAAAGTTGGAGATTCAGGCAGCAACTCTCTGGGACCACGACTATTCAGGGAGGGAATTTGGGGTCATTTCTCATTTCTTAGTCTTCCATTTCTTCATTAACATCACTACTTACTGAGCACCTACTGTTCTGTACTGAGTGTCTATTGTGTGCAAAGCACTGTCCAGGGTGCTTGAATCTGCTGAGTGCAGAACACTGTCTTGTCTTATGCCACCAAGCGCTTAGTACAGTGCTCTGCACACAGTAAGCACTCAGTAAATACGATTGAATGAATCTCTGACCCATAGTGACTCTATAGACACATCTCTCCCAGAATGTTCCTCTTCCATCTACAATCGTTCTGGTAATGTATCCATAGGGTTTTCTGTGTAGAAATACGGAAATGGTTTACCATTGTCTTCTTCCACATAATAAACTTGAGTCTCTGCCCTCGACTCTCTCCCATGCCGCTGCTGCCTAGCACAGGTAAGTTTTGACTTGTAGCAGATTGTCTTCTACTCATTACAGTCCTAGGAATGGAAGGGGTATGTCTCTCCCTCCTGTAGGCAAAACTGGTAGAGTACTTGAAATTCTCCAGGCACAAACTTGAGAGGGTGTAGTACACTGTACTGAATATCTATTGTGTGCAGGGTACTGGCCTGAGTGTCTACATCTACTGTGTGTAGTGCACTGGATTCAGCACCTCCTGTGTCTGCCAATATGTTCTTTCATTCTTTCATTCAATCGTATTTATTGAGTGCTTACTGTGTGCAGAGTACCGTACTAAGCACTTGGGAAGTACAAGTTGGTAACATATAGAGACAGTCCCTACCCAACAGCAGGCTCACAGTCTAGAAGGGGGAGACAGACAATAAAACAAAACACATTAACAAAATAAAATAAATAGAATAAATATGTACAAATAAATAAATAAATAAATAAATAGAGTAATAAATATGTACAAACATATATACATATATACAGGTGCTGTGGGGAGGAGAAGGAGGTAAGGCAGGGGGATGGGGAGGAGGGGGAGAGGAAAGGGGGGGCTCAGTCTGGGAAGGCCTACTGGAGGAGGTGAGCTCTCAGTAGGGCTTTGAAGGGAGGAAGAGAGCTAGCTTGGCGGATGTGCAGAGGGAGGGCATTCCGGGCCAAGGGGATGACGTGGGCCAGGGGTCGACGGCCGGACAGGTGAGAATGAGGCACGGTGAGGAGATTAGTGGCAGAGTTGTCTAGCAACTCTGTTATATTGTACTCTTCCAAGTGCTTAGTACAGGGTTCTCCATGCAGTAAGTACTCTACAAATGCCATAATGCTTATAATAAATGATAATAATAATAATTGTGATATCTGTTAAGTGCTCGCTATGTGCCAGGCACTGTACTAAGCACTGGGGTATCCAAATACAAGAAAATTGGGTTGGACACAGTCCCTGTCTCACATGGGGCCTACAGTCTCAATCCCCATTTTACAGATGAGGTAACTGTGGCCAAGAGAAGTAAGTGACTTGCCCAAAGTCACTCAGCAGATAAGTGGCAGAGCCAAGATTAGACACATAATGTCCAGACTCCCAGGCCCATGCTCTATTCACTATGACATGCTGCTTCTCATACTGTTGATTGGTTGACACTGTGTGCCAAGCTCTTTACTGGTAGACACTGTGTGCATAGCAAAAGGAGTAAAATACAATGTGAGTTAGAGGTGCAATGTTCAGGAACCAAGGAGGGGGTTTCTGTGGAAGATTCAGCCTGGGGACAGGAGATCCAGGAGCAGAAGTGGGCAAATCACTGAACCACTGGGTTTTTTGTGGCTTTGGCAGATGAGGAACTTACATCTGTCTCTGCTCACCCAGGTTCTCAGGAAGAAGCCTGCTCTGCTCTGCTGTTCTGCCATGTCATCTCTCAGCAACAACTCCTTCATTCAGCCCTCCGAATTTCACCTCATGTGCCTCCCTGGGACCCGGAGCCATCAGCTCTGGCTCTCTGTGATTCTGGCCCTGCTCTTAATCGTGGCCCTGGGAGCCAACGCTTTGCTCCTGCTGACCGTTCGGCTGGAGGAGTCTCTGCACCAGCCCCTGTACTACCTCCTCAGCCTCCTCTCCCTCCTGGACCTCATTCTCTGTCTCACTGTCATCCCCAAGGTCTTGGCCATCTTCTGGTTGGGCTGGTGGTCCATCAGCTTTGCAGGCTGCTTCTTGCAGATGCTCATCATGAACAGCTTTCTGGCCATGGAGTCCTCTACCTTCTTGGTCATGGCCTATGACCGCTACGTGGCTATCTGCCACCCGCTGCGGTACCCATCCATCGTCACTGACCGTTTTGTGGCTAAGGCGGCCGTCTTCATCGTGGCTCGCAACTTCCTGCTCCTGGCTCCTGTCCCCATCCTTTCTGCCCGGCTACACTACTGCGGGAACACCACCATAAGGAACTGTATTTGTGCCAACCTTTCTGTGTCGAAGCTCTCCTGTGGAAATATTACCCTCAACAAACTCTACCAGTTTGTGGTGGTTTGGACTCTGATGAGCTCGGACCTGGGCCTCATCACCCTCTCCTATGCCTTCATCCTGCGTGCCGTGCTGCGTCTGAAAGCCGAGGGGGCAGCGGCCAAGGCCCTGAGCACCTGCGGGTCCCATCTCATCCTCATCCTTTTCTTCAGCACCATCCTGCTGGTCCTGATCCTCACTAATGTGATCAAGAAGAGAGTCCATGCCAACATCCCTGTCCTCCTCAATGTCCTGCACCATGTCATCCCTGCTGCCCTGAACCCTATTGTCTACGGGGTGCGGACCAAGGAGATCAAGGAGGGGATCCACAGGGTCTTGAGGAAGGCTAGGGGCTGAGAGGGTAGAGAAGACACCCCTTAATAGCTGAGAGGCATAACATCTGGACAGATGGGTAGGGGGATATTCCAGCAGATCAAGCTCTGTCCCTGAGCCTGACATACCCTGTGGTCCTGGACGAGAAGCTCTCCCTCTCGGTGCCTAAGGTCTTACCATGTGGCTGTTCGTACATTAAGTACTTACTCTGTGTCAAAAACTGCTTGGACCTGGGACTGATTCAAGATAATATTAATAATAATTGTGCTATTCATTAAGTGCTTACTTTGTTCCAAGCAGTGTACTAAGCTCTGCGGAAGACACAAGGTAATAAGGCCCTCAAGGGGCTCACAGTCTAAGTTGAAGGGAGAACAGGTATTGAACCCCCATTTTGCAGATGAGGGAACTGAGGCAAAGTGAAGTTAAGTGACTTACCCAAGATCACATAGCAGGTAAGTGGCAGAGCAGGAATTAGAACCTAGGTCCTGTGACCCTCAGGTCCAGGACTTTTCCACTAGACTTCTCTGCTTCAGGATAATCAGACCAGCAGACAGGACTCTCTGGGATGTCTAAGAGGAAGGAAGAGCGAGCCAGTATCATATCCCATTTTCCATATGAATGTATTGAGGCCCAGGGAGAGTAAGTGATTTGTCTGAGTTCAAGGAGCAGGCCAGTGGCAGAGCTAGATTAGAACTCAGGTCTTTTTTTTTACTAACATCCTCTCCTCCAATATTTAGGGAGCTTCTACTTAGTGCTTGTGGGTCTGTGACCATCCCTAGAATGGGGGCTGCTGTGCATTGTCCCCTTGATTAGATTGACTTTCCAAAACCAAACACGTATGTCCACACTGCTAGAAACATCACCAGGTATCCATCGGGGATGTGGAACATAACCATATTGGTAAATGCTGAAAAGTTACCACAGAGTCACAGTTCAGAAGGGGAAACACAGGAGGAGGGAATGGAGGAGGGAAAAGAGGGAGCAGCTGGAATTGGAAGGGTAACAAGGAGAGGGTGTGGGAGTTTGTACTTTTTATCACAGGATATGAGTTTCCACAGACTGCTGCAACCTCTAGATGGGTCCCAGTTGTGTGGTGTAAATCCTTCAGTGACAGGTCTTCCCTCACTTCCTTTGACGTTCTTCCTGCATTCCTACACACACACTCATCTCCTCTCCCTCACCCACATAATCTCCTACATTCTCCTTCCCCAAGTGGCAGCCTGTCAGCAAACCCAGTGAAAAGTTCAGTTTTTGCCTAGTGTGGCTCAGTGGAAAAGAGCCCGGGCTTTGAAATCAGAGGTCATGGGTTCAAATCCCGCTCCTCCAATTGTCAGCTGGGTGACTTTGGGACAATTACTTAACTTCTCTGTGCCTCAGTTACCTCATCTGTAAAATGGGGATTAAGACTGTGAGCCATCCGTGGGACAACCTGATCACCTTGCAATCTCCCCAACGTTTAGAACAGTGCTTTGCACAAAGTAAGCACTTAATAAATGACAATATTATTATTATTATTATTATCATTATTATTATTATTATTAATATATTTAAATGTCTTTCTTCCCCTGTAAACTGTAAACTCCTTGTGGGCAGAGATTACATGTACTGACTCAATCATGTTGTACTTTTCCCATTGCTTAGTGTACACAATAAACAGTCAACAAATACCAGTGATTGACTAAAGAGTGAGAGAATGAAGAAGGGCTTTGAAAAGGGTCTTAAGAAAGCTGGGATTACAGCCCATGTCCTCTGACTCTCAGGCCCGTGATCTTTCTACTCGCAGCCAGTTGGGCATCATCCTTCTCTGCTGTTGAGCAAGAATCACGGTGAAACTTCTGGAGATGCTGTGTTTACTTCTGAGAAGTGCAATCCTTTTCCCGTGTGAATATCTGGGCAGGAATGTCATCAAGTCCAGTGTTGGGGAGACAGTGAGTGACAGGGTTCCTGCAACTCCCTCTATGCCTCCACTCCCATCTCCCCATCACCCAGAGACTCCTACATCCGCCAAGATGGGCACCACAGGGAGGCACCCAGAGGGCCAGGGGTGTAGGCAGCAACAAGGGACCAGCGTGCATCAGTGACCTTTTGGGGGGGGAAGGTCACCCTCCCCTTTAACTGTTAGAAGCAAGAGGAAGTATCAATCATTCATTCAATCATATTTATTGAGTTCTTACTGTGTGTGCAGAGCACTGTACTAAGCACATTATGAGAGTACAATACAAACAGAGTTGGTAGACACATTCCCTGCCTACAGTAAGCTTACAGTCTAGAGGGGTAGAGAGGCATTAACAGACATAAATAAATTATGGATGTCGACATTAGTGCTCTGGGGCTGATTGGGGAGCCTTCCCAGGATGGACTAATGACTAGCAACTCATTAAAAGTTTTTTTTTAATTAAAAGTCGGTTGTAACCAGCACATTGGGTGCTAGTGGGGAAGTGGAAGCTTCCCTGTACTTGGCATAATTGTGTCCAGGGTGGTTTGGCTAATGAGGAAGAAGAAAACCCTCTTGCAGACAGAGCCAGCGATCAATCAATAGTATTAGCTGAATGCCTATTGTTTTCAGAGCTCGGTACTCAAAGTTGTACTAAACACTATACTACACTAAATACTATACTAAGCAATCCATCTAGTGAAATCCCAACTCATGGACCTAACAAGCTAATCCTCAAATGACCCCACTGTCCTGAAATACAGATTATTAATTAATTAATTAATTAATTAATTAATTAATTAATTAATTAATTAATTAATTAATTAATTAATTATTGTAATCAGTTAATAATAATAATTACTAATGATAATAATTAAGTTCTTATTATGTGTCAAGCACTGTACTAAGTGCTTGGGTTCACATAGACTGATCAATTCAGACACATTCCCTGCCCCATTTAGAGCTCCCAGTCTAAGGGGGAAGAAGAACAGGTTTTTAATTCCCATTTTGCAGTTGAGGAAACTGAGGCAAGGTCACATGGCAGGCAAGTGGTGCAGCCAGGATTAGAACCCTTGTCTCCTGACTCCCAGGCCTATGCTAGGTGAGGTTGTTGGGATGCGGATGGGGGTGGGGAGAGCAGAGGAGTCCGTATGGGAAGCCATGACTCTGAGAAGGGTCATATTTTGGGAAAGGATTTGAGGTGAGGGTGTTGGAGATCACTAACTGCCAAAGACTTTATCATCTCTGAGGCCCCCAGCTCCCCTCCTCTTGTTTTCCATCGGACCCACTCAAGGCAGGATAAGGGGTCAGACAGCACATGTAGCTGATGTTTGCTCACAGCATCCACTGGGCAGTGTTCCTCAGCACCTGTGCCCAACTCCACCCCGTGAAACTCCAGAGCATCAGGGTCACAGATACAATGGTCCCCTGCCCCCAGGCTCCAGACTCTGGGGAGCAGCTGGAGTGGAGATAACTAGCTTCACCAAGCCCTGGTCCCAGCCATATAAGCCACCCTAGCCTGGACTGGCTGGGCGTGGAACCCAAACAGACACCAGAGGGTGCGGAGTCTGTCTCTGAACCAAGAATCCCAGGTCCACAGTTGAGGAAGGTGAGTCTGCTCCGGGCTGGGCTGGGGAGCGAGAGGTAGGTGGAGTTGGGTGGGGAGTTCAGAGCTGGGGGTTGGGACCACTAATCCAGGGTGGGTGTGGGGGAGGTCAGAGAGGAGCAAACCTGCCAGCCTCTTTTAGAGACAGAAACCAGATAAATGGGAGCTGTGAGCAAGAGGGACTGTCTGGCTGAGGAGACCTCTGGGGGATGCAAGTCAGGGTACACAGAGTCATACTCACCCACCAATGTCTAGAGATGACAAATGCACAGACACAATAAATTTCTCTCTCTCACACACACAAAGACACACATACCCACTCATAGGGTCCTACATATTCCCACACAATCTAACATAACAAACCCAAAAAACAGATTGCATCTGTTGTCCTTGGCTCTCTCCCCATCAAGAAAAAGAGACTCTCAAGCCCCCATCTCCTTTATCATCTTGGAGAGAGAGCAGGAGAGCTACCGGAGGAAGGACCAGGGCAGAAGTTGTGGATCCCAGCAGCTCAGGGCTGAGGTGGCCCCAGATCAATCTAGGTTTTGGTAAATAAGGAATTGAGTGTGTTGGAGAGGAGTAGTTTATGTCAGTGTGTGATGAGGAGCTTAATGAAAACTCTGAGAATATCCTCATTAAAGCCCTGCTGGGGAGAGGCAGATCTGAGAATAAGAATTAGGGAGAGAGAGAGAGGGAGAGAAAGACATAGCTAGGCTGACAGAGCCAGGGAAAGAGAGAGAAGAAGAAAGAATAAAGGAAGAATTTCTGTGGTTAATGGAGGTTTCCAGAGATCCACTGACCTCTTACTCTATTCAGAAATATACCAAACAAGAGACCACAGGAGTCCAGTGGTCATCTCATCCATCCTCCTGCCTTCAAACTGTAATTCAGGTCTTTGGAGGAGTGGAGATCTCAGTTCCCTAGTTACCTTCAAGAAGAGCTGCGATCTCCACTCCCCCAAAGACCTAGTCTTCTCCCTCTCTCTTCTCCACTCCATCTAGATAGAACTCACTGTCATCGTGAGAGTTCTGATTTTAGCAGGCTGGTCTGGAAATATCTTAAAATTCCTAAACAGTCCCAGAATACTAGGCAGAATCCCAGAAGCCAAATATCCATCTGAGATTATTGTTACTTCAAGCAACTGGTTCTGGGATTTGGAGGCCTGGAACAGGTGACTGGACTCAGAGCATCCTTAGAAGAATGGGTGTCACTAGCACTATTTTATATTGAAGAGTTGGGGTGGCATTGGGCCAGTACAGTCATGGATGCCGAAAAGAGCCTCAGAATGGAGCACACCAATTTGGGTTCTAATGACTCCATTCGGCTCTTTTCATGTCTTATACAATCATTCAATTATTTATTAAGCATTCATTGATTCAATCTTATTTACTGAGCACATACTGTGTACAGAGCATTGTACTAAGAGCTTGGGTGACTACAATACAACACAGTGTGTAGACATATTCTCTACCCGCATTGAGCTTACAGTCTAAAGGGGGACAATACCTAACTTTCTTCTTTACTATCCTAATATTCCTCTCTTTACACATTATGGAATTCTCAGCCATGCATTTATCCTTCTTGAAACTGTTTATACTTTCTGCATCCACAATTTTCATGTTTACAAATTCCATATGCTTGCCACCTTCTGAGGGACAAAGCTTTTGCTTGTTGTTTGAACCTCCTGTCCTCAAGCTTCAGTATAGAACCCTAGTCCAAGGGTGATGAGATTTACTGAACCAAAAGGTAATGGTTTGTGTAAACCTCATTCTTTTCAAACCATTACCTTTAGTGCAAAATTTAAATCTTTTCCTCTCTCAATTTGCATCTTTCCTGAGTAAAGGGACCCAATCTTTTCAATCTATTCTCCCTCCCCTGATGATCTGTATTAGCCCTTCTTTGTCTTTTCTCTGGTACTATTAAATCCTTTCCTAAGATGTGGTGACTAGCACTGTGTGCTGTATTCCACATAGGAATCTCCCTTGGTTTCGGGGAAGACATCACTGTGAGTGAAGTTCACCAATGATCAGTCAATCTTATTTATTGATCACTTACTGTGTGCAGTGCTCTGTACTAAATGCTTGGGACCAGAAAATATGAGTGCATGTGTGGATGAAAAGATCAATATGAGACTCACAATCCTCGTCACTTTGTGCCCACAAAAAGTTGTGGTGTCATGTCTAATGTTTTCAGTGCCTGGCACTGTTGCCTCCTGGTCTTACATTCTTTACATATCTTTACAAAATATTTACTCCTTTCTTGACTGTGGTATGCATGATGATGTTATCTTAGCAATTAATTACCAGTTTTCTGCTGGGACCCAGCACAGTCTAAGCCTTTGTTTTACCATATCCGTAACACATTTTCTCTTCCCTCTTCTTTCTCAGTTTCCTAATTTCAGCTCTCCATAGAGAAACTGTATGGGTATTGGATTTCCTTTCAGGAATTGTTTGGGTCTGTGGGAACAATAAATCAAGACCCCAAGTTGTCTTAACTGAGCTGCGGTGGCTAGCTCAAACCTACATGTAATTATTGATGGTGGTATTTGTTGAGCAGCTACTGGGTATGAAGCACTGTACTGAGGGCTTGAGAATAGTAGTACTAGAATCAGTATTTATTAGTGCTTACTGTGTTCAGAGTCCTACAGTAAGCACTGGGAAAGAATATAAAGGAGGAGATGAGAATCAGGGGGTTCACAATCTAAAGATAAAAATGGGGAGAGGGGATGGTGGCAGTCACATAAGAAGAGATGGATGAATCCCCTAAGATAACATACCATAACAAATCTCAAAAGGATACTGTGGCTAGAGGAGAAGATTTTAGGAACCTCAAGAGGGTACAAGACGCTCATACTCTAACTGGGGATTATTATTATTGTTAAGTGCCATCGAGTCATTTCCAATTAATAGCAACTCCATGGATATAATGTCTCCAGAATGTCCTGTCCTCTGCCATAATCCACAACCTTTCTAATGGTTCTTCAGTTATTGTTGTTATGGTCTCTATCCATCTAGCAGCTGGTCTGCCTCTTCTATGTTTTCCCTGGACTTTTCCTAGCATCAGTGTCTTCTCCAGGGAATTAGTCCTCCTGATTGCATGATCAAAATGTGCTACTCTAAGTCGAGTCATTTGGTTTTCCAAAGACCACTTTGGTTTAATTTGGTCTAAAATCGGCAGACAAAAAATATTTACACAATGCATGAGTTGGAATTATTTTTCCCTAGATTCATTTTCTTGTACTTCCTCAAAATGAAGTCACTTTTCTGTGGCTCACTCAGGGTTATGATGTCTCCAGTGGTTTATCTCACAGCTTTTGATCCTTAAAGAGTAGGTAGCATCATCTGCTTCACCTCTAGGCTGTAAGTTATCATGGGCAGGAAAAACATCTAGCAACTCTGTTGTATTGTATTCTTCCAAGCACTTACTACCCTGCTCTGCACACAGTAAGTGCTAATTAAATATCATGGATTGATTTGTTAATGACAAAACTTCATTGAACATTTTCTTACCAGATCATTTATTAAAATGCTAAATAAAATCAGTCCTAGCACTGATTCCTACCCCTTCTAACTAACCTCCTTAGTTACTTCCTTCTTAACTTCTCTATCCCCAAATGAAACACCACACTCATCCCTACAATTCACTTTCCATCTTTTAGGAAAGGAGCTAACCATGACTGAAATCTGACAGTTACACAGTTTTTAAAATCCTTCAGTGTGGAACCTTGTCAGAAGCCTTTTGAAAATCTGAAAATGTTCAGCCCATTGATTTCCCTCTATGCACTTACTTACAGACCCCTTCACAGAGTTCCATTAGATTAATGAGGCATGATTTTCCCTTACAGAAAACATGAAGTCATTCCCTTTGAGGAATTTACAAACTGGAAGGGAGACAGGGCTAACCGGCCTGACATTAACATAATGGCACAGCTACCCTCTTATTGATCCCAGACCAGGGGAGATCAGATAACTTTGGATAATTGATATCTACCGGCCACCTTCAAATCTCATTCATTGTACCCTTAATATGCACTGTTACCCTTAATATGCACTGTCAAATTCATCCTCCCTCAGTCTTTCCTTAATTTTCCCCTCTTCTCTCTGGCCTCTTCTCAATCTCAGGGTAGTGAACAAGAAAATATTCATAGAGCAGACAGAAAGAGCAACAAAAGGACCTGGAAAATCTACAACCTCAAAAATCGAGAAATATTTTCCAGATACAGACGTATAAATAATACACATGGTCATCTTCCAGGAATGGTGAGATTGTTAACGTGTGTGCATTGTCTGGGGTTATGAGGGAAAGATATTCTTTAGAAATGGACTCAGAACTGAGCTGGGAAGGAAGGGAATAATTGTGATTTGTTATATATAAAGATAGAGTCTGTTACCTGCAGGGAAGGGAACTTTCTGCAAGGGAATGTTATGTAACGGAATGTTAAGCAAGACTCATGGGGGAAAGTAATGAGAATAAGATAATTTTGACTTTGGTAAGAACATTAGGGGTGAGACCAGCCAACCTATATTGGTCATGGGTCTGTGATTTTGTTCTGGGCAGCATGGAAGCATGTGTTTGATTCCCAAACTCAACCTATCCTCAAATTCACTGCCCCATTTCTGTACCCTACCCCAATTTCTAACTGCACCCCAGATCATCAGCATCAGCATCATGATCATCATTATATCTTCCCACCCAAACTCTCTCCTCCCCACAACTTTCGCATCAATACAGACATCTCTGTCTCATAATCCCCATAATTTTGGCATCAATCTCGATTCATCTCTCAAATTCAACCCACCTATTCAATCTGTCACTGAATCCTGTCATTTCTACTGTCACAGTATCTCTTGAATCTGTCCTTTCCTCTCCATCCAAACTGCTACCATGCTGATCCAAGCACTTGTTGCTTCAGCCTATTACACTAGCCTCTTTGCTGACCTCCTTGACTCCTGTCTCTCCCCACTTCCAGTCCATACTCCACTTTGCTGTCTGGATCAAACATATTCAGTCCATGTCTCCCTACAACTCAGAAACCTCCAGTGGTTGCCCATCCACTTCCACATCAGAGCATAGGAAGCAGCGTGGCTCAGTGGAAAGAGCGCGGGCTTGGGAGCCAGAGGTCATGGGTAGACTCCTTGCCCTCGGCTTTAAAGCACTCAATCAGCTCTTCCCCTTCCTTGCTTTTCTCAGTGATTTTCTACTACAAACCATTCCACACATTTGTAACATCAATCTACATACTATACTTTGATCTCAAACCTCCCACTATCAATCCTTCGCTCCCATCCCCCCTCAGGTCTGGAGCTCTCTCCTCCTTCATATCTGACAAACCACCACGCTCCCCATCTTCTTAGCCCTACTCAAATCATATCTCTTCCAAGAAGCTTTCCGGGACTGACTTTCCATTTTCTCATCCCATTCTTCCTCCCTTCTATGTCACTTAAGCACTTGGGTATGTACCCCTTAATCACATTGATATTCATCCCACCCTCAGAACTATAGCAGTTATGTTCATATCCTTATACTCTGCTGCTTTCCTTATATCTAATTTATGTTCATATCTGTGTCTCACACTAGATGGTGTGCTCCACACAGGCAGAGATCTTGTCTACCAATTCGGTTGTACTCTACTTCCCTAGCTGCTCAGTACAGTTCTATGAAAACAGTTAATGCTTAATAAATGGTTGAATCAATGCTTCACTTAATGCTTGAGATTCAGTGTTGTTTAGTGGAAAGAGCCTGGGCTTGGGAGTCAGAGGTCCTGGATTCTAATCCCTGCTCTGCCCATTGTCAGCTGTGTGACTTTGGGCAAGTCACTTAACTTCTCTGTGCCACGGTTACCTCATCTGTAAAATGGGGATTAAAACTATGAGCCCCACATGGAACAACTTGATTACCTTGTATCTACCTCAGTGCTTAGAACAGTGCTTGGAACATAGTAAGCACTTAAAAAATACCATTAAAAATACATTTTATCAGTAATTTGAATGATGACAAAAAATGATAATTATGTTAATAATAATAACAATAATAATAGCACTTATTAGGCACTAATTTAGTGCCAAAGATTTGTGCTAAACTCTTGGGTAGACATGAGAAAATAGGATAGGACAGATTCTGTACCACATGGGACCTTCAATTTCCTGAAAGACGTATACTCTTTCTTCTCCAATCACCCCAAATCTTGGTTTTTGTGGAGATTGGAAACATTCCTTTCACGAGAAGTGGGAGGAAAGGAGGTTTGTTGTCTTCAGACCCACACCTCTGTCACTGCTCAGCCAAACTGTCACCCAGTCAGCAGGTCACCTGGGGTATGAGTGTAATGACACCTATCAAACAATCAATCAATCAATCAATCAATCACATTTTTTGAGCACTTAACATGGCAGAACTAAGTGCTTGGGAGAGTACAATACAATAGAGTTGGCAGACATGTTCCCTACCCACCACGAGCTACAGTCCAGAGGGGAAGACAACATGAATATAAATCAATAAATTATGTGTGCTGTAGTGCTGAGGGTGGGGTGAATAAAGGATGCAAATCCAAATGCAAGGGTGATGTGCAAGGGTGCAGGAAAAAAGGAAATAAGGGCTTAGCTGGGGAAGACCACTTGGAGAAGTGCTCAGGAAGGTGTTAGACTGGATGGCTCTGAACACAAGGTGGATTCTACACAAAAAATCTTTGCACACAAATCCAGTGGGCTGCACCCCTACCCAATTGCCATCTTGTTGCATTGACATCATACCCAGTGGAAAAATGCATGCCAAGAACAAGAGTATGCAAGTAGCCCTGCACAACCTGCTAGCACTAGAATCGATTCCTTGGCTCAGATTCTTGGTCCTGATGCCTCAAAACCAAGGTTCACCCATCATTCGCCATTCTCTAGGGGAGATGCCATCATCAACATCATCATAGATGCAGAGGAGGGGGGCTGCATCAACAGCATCATCTTTGTCATTCTCAACATCACTGCAATCATCAGTATCATCATCAGCATTGATGAAAGAGCTCTTAACTGCAAAATGTTGTAATAGATGCTCACAACTAAAGTCACACCTGTATTCAGAGGCATGAAAGTGGCTGTGTCAATGAACTCATTTAATAATTTTTAAAATCCTCACTTTCCACACCCTCTCTGTTCACACCACTCCCTGTCGGGGTTATTGATGCAATGTGCCTTTGCTTCTCCAGATTCCAGGATGACATGAGTGAGGCCAGCGCAACCTGAGGGGTACAAGCATCTATGATAATCATAACCATCAACTGTCCCTGGAAAGATGCTCCTTCCCAATCACACCCAATTCCACCCCTCCTCCTTCCTCCTGCTGGGGGTGCCAGGCCTGGAAGCTGCACATATCTGGATTGGTTTTCCCATCTGTGCCGCTTACATGATCTCACTCGTGGGGAACTGCACCATCCTGTATGTGATCAAGACCGAGCGAAGTCTCCACCAGCCCATGTTCTACTTCCTGGCCATGCTGGCCACCATCGACCTGGGCTTGTCCTCGGCCACTATCCCCAAGATGCTGGGCATCTTCTGGCTTGGCCTGCGAGAGATCAGCTTTGGGGGCTGCCTCACCCAGATGTTCTTCCTTCATGTCTGCACTAGCCTGGAGTCTGTGGTGCTCTCCATTATGGCCATTGATCGCTTTGTCGCCATCTGTAACCCACTGAGGTACACCATGATCCTCAATAACAAAGTGGTGGCCATTTTAGGGGTGATGAGCACGGTCAGATCACTGGTCTTCATGACACCATTCATCTTTCTCATCCTCAGGCTGCCATTCTGTGGGAACCACATTATCCCACACACCTACTGTGAGCACATGGGCATTGCACAGTTGGCATGCGCTAGCATCAGAACCAACATTATCTATGGCCTTGTAGCTTTCTCCATGGGATTTTTTGACACCTCTGTGATAGGTTTCTCCTACATCCAGATTCTCCGAGCCGTCTTCCGCCTCCCATCTTGGAACACCCGATTCAAGGCTCTCAACACTTGTGGCTCCCACGTCTGTGTCATTTTAGCCTTCTACATCCCAGCCTTTTTCTCCTTCCTCACCCACCGCTTTGGCCACCAGAAAATCCCTCTCTACATCCACATTCTTCTGGCCAACCTCTACGTGGTTGTCCCACCCGCCATTAACCCTGTTGTCTATGGGGTCAGGACCAGGCAGATCTTGGAGCCGGTGCGGAGAATATTCCATGCAAAAGATTCCTGACCCCCAAGGGATGCCGACTGACCAGTCAATCAGTGGTATTTGGGAGAGTATTACAGAAAGAAGACACATATTCCCTGCCCTCAAAGAGCTTACACACCAACTGGCGAGGCTCAAATATTTGCAACTAGAGTTGTCAGAATGAATCATTAAATGTACTAATAAACACTGGGTATGAGTATGTTCATAAGTGCTTGAGGTAGCTGATGGTTCATATAACTTGGGGTAATACAAAATTTCAAGCCAAGAGGATAGCATGAATGAAGGGGTGGAAGGAGGAAGGTTAGGACAATGGGCAGTGAGATGGCTTACTGGGAACAATGAAGAGAGTGTTTTGGGGAAGAGAGTGGTTAGTTAAGGTGGGAAGTGTTGGTGGAGTCTTGAAACCGATTATGAGGACTTCTATGAGGACTGGGGGTTTGATGCAGAGGGATAATGGGGTGCCATTGGAGGGTTTGGGGCAGAAGAGATGAAGGTCTAAAAAGATGATCCACCTAGCAACATGTAGCACAGATTGTGTTGGGGAGAGGATGGAAGCTGGGAGACTAGCTTGGAGGCTGATGCAATTTTCTAGCCAGGAGTTTGTACCAGAGTGGCAGCTGTTATGGATAAGAAAAGGGCAAATAGGGAGATATTGTGTGGAAAGAAATTGCAGGATTTGGCAGTAAACTAAACGTGAGAATTGAAAGACAACAAAGAATGAAGACTGACACTGAAGTTGTGGACTTCTGGTACAGGGAGGATGGTGTGGTTGTTGACTCAAATGGGAAAGGTAGGAGGAGGAGTGGGTTTAGGGAGAAATATAATTAGTTCTGTTTTAGACCTAAGGAGTTTGAGGGGTCAGCAAGTGGAGAAGTCCTAGAGACAAGAGTAGAAGTGGGCCAGATGAATACCAAATGAAAGAACAGTGCTACAGAAATATATTTGGGAGTCATTCTTGTGGAGATGGCAGCTGAAGCGTTGTGAGAAGAGGAGCTCCCCAAAAGAGGGAGTATAGAGTGAGAAGACTTGGGGATCCAGAACAGACCTTGAAGGGACACCTATCGTAAAAGGTCAAGAGGCAGGGAAAAAAATAGAGTGGTCAGAAAGGTAGGATGAAAGCTGGGTTATTACTGTGCCAGGAAAAATGAAGTCTGAGAGTGTTTCAAGGAGGAAGGACTGTGCAACGATGTCAAAAGCAACTGAGAGGAGGACCAGGATGGAGTAAATTCTTTTGGGCTTGATTATATAAGGAGGTCTGTGGAAATCTCAGAAAGCCAGTTTCAGGAAGTGAAAGGATAAAAGTCCTATCTGCAATGACTCGAGAAGAGCAATTGTGGAGCAGAAATTATGGCATTGAGTGTATCTGATCTATTCTTGGAATTTGGATAGGAATGGGAGGAAGGTGGTGGAACAATAATGGGAAGATCCTGAGAGTTCAAGAGGACTTTTTTAGAATGGGGAAAACTGGAGCATGTCTGAAGGCTGAAGGAAAGGAATCAACAGCAAGAAGCTGAAAATGGCAACAAGGAAGGGGAGGAGACCAGGAAGGAGTGATTGTAAGATGTGAGGAGAAAGAGGTTCAGAGGTACCAGTAAAAGGGATAGCCTTATAGAGCAGGTGAGAGATTTCCTCTTCAAGACTGCTGAGAAGCAGGAGAAAGATGTGGGAGGAGGACTGTTGAAGGAGTGGTCAGAAGATTTGGGAACATTCATGCCCATTGATTTCAATTGTACCAACAAAGTAGATGGCCAAGCTATAAGTTGGGGGCAGTGATAACAATGGATTAGGAGAAGTTAAAGCAAAGGATAAGGAGTAGAAGGAGAAAGAGGAAAAAGAGGAGTGAGAGGTGAAAAGGAGGAGTGAGAGGTGGAGGAAAAGTAAGAAGTGGACGAAGAGGTGGAGGATGAAGAGGAGGTGGAGGAGAAAGATGTGGTGGAGGAGGAAAAGAAGAAAGAGAAGGAAGAGGAGGAGGAAAAGAAGGAGGAGGAGGAGGGGGAAGAGGTGGAGGTGGAGGAGGAGGAGGAGGGGAATGATGCTCTTTTGGTCTATTTGAGACCTTGAAGAAATCTATTCCCTTTTTCCTTCTCAATTTTCCCCTCTTCCAGGCTGTGAGCCCTTTATGGGCAGGGATTGTCTCTATTTGTTGCTGAATTGTACTTACCAAGCACTTAGTAGAGTGCTCTGCATACATTAAGCTCTCAATAAATACGTTTGAATAGAATATCTACCCAAGTGCTTAATACAGTGTTTGGCATATAATAAGCATTATTAAACATTATATTTGATCATTAACAAATGATCAAAATCGTTATTGTTGTTTTCCCTTGGTCACACTCCCTCTCAGGAAGAATAATCCCAGCACAGGTAAGCCATCTCCCTGGGTCTCTTCCAAACTGCTGCTCTGGTGCCCCCAGATCTGGTGACAATTCACAGAGGAAGGGATGGTGACTAGAGTCTTAGAAAGATATTTCAGAATGTGCCACCAGGTATATGAGGCAGGTCTTGTGGGGCCTGAGCCTTTCTACTGCCAGTGTTTGCTTCCATCCAGGCCTCCTAGGAGATCTGTTACCTGCTCTTCTGGACATTCATGCCCCGCTGGCACTGCCAGGGCCATGTTTAGCAGCACCAGCAGGGCAAGGGAGGAGGGTTGATGTCTGGGTGCAGTGCCATACTTCCCTGGGCCCTCTTCCCTGAGAAGGGCTGGGTAAATTGTTGCTTTGCTCCAGTGGATACAGTGCTAGAGGAGGAGGTGGAGGAAGATGAATAGAAGGAGTGGGAGAAGGAAGAGGAATAAGAGAAGGAGAAGAAGAGGAGTACAGGGAAGAGGAGGCCTATCTGGAATCAGAAAGAACTCTAGGATACCTCAGCCCAGTTGACTCTCCCCTCCCAGCACAGTCAGAGCACAGAGAAACCATGTAGGCTGCAGGGCTTCCCAGGCCTGTGTCATCATCATCATCAATCATATTTATTGAGCCCCCTCCCCCTCTATTGAAGCCGAAGAGCTTAGTAAGGGTAAGCCTTAGAGGAGTGCATAGTCGGAAATGGCAAACTAGGGCTTGGGTGGGGGGTGCTATAGGACCACAAGGGCCAGAACTCCCTTTGCTGCATGGACAACTCAGCTCCAAACTCTCCCTCCATCAGCCCAATGATAATAATAGGTGGAAACCATTGCCCATCTTGGGATGGGAATCAATGGCAACTGAGACTCAGGAACTATGCAGCTGCCTGGTATACTGCCTGAACCAGTCACCCTGTTCTGAATTAAATTAATGGTATTTATTGAATGCTTATTGTACGCAGGACACTATACTAAGTCCTTGGGAGAGTACAATACAGCACAGTTGATAGACACATTCTCTGCCCACAACAAGTTTATGGTATAGCGGATGAGCTTACAGACTAGAGTTCAGTCTGAAGCTGTTCCACAGTCACACAGCAATCTCTGCCCTGGGGCACTGGTGGGCACTGGTTGGGTGTCTCACAACACAAATGATTCGTGTTTGGACAAAAAGGTACTATTGCCAAAGAGGTGTTGTTTGTGTGGCAGCACCTTTCTAGGAAGCTCAGGGACTGTTCACTGCAGTCAATGTCCCAGCAGCCTGGTGAGCACGCAGGGTCCACTTGAGCTACTGGAGCCTGGAGAGAACAGCCCCACTCTTCCAGAATCTCTGGGTCTCTCTAGAGCCCCCCTGGGCCCTCCAAGTAGCTCCACCATTACGGCTCTCCTGAGGATAACCCTGCCCTCAGTGTTGGGGGGGCAGAGGTGCCGGCCTGCCCTGTCAGACTGATTGGGTGGGGATGAGGGTGCCAGCCTGACAGTGGGTTTATGGCCCCCAGGGGTCTCAGGGGCTGAGAGGAAAGGAGAGGGTAGGGGATGAGGGCAGGCAGGCTCTGGGGGTGATGGCTAGTGTCTGCCTAGTTGGCATGCTCTCCTTGTCCCCACCAACCTGACCAGCCCTATGCCCTGTGCCCTCTGGGGCTAAGATTGGGGAGGCATTTTCTGCCAGGCTGAGGGACCCCAGGTTTTCCCCACTCTGAGGGGAGATGGGAGCCACACAAAGGGATTGGGGAGGGGGATGCAGGAAGGAAGTCCCCACCGAGGGAGGTAGACATAAGGTAATCAGGTGGTCCCAGGTGGGCTTCACAGTCTTGGTTCCCATTTTGCAGATGGGGTAACTGAAGCCCAGAGAAGTGGAGTGATTTGCCCAAAGTCACACAGTGGACAAGCAGCAGAGCCAAGATTGGAATCCAAGTCCCCTGATTCCCAAGCCCATGCTCTTGCCACAAGGTGCTTGTAATTCATTCATTCATTCAATTGTATTTATTGAACACTTACTGTGTACAGAGCACTGTGCTAAGCGCTTGGGAAGT
Organism: Tachyglossus aculeatus; assembly: GCF_015852505.1. Classification (NCBI taxonomy): domain Eukaryota; kingdom Metazoa; phylum Chordata; class Mammalia; order Monotremata; family Tachyglossidae; genus Tachyglossus; species Tachyglossus aculeatus. The sequence goes on along the minus strand of NC_052067.1, from coordinate 135,364,715 downwards.
CCAAATCAGCAACATATAGAGACAGTCCCTACCCAACAACAGGCTCACAGTCTAGAAGGGGGAGACAGACAACAAAACAAAGCAAGTAGACAGGTGTCAGTACCATCAGAATAAATTGAATTATCGCTATATACACATCACTAATAACAAATAGAGTAATAAATATGTACAAATATACACAAGTGCTGTGGGGAGGGGAAGGGGGCAGTGTAGAAGGAGGGAGGAGGGGTGATGGGGAGGGGAGGAGGAGCAGAGGAAAAGAGGGGGAGCTCAGTCTGGGAAGGCTTTCTGGAGGAATTGAGCTCTCATCCCCCCTCCCAACCCCACAGCACTTAATGTACATATCTGAAATTGTAATGTAGTAAATATAATGTAGTACATACATGCACTAGGTGCATGTAATGCTGTAGCACCTATGTGTACAAGCATGCATCGTTGGTGCAGAAATGCAGACATTCCTTGGGGGAAGAGAAATTATTTGAAGACTTCCTGAAGGAGATGTGATTTCCATAGGGCTTTGCTACTGAGGAAAACTGTGGTTTGTTGGATTTGAAGGTGAAGGAATTTCTGGGAAGAGGGAAGGGTAGGGCCAAGCAAGAGACACCGGTGGGAGAGATGGGAAGCAGCATGGCCTAGTGGCAAGAGACCCGGCTTGGGAGTCAGATAATGTGGGTTCTAATCCCAGCTCAGCCATTTGTCTGCTGTGTGACATTGAGCAAGTCACTTCACTTCTCTGGGCCTCAGTTACCTCATCTGGAAAATGGGAACTAAGACTGTGAGCCCTGCATGGGACAACCTGACTACCTTGTATCTACCCTAGCATGTAGAACAGTGCTTAGAGCATAGTATGGACTTAACAAATACTATAAATATTATTATTATTAGCAGACAGAGTTCAGCTGGGGTTAAACACGCACTCACTGATGATAAGGGGAAAGTCTTTCTGTGCTAAGTCTTTACTGGGGAAAGGCAATGCCCTCAGACACTCCACAAATGCTGCTGTTACTGCTAAAAATATTAGAGAGATTCCCAAACCCTAATTATTAGTTTTACTTTTTGAGGAAGCAGGTCACATGAACTTTGAATCAAATTGGTTTAATGCACAGGGTATTTTAGACTTGACTGATAAACTAGAGGTAAACCACTCACCTGAACCATATGGCACCCATCCGGATGGCATCTAGCCAAGAGTTCTGGAGATGTTTGGAATTTCTCTTCCAAACATGTGAACATGTTTGAACACATGGTACACACAGTGAACATGTGTGACTCATTGCTTGAACAGCACTGTACCAGAAGACTGGCAGATTGCACATGTGAGGACCTAGAGGTGGTCTTCAGAATTGTAGACTGGTAAGTCTCTCTCGTACCCTTGACAAATTTGAGAAGCGGCATGGCTCAGTGAAAAGAGTACTGGCTTTGGAGTCAGAAGTCATGGATTCAAATCCTGGCTCTGCCACTTGTCAGCTGTGTGACTTTGGGAAAGTCACTTAACTTCTCTGTGCCTCATTTACCTCATCTGTAAAATGGGGATGAAGACTGTGAGCAACCCGTGGGAAAATCTGATCACCTTGTAACCTCCCCAGTGCTAAGAACAGTGCTTTGCACATAGTAAGCACTTAATAAATGCCATTATTATTTTTATTATCATTATCATTATTATTAGTGGACTTAATAATTAAGTTTAGGGTCAGAGAGCCCAGCTTTTCTTGGGGAAAAGATAAAGTGCTTTCTGTAAGAGGAATTCCTGCCTTCCTTACAATTCCTCTATAGTCCATGAAATTCTTCCCAGACAGACAGCTGGGTAGGCAGTCTGGCAATTTCTGGTGCTAAGCGGCAATAGGGTCAGGAAGCTCACAGACCCCAGGTTTGTCAGCACTGTATAGTGAACTGTGGAGGGGAACACCCAAGAGTCTTCAGATAAAGAGGGCATTTTCCATATTGACTGAACATGCATACACAAACACACACACACAAATATACGTTTTCACTCACACAGATACAACTCTGTTTTGTTGTGGTATTTTTAATGGTATTTGTTAAGTACATACTGTGTGTCAGGCACTATATTAAGCACTGGGGTAGATGCAAGAGTATTTAGTTGGACACCACCCATGTCCCACATGGGGCTCACAGTCTTAGTCCCCATTTTATAGATAAGGTCACTGAGGCACAGAGAAGTTAAGTGACCTGCCTAAGGCCACACAGCATACAAGTGGTGGAGCCGAGTTTAGAACCAGGTCCTCTGACTCCTAGGCCCAGGCTCTTTCCACTAGGCCATACTGCTTCTTCATTTCATACAGAGTTGGCACTAGAAGCAGTGTGGCATAGTGGAAAGAACACGGGCTTGGGAGTCAGAGGTTGTGGATTCTAAACCCGGCTCCACCACTAGTCTGCTGTGTGGTCTTGGGCAAGTGACCTCACTTCTCTGTGCCTCACTTTCTTCATCTGTAAAATAGGATTAAAACTGTGAACCCCACATGGGAAAACCTGATTACGCTATATCTACCCCAGCGCTTAAAACAGTGCCTGGCACATAGTAAGCGCTTAACAAATCTCATGATTATTAATCAATCAATCAATCAATCAATCGTATTTATTGAGCGCTTACTATGTGCAGAGCACTGTACTAAGCGCTTGGGAAGTACAAATTGGCATCACATAGAGACAGTCCCTACCCGATAGTGGGCTCACAGTCTAAAAGGGGGAGACAGAGAACAGAACCAAACATACCAACAAAATAAAATAAGTAGGATAGAAATGTACAAGTAAAATAAATAAATAAATAAATAAACAGAGTAATAAATATGTACAACCATATATACATATATACAGGTGCTGTGGGGAGGGGAAGGCGGTAAGGCGGGGGGATGGAGAGGGGGACGAGGGGGAGAGGAAAGAAGGGGCTCAATCTGGGAAGGCCTCCTGGAGGAGGTGAGCTCTCAGCAGGGCCTTGAAGGGAGGAAGAGAGCTAGCTTGGCGGATGGGCAGAGGGAGGGCATTCCAGGCCCGGGGGATGACGTGGGCCGGGGGTCGATGGCGGGACAGGCGAGAGCGAGGTACAGTGAGGAGATTAGTGGTGGAGGAGCGGAGGGTGCGGGCTGGGCAGTAGAAGGAGAGAAGGGAGGTGAGGTAGGAGGGGGCGAGGTGATGGAGAGCCTTGAAGCCCAGGGTGAGGAGTTTCTGCCTGATGCGCAGATTGATCGGTAGCCATTGGAGGTTTTTGAGGAGGGGAGTGATATGTCCAGAGCGTTTCTGGACAAAGATAATCCGGGCAGCAGCATGAAGTATGGATTGAAGTGGAGAGAGACACGAGGATGGGAGATCAGAGAGAAGGCTAGTGCAGTAGTCCAGACGGGATAGGATGAGAGCTTGAATTAGCAGGGTAGCGGTTTGGATGGAGAGGAAAGGGCGGATCTTGGCAATGTTGCGGAGCTGAGACCGGCAGGTTTTGGTGACGGCTTGGATGTGAGGGGTGAATGAGAGAGCGGAGTCGAGGATGACACCAAGGTTGCGGGCTTGTGAGACGGGAAGGATGGTAGTGCCGTCAACAGAGATGGGAAAGTCAGGGAGAGGACAAGGTTTGGGAGGGAAGACAAGGAGCTCAGTCTTCGACATGTTGAGCTTTAGGTGGCGGGCGGACATCCAGATGGAGATGTCCTGAAGGCAGGAGGAGATGCGAGCCTGGAGGGAGGGGGAGAGAGCAGGGGCAGAGATGTAGATCTGGGTGTCATCAGCGTAGAGGTGATAGTTGAAGCCGTGGGAGCGAATGAGGTCACCAAGGGAGTGAGTGTAGATTGAGAACAGAAGGGGACCAAGCACTGAACCTTGGGGAACTCCCACAGTAAGAGGATGGGAGGGGGAGGAGGAGCCTGCAAAAGAGACTGAGAAAGAACGACCGGAGAGATAAGAGGAGAACCAGGAGAGGACGGAGTCTGTGAAGCCAAGGTCAGATAACGTGTTGAGGAGAAGGGGGTGGTCCACAGTGTCAAAGGCAGCTGAGAGGTCGAGGAGGATTAGGACAGAGTATGAGCCGTTGGATTTGGCAAGCAGGAGGTCATTGGTGACCTTTGAGAGCGCAGTTTCCGTGGAATGAAGGGGACGGAAGCCAGACTGGAGGGGGTCGAGGAGAGAGTTGTTGTTGAGGAATTCTAGGCAGCGCGTGTAGACAACTCGTTCAAGGAGTTTGGAAAGGAATGGTAGGAGGGATATGGGACGATAACTAGAAGGTGAGGTGGGGTCAAGAGAGGGTTTTTTTAGGATGGGAGAGACATGGGCATGTTTGAAGGCAGAGGGGAAGGAACCAGTGGAGAGTGAGCGGTTGAAGATGGAATTATTAATGTATATTATTATAATATTAATAATAATAATAATAATAGCCAAGTCATCATGTGGGTTTGGGGGGGAAGGGGGTTAGTTGTGACCAAAAACACAAACATGTGACCAACAGAACCTTCCACACTGCTCAGGCAGAGAGATAGTAAGATGTTGAATGACTCCCACAGTCCCTTGCTTCACCTGATTCAAGTGTTGACCCACATACACATGCACCTATTTACACTTGCACACATAGAAATCATACATGAAGCAGCGTGGCTCTGTGGAAAGAGCACGGGCTTTGGAGTCAAAGGTCATGGGTTCAAATCCCAGCTGCACCAGTTGTCAGCTGTGTGACTTTGGGCAAGTCACTTAACTTCTCTGTGCCTCAATTACCTCATCTGTAAAATGGGGATTAAGACTGTGAGCACCCCGTGGGACAACCTGATCACATTGTAACCTCCCCAGTGCTTAGAACAGTGCTTTGCACATAGTAAGTGCTTAATAAATGCCATCATTATTTTTATTATTATTATTATAACACATATACCTGCATATTTCTGCATTTATACTCAGGTACATATGTCATTCTGAATCAGGTCAATGATCCATTCAGCCTCTAAACACTTGATGGGCATAGATTGTGTCTTTTACCTCTATCAAACTCTCCCAAGTGCTCAGCACTGTGCTCTGCATGCTGTGTATGCTCCATAAATACTATAAATTGATGGATACCTTGCAGGAATAAATCCAAACCTTCCCACCCACTGCAAGAAGATTTGTTCCCTACAATATGTCTTGAACCTACCATCTTCTAACTTAAATGACTGTCCCATTTTTTCAAGGAGTGGAATATGGTAAATAACAATTTTGAGTCCACCTCTCTACAGTTATGGTAGTAACAGTAGTAGCAATAGCAGTTGTAGAGTAGTAGTAATAATAATAATAGTTGTAGTAGTAGCAAAACCATTTATTGAAAACCTACTAATGCACTGCACAAGTTCTCGGCAAGTACAAGTCAAGCAAGTGACATATTCCCTGCCTACAAGGAGCTTACACTCTACTGAGGAAAATAGACATAACAGTAGTTCCAGAATTATCTAAACAAAGAATTGAATGCAAAATTGAATATATGTATAAACATAAGTGCTAGATATGGAGCAATTTCAATGTAGTTATGTCTCAGTCATTATCTTTCTGGAAGAAAGAGTGTCATTTTTTCAGTCTCTCCTCATAAGGAAGCTACTCCATCCCCTTGATCAATTTGGTAATCAGGTTAGGCCCAGTCTGGGTCATAGTCTTAATCCTCATTTTACAGATGGGTGAAGCACAGAGACTTGCCCAAGACTGCACAACAGGCAAGTCATGGAACCAGTATGAGAACGCAGGCCCTCTAACTCCTAGGTCCAGGCTCTTTCAACTAGGTTATGCTGCTTCATTATTGAAGGCTTACTATGTACAGAGCACTGAACTAAATGCTTGGAGACTGGAAACACTTGGGGACTGGAAATAAGGGTCTTATTCCTGCTGGGCTTGGGGTCCTGAGGGTGAACTCTCTAGGAAACCCATTCAGGAAAGAGTGAGGCCCACACTCACATGGCTCTTGGGCCTCACTCTTTCCCGATTAGGGAACCTGAAGTAAATAATAATACTAATGATGATATTGGTTAAGCACTTACTATGTGCAAAGCACTGTTCTAAGTGCTGGGGGGATACAAGGTGATCATGGGGCTCACAGTCTTAATCCCCATTTTACAGATGAGGGAACTGAGGCACAGAGAAGTTAAGTGACTTGCCCAAAGTCACACAGCTGACAATTGGCAGAGTTGGGATTTGAACCCCTGACCTCTGACTCCAAAGCCCATGCTCTTTCTACTGAGCCACGCTGCTTCTTGAAGTGAATCACGACATAGTACAGAACAAATGAGTGATGTGCACTTGGTGACGATTTGATTTTATCAATCATTCAATCAATTAATTAATCAACAATCATATTTATTGAGCATTTACAATATGCAGAGCACTGTACTAAGCACTTGGGAGAGTACAGTATAACAGACTTTACAGATATGTTCCCTGCCCACAGTGAGCTTACAGTCTGGAGGGAGAATTTTGTTATTTTGATCTTGTATTGATTCATTCATTCAGTCAGTCAGTCAATCAGTCATATTTATTGAGCGCTTACTGTGTGCAAAGCACTTGCAACTTGTTCCTCTGCTGAAAGCCTGTTCAAAGCTGATTGCTATCTATGATTTTGTTTAATTTTTGAATGATCTGTCCAGCTCTAGTAGAATGCTTTGGCTGTATTTTCTGATTAAAAGAGGGAAAGGTGGGTTGGGATTCAGAAGCCCCTCTGAGGAAAGGTATTGGTCCTTGTTTCAACAAGGACCAGAGAGTGGAACTTGGAGTGGTCTGCCTTTGGCGGCAGGGAGGTCTCACTCTAAGTTAGGGGATGGTGGCGGCAGTGATTTATTCGAGTTTTCTTGGGCTGTGCTAGCCAGAAAACATTCCTGCAGGAGTGGCTAGTGGACAGAGCCCCTGGAGTAGAGCCCCTACCAACCAACACACTGCATCATTTCTCCCTGGCCCCACAATCTCTGATTGGCTACTCCTCTTTCCTCAGTCCCTGGGCACTGGGGGAAGGAAATGCACTCCCCATTTTTTTATGGTATTGGTTAAGTGCTTACTATGTGGAAGGCACTGAACTAAACACTGGGGTAGACACAAGATAATCAGTTTGAGCACAGTCCCTGACCCACACAGGGCTCACAGTTTTAATCCCCATTTTAAAGATGGTGCTTTTGAGTCATCGAGAAGTTAAGTGACTTGCCCAAGGTCACACAGCAGACAAGTGGTAGAACTGGTTAGAACCCAGGTCCTCTGACTATCAGCCCCATGCTCTTTCCACTGAGCCAGCCTACTTTTCTAGTTTCCCCCACTTCTCCCCCCACCCAACTCTGATTGTTTTCTTCTTTCCTTCCTCAGTTCCTAAGCACTGTGGGAAGGGATTATGCTCCCTTGTGGTCACCTTCCTCCCTTGACAATTCAAAGTTGCTCTATAAACCTTCCCATTTGTTCTGGGTGTGGTGATGGCGGCTCCAGTCTCCCTTGTGCTCTGACTCAACCACCCTCAGATGACCAGTCAGGTGAGAGACAAAAGACAGAACTGGGACAAGTGCCGCTCAGAAGCCTATGGACTCAGGTGAAAGAGTTGAAGTAGAACATGCTGGTCCTGATGGTTCCAGGATATTTCGACTATTGCTGAAGGCTGAACTGAAAGGAGGACTGATTTGAGTCCTTCTTCTCAGTGAAATGTTAGATCATAGACATACCCAAGAAAAGACCATCTTCCGAAGAGCAGGGGCAGATGACCCAGCTGAAAGAAAACACTGCTGATCTGACCTCTGTGAGGAAGAAGCTTGGCCAGTGTTAGAGCGCTCTTGTGGGGTATGTAGGCCATTGTCATTGTGTATGTGCGTATTCATTCATTCATTCATTCAATAGTATTTATTGAGTGCTTACTGTGTGCAGAGCACTGTACTAAGCGCTTGGGAAGTACAAGTTGGCAACATATAGAGACGGTCCCTACCCAACAACGGGCTCACAGTCTAGAAGGGGGAGACAGACAATAAAACAGAACATGTGACCAGATGTCAAGTCATCTGAGTAAATAGAAGTAAAGCTAGATGCACATCATTAACAAAGTAAAATAAATAGAATAGTAAATATGTACAAGTAAAATAAATAGAGTAATAAATCTGTAAAAACATATATGCAGGTGCTGTGGGGAGGGGAAGGAGGTAGGGCGGGGGGATGGGGATGGGGATGGGGAGAGGAAGGAGGGGTCTCAGTCTGGGAAGGCCTCCTGGAGGAGGTGAGCTCTCAGTAGGGATTTAAAGGGAGGAAGAGAGCTAGCTTGGCGGATGTGCGGAGGGCGGTCATTCCAGGCCAGGGGGAGAACGTGGGCCGGGGGTCGACAGCAGGACAGGCAAGAATGAGGCACAGTGAGGAGGTTAGTGGCAGAGGAGCAGAGGGTGCGGGCTGGGTTGAAGAAGGAAAGAAGGGAGGTGAGATAGGAGGGGGCGGGGTGATGGAAAGCCTTGAAGCCGAGAGTGAGGAGTTTTTGCCTGATTTGTAGGTTGATTGATAGCCACTGGAGATTTTTGAGGAGGGGAGTAACATGCCCAGAGCGTTTCTGCATAGAGATGATCTGGGCAACAGCATGAAGTATAGACTGAAGTGGGGAGAGACAGGAGGATCGGAGATCAGAGAGGAGGCTGATGCAGTAATCCAGTCGGGATAGGATGAGAGATTGAACCAGCAGGGTAGCAGTTTGGATGGAGAGGAAAGAGCGGATCTTGGCGATGTTGCGGAGGTGAGACCGGCAGGTTTTGGTGACGGATTGGATGTGAGGGGTGAATTAGAGAGCAGAGTCGAGGATGACACCAAGGTTGCGGGCTTGTGAGTATGTGTGTGTACATGCATGTATGGGTGTGAGTGAACCCCTCTCTTCCCCTAGACACTCTGTTTAGCATTAGTTTCACCGGCTTGACTCTCTCCTGTTTTACTTCCTACTGTTCTGACACCTCTTTCTCAGACCCTTTTCTTAGCTCTTCTTCATTCTCTCACTTCTTAGCCAATCACTGGTATTTATTGACTGTTTATTGTGTACTAAGCACTGGGAAAAGTGAGTCAGTAGATGTAATCCCTGCCCACAGGGAGCTTACAGTTTACAGGGGAAGAAAGACATTGAAATAGATTACAGAGGCAAAAACTGAACTTTTCTTTGCCCCCCAGTGCAACGGCCTCCTACCTTCCCCATCACAGACACCACCACCTCCATCCTTTCTGTCCCCAAAGCTTGCAACCTTTATGTCACTGTTGATTTAGTAGGAGTCATAGTATTTATTAAGTGCTGACTTGTGCTAAGCATTGGAAAGAACATACAGGTAGGAATTAGCCACAGACCCTGCCCTAGAGGGGTTTCAAAATCTGTCACTTCCCTGTCTTTCACTTTTTATATTCAGCCTGTCTCTAAATCCTGCCATTTTCCTCCACAATATTAGGTGGAGCAATCCCTTTCTCTTCACCTTTATGACCCCTTCCCTGGTCCAAATTTTCATCACCTGCCAGCTGGACTGCTGCATCAGCCTTCTTACCCAGTTTCCTTGCCTCCAGCTTTTCCCTTCATCAGTCTAGTCTAGATTCTGCTGCTCAGATCATCTTCCTGAAATAGTGTTCAGAACAAAACAGTACTCTGCTCTTCTAAGACCTCTGGCTCAGTGGAAAGAGCATGTGCTTGGGAGTCAGAGCTTGAAGATTCTAATACCAGCTCTGTCACTTATCAGCTGTGTGACTTTGGGCAAGTCACTTCATTTCTCTATACCTCAGTTACCTCATCTGTTAAATGGGGATTAAGACTGTGAGCCCCATGTGGGACAACCTGATTACCTTTTATCTATCCAAGCACTTAGAACAGTGCTTGGCACAAAGTAAGCACTTAACAAATACGATCATTATTATTAGTATTACCTCTGGTGGCTATCTACATTTCTTGAAATAAACAGAAACTCCTGATCATTTCATTTAAGACTCCCTCCCATCTGTTTCTTTCTCACTTCTCCCCCTTCTTCTTCTGCTCCATCCCAGCAGTGATTCTTTCCTCCTCCCAAGCTCACCTGATAGTTGTACTTATCTTTGAAGTCACCTTTCTTCAATCTGCAGTTCTTGTCATTCCTCCACATGGAACCCTCTTGCCCCTCAAATGGGCAAACATAGTCTGCCCTCCCTTTAAATAATAATAATGATGATGATGATGGTATTTGTTAAGTGCTTACTATGTGCAAAGCACTGTTCTAAGCACTGGGGAGGTTACAAGGTGATCAGGTTGTCCCACAGGGGGCTCACAGTTTTAATCCCCATTTTACAGATGAGGTAACTGAGGCACAGAGAAGTTAAGTGACTTGCCCAAAGTCACACAGCTGACAGTTGGCCGAGTCAGGATTTGAACCCATGACCTCTGACTCCAAAGCCCGTGCTCTTTCCACTGAGCCATGCTGTAATTAGCTTAGAAATACTTCTGAGCTAGAGCTTTGGAGGGAGGGCACTACGCTGACATTTGAAACCATTAGGCCTAACAGATAGTTCAGGGTCTGCATGGTCAACACATTTCTGGATGCTTCCTCCAGGAGATATACCCTGAATAATCTCCCATCCCCCCAGATCATACCAATTCATCAACCATGTTTAACACTGATTTCTAGATCTATGTATTCCATTTATCTATGGCTTTTAGGGTACTTGTTAAATGCTTACTATGTGCCAGGCACTCTACTAAGCTCTGGAGTAGAAACAAGATAATTACATAGGACACAGTCCATGAGTTGTATGAAAGGAGAGAAGGTTAAACTCCCCTTAAGAAGGATGGAAGAGGTCCTAGTGGCCTTTACAACACATATATAGTTAAGGCATTGCCACCCTTTTCAAGGCATCTAACCAAGTTTTTTTACCCCTCTAGACTCTGAGCGCATCGTTGGCAAGTAATGTGTCTGTTTGTTGTTTTATTGTACTCTCCCAAGGGCTTCGTATGGTGCTTTGCACACAGGAAGCACCCAATAAATACGACTGACTGACTGAATGAATGTCCTTCATGGGACTCACAGTTTTAATCTCAAGATCACGCACAGAGCCGGCATTAGAATCCATGCTCTATCCACTAGGCGAGGCTGCTTTATTTATTAATTTTTCTGCTGACTTTTAGTTTTACCATTGACATCGATATTTTACTCCTATTTCTTTTCCCTGGACACAGTTTCCTTCTCCTTTTTTTACTCCATTAGCTCCTTCAAAGGCAAGGACCACGTCTCCTATCTTTATTGTTTGCTCACAAGCACCTCTCTTCCACAGAGAAGCAGTGTGGTACAGTGGAAAGAGCCCGGGCTTGGGAGTTAGAGGTCATGGGTTCTAATCCCTGCTCTGCCACTTGTCAGCTGTGTGACTTTGGGCAAGTCACTTCACTTCTCTGTGCCTCAGTTACCTCATCGGTAAAATAGGGATTAAGATTGTGAGCCCCATGTGAGACAACCTGATCACCTTGTATCCCCCCAGCACTTAGAACAGTGCTTTGCACATAGTAAGCGCTTAACAAATACCATTAAAAAAGCACCTTGTACAATAAACTGCACATATCAGGGGATCAGTAGATACTGATGATAATGATCAGCAGGGAGTAAACATTCAATAAATAACATTGATGATGATGAAAATAATAATAATAATAATAATAATGATGGTATTTGTTAAGCACTTACTATGTGTCAAGCACTGTTCTGAATATTTTTGTTGAAAATTGATCCGAGAAGAAGAGTAAAGTATGGACTGAAATTGGGAGACAGGAAGCAGGGAGGCCAGTATGGAGGCTGATACAGTAATCAAGGAGGGATAGGATAAGTGATAGGATTAATATGGTAGCAACAGGATTGTGAGTTGACACTGCTTTGAATTTGTTGAGGAATTGGCAATGCTCTGCTAAGAATGGATTCCTCCCTCTCTAAGAATCTGGCTGAAACAGAGTGACCTGTAGGACTCAGGAGAATTAAAATGAAGGAGTTGGTGAATGTCAGTTAGCAATTGCAAAATAAATACATTTAATAAGTTGATGCCTTTTGGTTGCGAGTGTGTTATGTGGGGCTAAATGGGGGAGCAGGTGATATCTGAGTTTGAGGGAGAAAAGACTGAATCTGTTCTGTATGATTACAGGCTCAGGGAGAAGCCAGCTGTAAGGCAGTCATAATCCTTCCAGGGATGTGGACTGTGAGAGAGGGCCAAAGAGAGCTTTGAAAAGAATAGGCGGGGCCAGAAGGACATAGGGGAGGGAGAGAACGAGGTTGAAGTTGAAGCATAGGGGCACCTTTACTATGAAGATGCCCTTAGCCTGGTGCCAAGGAAAAGTTCTCCCCCAGATAGCACTGCTTTGCATCTCCAAATTCCCAATTGGAGCTAGGCTGACAGAGGCAGTATAAGATGGGCCTCTGGGACAGAAAGGTCATAACATGAATTCCCCCCTCTATACTGGAAGCTTCTTGTGGGCAGGGACATGTCTACCAGCTGTGTTGTACTGTGCTCTCCCGAGCACTAAGTGTAGTGCTCTGCACACAGCAAGCACTTAATAAATGCCATTGATTGATTGATGAATCTGGACCTGACAATCAGAACCAGATGCACTGTGGATAGAGCACAGGCCTGGGAAGTAGAAGGTCATGGGCTCTAATCCAGGCTCTGCCACATGTGTGTTGTGTGACCTTGGGCACGTCACTTCATTTATCTGGGCCTTATTTACCTCATCTGTAAAATGGGGGTTGTTACTGTGAACCCTATGAGGGAAAGGTACTGTGTCCAACCTGATTCACGTATATCTATGACAGGGTTTAGAACAGTGTTTAGCACACAGTAAGAACTTAACAAGTACCATAAGTATTATTATTATAGGAAACAGGAGAGTCTTTGGGAGCCTCTGCACCTGACATGTTGGCTCCCAACCAGAGCAGCCACCACCCAGCCTCGTTTATCCTGCTGGGCATCCCGGGCCTGGAGGCGGCCCACATCTGGATCGCTTTTGCCATCTGTCTCATGTACATCACAGCCCTAGCAGGCAATGGCATCATGCTCCTGGTAATTGGGAGGGAGCCTGGACTCCACTCCCCCATGTTCTTCTTCCTCTGCTTCCTGGCAACCACCGACATCTTGCTGTCTTCGGCAACCATCCCCAAGATGCTCGCCATCATGTGGTTCCAGGCTAGAGAGATCAGCTTCGACTCCTGCATCGCCCAGATGGTTTTTATACACTTGCTTACAGCGGTGGAATCCGGGATCCTGGTGGCTATGGCGTTCGATTGCTATATAGCCATCTGCCACCCACTTAGATGCAGAGTGATCTTGACCGATGGGCTCGTGGTCAAGCTGGGACTGACAGTCCTCGTGAGGTCTCTGCTGATCATCCTTCCTTTCATCTTGCTCATCAAGCGACTACACTTCTGCAAAACCACCATTCTCCCTCACTCCTACTGTGAGCACATGGGCATCGCCAAGCTGGCATGCTCAGATATCAGAGTAAATGTTGTGTATGGACTAACTGGAGCCCTGCTGATCCTTGCCGTGGACTTAGTCTTGATTGGGCTGTCCTATTCCCTGATTCTCCGGGCAGTCTTGAGACCTCCCACCAAAGACATCCAGGTCAAAGCCTTCACCACCTGTGGCTCCCATGTCAGTGTCATGTTGGTGTTCTACACGCCAGCGCTGTTCTCCTTCCTGACCCACCGCTTTGGCCACCACATCCCCCGCTTTGTCCACATCCTGCTGGCAAATTTCTATGTTGTCCTGCCGCCCATGCTCAACACAATCATCTATGGTGTGAAGACCAAGCAGATTCGCGAGAGCATCCTGAGAACTTTCAGGAAGAAGAGAGGCAACTCACTTCAGTTCCACTAGGTTCACCGACTGGCTTCCATTTGGGGGAGGTGAATGTAGGTGAGTATGTGGATGAGCGAAGAGAGATGTGTGTGTGTATGCAGGAATGTAGTAAGAACTTCAGAGGAAGTGAGGGAAGACCTGCCACTGGAGGACTTACATGATACAGCTGAGACCTGTCTAGAGGTTGCAGCAATATGTGGAAACACATCTCCTGTGGTAAAAATTACAAGCTCCCTCCCGCTGCCCATGTTACCTCTCCAATTCCCGCTGCTCCTTCTCTTCCCTCCTCCATTCCCTCCTCCTGTGTTTCCCCCTCTGAACTATGACGTTGTGGTAACTTTTCAGCACTTACCAAGATGGTTATGTTCCACATCCCCCATGGATACCTGTTGATGTTTCTAGCAGTGTGGACGTATGTGTTTTATTTTGGAAAGTCATTCCAATCATGGGGACAATACACAGGTTCACAGGGATCCACCTCTAGCAGCCCCCACTCTAGGGATGGCCACAGACCCACAAGCACTAAGTAGAGGCTCCCTAATTATTGGAGGAGGGCGGTGATAGTAAAAAAAAAAAGTTTTCTTTCCATCTGTGTCTTACGTTTGGTTCTTCCAGCTGTCGATGAATGGTTGGGAAGGGGTTCTTGGTCCCCTCCTGTTCTCTATCTACATTCACATCCTTGGTGAACTCAGTGAGGGGACCACGGCCTCCCCCAACTGCTTAGCACAGGGCTCCACATGCGGTAGGCACTCAAAAAATACATCCGGTCGACGTGCTCCCTGAAGTCATCCCCCTGCTTCCAGCCCCACAGCGCACTTACAAGCTATGGCTCAGTGGCAAGAGCCCGGGCTTGGGAGTTAGAGGTCATGGGTTCAAATCCCCTCTCCTCCACTTGTCTGCTTTGTGACCTTGGGCAAGTCACTTCACTTCTCTGGGCCTCAGTTACCTCATCTGTAAAATGGGGATGAAGACTATGAGCCCCACGGGGGACAACCCAATGACCTTGTATCTCCCCAGCACTTAGAACAGTGCTTGGCATGTAGTAAGCACTCACCGAACACCATTATTATTATTATTATTATTATTATTATTATTATTATTATTATTATTATTATTTCTCTCTCTTCCTCAGTTCCCTCATCTGTAAAATGGGGATGAAGCCTGTGAGCCCCACGGGGGACAATCTGATGACCTTGTATTCCCCCAGTGCTTAGAACAGTGTTTTGCACATAGTAAGCACTTCACAAATACCATCATCATCATTCACTCCCACAGCTTCAACTATCATCTCTATGCTGATGACACCCAAATCTACATCTCTGCCCCTGCTCTCTCTCCCTCCCTCCAGGCTCATAACTCCTTCTGTCTTCAGGACATCTCCACCTGGATGTCCACCCACCATGTAAAACTCAGTATGTCCAAGGCTGAACTCCTCCTTATCTTCCCTCCCAAGCCCTGTCCTCTCCCTGACTTTCCCATCACTGTAGACGGCGCTACCATCCTTCCTGTCTCACAGGCCCGCAACCTTGGTGTCAATCTCGACTCTGCTTTCTCATTCACCCCACACATCCAATCTTTCACCAAAACCTGCCGGTCTAATCTCCACAACATCACCAAGATCCACCTTTTCCTCTCCTCCCAAACTGCTACCTTGCTGGTTCAAGCTCTCATCCTATCCCGACTGGATTACTGCATCAGCCTCTTCTCTGATCTCCCATTCTCTTGTCTCTCCCTGCTTCAGTCTATACTTCACTCTGCTTCCGGGATTATCTTTGTACAGAAGCCTCTAGGCAAGTCATGCCCCTCCTCAAAAATCTCCAGTGGTTGCCTGTCAACCTACAAATCAAGCAAAAACTCCTCACTCCCAGCTTTAAGGCTCTCCATCACCTCACCCCCTCCTAGCTCACCTCCCTTCTCTCCTTCTACAGCCCAGCCCTCACATTCTGCTCTTCTGCCACTAACCTCCTCACTGTGCCTCATTCTTGCCTGTCCTGCTGTAGACCCCTGGCCCACATCCTTCCCTTGTCCTGGAATTCCCTCCCTCCTCACATCCGCCAAGCTAGCTCTCTTCCTCCCTTCAAAGCCTTACTGAGAGCTCACCTCCTCCAGGAGGACTTCCCAGACTGAACCCCCTTTTTCCCCCCTGCCCTACATCCTTCCCCTCCCCAGAGCACTTGTATATATTTGTACATATTTATTACTCTGTTTACTTTACTTGTACATATTTACTATTCTATTTATTTTCTTAATGATGTGCATATAGCTTTGACACCTGCCTACATGTTTTGTTTAGTTGTCTGTCTCCCCCTTCTAGACTGTGAGCCCGTTGTTGGGTAGGGACCATCTCTATATGTTGACAACTTGTACTTCCCAAGCGCTTAGTACAGTGTTCTGCACACAGTAAGCGCTCAATAACTACGATTAAATGAATGAATGAATAAAGGAGGAATGAAGTAATATATACTAAAAGGCTGAGGGTTGTTATATCAGCATAAGTGACTTCTGTCTTGACATGATCTGGGGGCTGGAAATTAATTAGAGAAAGCTTACTGGAGAAATTGGAATTTCAGGCTTCAAAGATGGGGTAGATCTCTGATCTCGTAGATTTGAAGGAGGATGGAAGTCTAGGCAGGGGAGAGGGTGTGAGAAAGGGGTCAAGGTCAGGAGAGTTGAGAGCAAGAGATATCAGAAAAAGTTGAGCTTGGAAGGAATTTAGAGTGAAGACTGGGGAGTACTGGGCGGGCTACTTGAAAGGACATGGGACCTTTTCTTAGGAGATCTGAGTTCTAATCTAGCTCTGCCACTGCCCTGCTCCTTGAACTCAGACAAATCATTTACCCTTCCTGGGCCTCAATACTTTCATATGGAAAAGGGGATATGATACCTGCTCGCTCTCCCTCCATCTTAGACTGTGACCCCAGGGTGTCCTGGCTGCTGATCTGATTATCTTGAAGCAAAGAGTTCTAGTGGAAAAAGCCTGGACCTGAGAGTCAAAGGACCTAGGTTCTAATTTCTGTTCTGCCACTTACCTGCCAAGTGACCTTGGGTAAGTCACTTAACTTCACTTGACCTCAGTTTCCTCATCTGCAAAATGGGGATTCAATACCTGTTCTCCCTCCTACTTAGCCTGTGAGCCCCTTGTGGGGCCTGATTATCTTGTGCCTTCCCCAGCGCTTAGTACACTGCTTGGCACATAGTAAGCACTAACGAATAGCCACAATTATGATTATTATTATCTTGAAACAATCCCAGGTCCAACCAGTTTTTGACACATTGTAAGTATTTAATCTAAGAACAACTACATGGTAAGACCTGAGGCACTGATTGGGAGAGCTTCTCATCCAGGATCACAGAGTGCATCAGGCTCAGGTACAAGATGAGAACTTGATCCCCCCGAATTTCCCCCTCCCCATCTGTCCAGCTGTTTTGCCTCTCAGCTTCCAAGGGGTGTCCTCCCTACCCTCTCAGCCCCTAGCCTTCCTCAAGACCCTGTTGATCCCCTCCTTGATCTCCTTGGTCCGCACCCCATAGACAATGGGGTTCAGGGCAGCGGGGATGACGTGGTGCAGGACATTGAGGAGGACGGGGATGTTGGCATGGACTCTCTTCTTGACCACATTAGTGAGAACCAGGACCAGCAGGATGGTACTGAAGAAGAGGATGAGGATGAGATGGGACCCGCAGGTGCTCAGGGCCTTGGCTGCTGCCCTCTCAGCCTTCAGACGCAGCACGGCACGCAGGATGAAGGCATAGGAGAGGATGATGAGGACCAGGTCCGAGCCCAGCAGGGTCCAGCCCACAGAAAACTGGTAGAGTTGGTTGAGGGTAATATTTCCACAGGACAGCTTCGACACAGAAAGGTTGGCACAAATACAGTTACTAATGGTGGTGTTCCCGCAGTAATGTAGCCGGGCAGAGAGGATGGGGATAGGTACCAGGAGCAGGAAGTTGCGAGCCACGATGAAGATGGCTGCCTTAGCCACAAAGCGGTCAGTGACGATGGATGGGTACCGCAGCGGGTGACAGATGGCCAGGTAGCGGTCATAGGCCATGACCAAGAAGGTAGCGGACTCCATGCACAAGAAACTGTTCATGATGAACATCTGCAAGAAGCAGCTTGCAAAGCTGATGGACCACCAGCCCAACCAGAAGATGGCCAAGACCTTGGGGATGACAGTGAGACAGAGACTGAGGTCCAGGAGGGAGAGGAGGCTGAGGAGGTAGTACAGGGGCTGGTGCAGAGACTTCTCCAGCCAGATGGTCATCAGGAGCAAAGCATTTGCCCCCAGGGACACGATGAAGAGCAGGGCAAGGATCACGGAGAGCCCGAGCTGATGGCTCCGGGCCCCAGGGAGGCACATGAGGTAGAATTCGGAGGGCTGAGTGAAGGAGTTGTTGCTGAGAGATGACATGGCAGAACAGCTGAGTGGAGCAGGCTTCTTCCCGAGAACCTTGGTGAGCAGAGACAGATTTAAGTTCCTCATTTGCCTTAGCCACAGATAACCCAGTGGTTCAGTGACTTGCCCACTTCTGCTTCTGGGTCTCCTGTGCCCAAGCTGAATCTTCCACAGTAACTCCCTCCTTGGTTCCTGAGCATTGCATCTCTAACTCATATTGTATTTATTCCTTTTGCTATGCACACAGTGTCTACCAGTTCAGCACTTGGCTCACAGTGTCAATCAATCAGTCGTATGAGAAGCAGCATGGTGCAGTGAATAGAGCACCGGCCTGAAAGTCTGGAGGTTATGGTTTCTAATCTCGACTCTGCTGCTTGTCTGCTGTGTGACCTTGGGCAAGTCACTTACTTTTCTTGGCCTCAGTAACCTCATCTGTAAAATAGGGATTGAGACTGTAAGACCCACATGAGACAGGTACCCTTCCCAACCCTATTTGCTTGTATTCGGTTACCCCAGCACTTAGTACAACGCCTGGCATATAGTAAGCACTTAACAAATATCACAATTATAATTATTATTATTATTTATTATTAGTATTATGGCATTTATAGAATACGTACTGTATGGAGAACACTGTACTAAGCACTTGGAAGACTGCAATTCTAACAGTTTGCTAGACATATTGGTAGACACAGGAGGTGCTGAATCCAGTGCACTACATACAGTAGTTGTAGACAATCAGGCCAGTACCCTGCACACAATAGATGTTCAGTACAGTGTTTTATGCCCCCTCAGAATTTACTATTCTATTTATTTGATTTTGTTAATATGTTTTGTTTTGTTGTCTGTCCCCCCTTCTAGATTGTGAGACCACTGTTGGGTAGGGACCATCTCTATATGTTGCCAACTTGTACTTCCCAAGTGCTTAATACAGTGCTCTGTACACAGTAAATGCTCAATAAATACGATTGAATGAATGAATGAATGAGAGTTTCAAGTACTCTACCAGTTTTGGCTATGGGAGGGAGAGGCATATCCATTCAATTCCTAAGCATGTAATGGGTAGAGGGCAATCTACTCTAAGTCAAAACTCACCTGTACTGGGGAGCAGTGGCATGGGAGAGAGTCACTATTACACTAATAAGATGACTGCACATTTGAGGGCATTTCACTTCTCTGTGCCTCAGTTACCTTATCTGTAAAATGGGAATTGAGGCTGTGGGACCCACATGGACAAGGACTGAGTCCAACTCAATTTTCTTGTATCTACCCCAGTGCTTCCTACAGTGCCTGGCACATAATAAGTGCTTAACGAATACTAGAGTTATTATTATTAGTTACTATTAATATAATGGTATTTATTGAATGTTTACTGTGTGGAGAGCACCATACTAAGCACTTGGGTGAGCACAAGTGTGGTTCTCTGGAAAGGAGCACCATCAGACCACTCACACCACGGAGCACTTTTTGGGGGAATCCAGGCACTAGGACCACCTCAACAATCACAGAGCTGCCCCCTTCTCTCCTTCTACAGCCCAGCCTGCACACTCCGCTCTTCTGGAGCTAACCTTCTCACTGTGCCTTGATCTCACCTGTCCTGCCGTCTACCCCTGGCCCATGTCCTAGCTCTGGCCTGGAATTCCCTCCCTCTTCAAATCTGCCAAAAGGTCACTCTTTCCCCCCTTCACAGCCCTACTGAAGGCTCACCTCCACCAAGAGGCCTTCCAAGTCTAAGCCCTCCTTTTTCTCAGCTCCTCCTCCTGTATGCATCACCTCAACTCACTCCTTTTGCTCGTCGGTTCCCTCTCCACACCCCACAGCACTTATGCATTTATGTATATATGCATAATTCTATTTATTTCTACTGATGCCTATATACTTGCTTTGATGTGTACATATCTATAATTTTATTTATTTATATTGATGCCTGTTTACTTGTTTTGATGTCTGTTTTCCCCCTTCTAAACTGTAAGCCCTTTGTGGGCAGGGATAGTCTCTCTTTATTACTGAATTGTATTTTCCAAGCATTTAATACAGTGCTCTGCACACAGTAGTAAGTGCTCAATGAATGTGAGGGCAACCACTCATATATAACTGATATGAAAGCTTATTAGTGGGCAAACATAAGCTATTGAGAAGCAGCATGGCTCAGTGGAAACAGCCCAGGCTTTGAAGTCAGAGATCATGGGTTCGAACACCGGCTCCGCCACTTGTCAGCTGTGTGACTTTGGGCAAGTCACTTACGTTCTCTGTGCCTCAGTTACCTCATCTGTAAAATGGGGATTAAGACTGTGAGCCCCCTGTGAGGCAACCTGATCACCTTGTAACCTCCCCAGCACTTAGAACAGTGCTTTGCACATAGTAAGAGCTTAATAAATGTCATTATTATTATTATTATTATTATTGAAGCAGATTAAGGAATTAGCTTCTCTTCAGCACGATTGAACTAACTACAAAGACCTAACTCCCTTCAATTGGACCTTGCTATCTTTTCTGTTCTGCTTCCTTATAGCTCAAATGGGTAACTTTAAAAATATCAGACTCAGCATGAAAAAGAAACCTCTCCTGCTTAAAATACAGGCAATCAATCAATCAATTAATGGAATTTATTGAACACTTACTGTGCACAGAGCACTGAACTAAGCACTTGGGAGAGTGCAATACAACAGATTTGGTAGACACATTCCCTGCCCATAGTAATCTTAGTTTAGAATTGATCAATCATCAATCAATCGATGATATTTGTGGAGGGCCCATTTAATATAGAGTGTATACTAAGCACTTGGGAGAGGACAGCAGAGACTAAACAAGTGTTGTCTTCCCTCAAACTGCTCAACTTTGAGGAAGTCAAATGGACAAAAATTACTACAGATAGTGGTGGTGGAAAGAAGGGTAGTACGGCAAATATATTGGGATAAATTAGCTTAATGAATAATGGTATAAACAAAGGGGAAGCGATGTGACCTAGCAGAAGGAGAACAGACCTGGGAGTCTGAGGACCTGGGTTCCAATCCTGATTCTGCCACTTGGCTTATGGGTGACCTTGGGGAAGTCACTTTACTTCTCTGCACCTCCATTACCTAATCTGTAAAATGGGGATTAAGACTGCCTCATGTGGGACCTGGACTCTGTCCAACTCGATTAGTTTATAATAATAACAATAATGATGGTGTTGGTTAAGCACTTACTATGTGCCAAGCACTGTTCTAAGCACTGGGTTATACCTACCCCATGCTTAGTACAGTGGTTGGCACATAGTAAATGCTTAAAAAATACCATTAAAAAATATAGAGGGCATAAGTGCTGAGGATAGGAATAGACAGCATAGATGTGAAGCATAACTGTTGGGTCATTGTGAAATAATTGGGGAAAGCTGCCTGTAAGAGGTGGGCTTTCAGGAGGGAAGGAAAAGAGAGTTAGGGGCTGGTGGATCTTGGTGGGGAGGGAATTCCAGGCTAGAGGGAAAGCATGAGTGAGGAGTTGGAGACAGGAAAGTCAAGAGTGAGGTATGGTTAGATGGAGAGCTTGAGAGTTCAAAAATTTGAGATTCTGTGAGGTTCCTTTGAAAAGGCCTATGTAGGAAGACAGGGGTGGGAAGTGACAGACCCCAGACAGTCAAAGAAATGAAAGTTCTTACCTTCAAAACCAGGGAATCATCTCTATCCCATAGCCCACTAAAATGAATAAAAATGGCTGAGATAATTTTCGTTGATTTCTAAAATGCACTTTTGAACATGACTGCCAGCAGTCAGAGGCTGACTAGATAGGGAAGAGTCACTCCACAAAGCTGGGGACTTCAGCATTAGCTCAAGACAAACCTGGAAACCAAGAAATGACCTCCAGCCCTCTTTGGCTGAATCATCAGGGAGGCTGGGGTGGGGTGTCACAGGCATTGGAAGGCAGGCTTTGACTCCTAGCAGTGGGCAGGACCATGCAGTGACTATCTTTCATCATCCTCTTAGAAGGAACTGGTTGAAGTTTAATCTCCAGTGTCTCCACTCTTCTGGTCTTCTAGATTACATTCTTGTTGTGGGCATGGAATGTGTCCACTAATTCTGTTGGATTGTATGCTCCCAAATACTTAGTACAGTTCTCTACACACACTCAATAAATACCTTTGATTGATTGAGTGAGTGATTCTGCTTATGGCCCTGGAGCACTTTGACCAGTGCCCACAGCCGAGGGCTATTTGTCCAACAAAGTAGAGACCTCATTACAACCAACCTAGCCAGGTATCTTCTGAACTGGATCTCCCTCCCAATTCTGAGCCTGGAGTGTCTCCTCTCTCTCTCTCTCCAGATGGAGTTCTCTCTAAGAGAATCCATGTTACCTGGTGGAAAGGACACAGGCCTCAAAGTCAGTAGACCTGGGTTCAAAACCTGGCTTCACCACTTGCCAGCTGTGTGTCTTTGGAAAAGTCATTTAATTTCTCTGTGACTCAGTTTCCTCAACTGTAAAATGGTAATTAAATACTATTCTCCACCAGCCCATGAGGCAGAGTGCTGAATTAATACAACTTTAACTTCTTTGCAGTTCTCCCTTCCCAAGTCTAAGTCCCAAGGCCATTCACCTCTGACCTCTCTCCTCTCAGCACTTCGCTTTCTGAGTCAGGCTTTCCTGACTGCCACTCTCTGAAATACCCTGGCTGGACTTTCATTGCAGCCTGGGGTTTCTTAAGACCACTCTCCTCCCAGCCTGAGTCCATTCATGGAAGCAGGTTCTTTCCTGTTGGAGGGAAGGGAGAAGTGGGTGGGGAGCTCATCTACATTCTGGAGAAAGAAAAGCAGCAAGAAGGGGGAAAGGATGAGGAGGAAGGAGAGAAAGTCATAGTAGAAAAGAAGATTGAGGATGAAGAGGAGAGAAAGGGAAGAGAAGTAGGAAGAAAAGGGAAGAAGGAAATGGAGGAGGAGGAGGAGGGGCAGGAGGAGGAGGAGAAGGAAGAGAAAGAGCAGCAGAAATGTACCTGTTGTCCACAACTGGTTCAATCCTGGGAATGAGCCCAGTTCCCGGGCCTTTGCCCTGGGTCTCTGTGCCTGGAGACATGAGAGTGGGATAGAGGTGGTGCCCAAGAGGAAAGGCAGTTATCACCTGTGTCATTTTTTTAAAGGTATTTGTAAGTACTTAGTATGTGCCAGGTTCTATACTAAGCCCCGGGGTAGATACAAGCTAATCAGACATAGTCCCTATCCAGTATGGGGTTCAGAGTCTTAATCCCCATTTTAGAGGATGAGAAAACTGAGGCACAGAGAAGTGAAGTGACTTGCCCAAGGTCCCACAGCAGACAAGTGGTGGAGCTGGGATTAGAACCCAGGTCCTTCTGACTCCCAGGCCTGTGCTCTATCTACTAGGTCACTCTCATTTGCTTCTCATTTGAACATAAACTCCTTGAGTCCTAGGCCTGACAGGCTCACCTTTGGGCATCTTATCCAGTCCCCTGCCTCCAAACAGGACAGTCCCTTCTCCAAGTCAGGCAGCTCTCCTCTGATGAAGGGGCTCCAGGAGAGGAGTCCCCTCTTCCTTGCCCCTGCATACTCATCCTCATTGCACTTAGGAAAAACAAAATCTTGAGCCTGAAGGAATCAAAAGAGTTGGGATTTTCCTCTGACTCACTGGGTGAACTTGGGCAATTCCCTTTCCCTCTCTGTACACCAGTTTAGAAACTTGCAATCCAGAAACAAATAATCTCTGCCCCTCCCTCTCCCTTCTTTCATCACTTCTTCCTCGGCACCCCCTCATCTCTCCATTCCAGGTCAAGTGAGATCCAGGGTGGGTATCTGTTTATTGTTATATTGTACTCTCCTAAGAGCTTAGTACAGTGCTCTGTACAAGGTAAGCGCTCAATAAATTTGATTGAGTTGGCACTTTAGGTCCCTAGAAGGGAAGAGAGAAATCCTGGAGATTGTTGCCATTATTCAGGGGAATTGGAATCAGCAGAGGGGCTGGACCATAGATTTATTGTACTTTTCCAAGTGCTTAGTATAGTGCTCTGCACCCAGTAAGCACCCAGTATAAACCCTTAGAGCCCTTAGAGCTCCTACCACCATCACAACCGACAACAAGCCCAGGCTCATTGTTTCCTCTAGAATTCCAGGTTACATTCTTGTTCTGTCTGAGCAGGGCTAGGGCCTAGCTGCCCAGAGGCAGAGGCATGATACCGAAGCCCAGTAGAGAGCTCTCCAGATGAAAGAGTTCCAGAACTGTGCTTTCCAGCTCATTCTGAGTGGTCTGGTTGTCTCTTCCAGTCTCTAAACCATCTTGGCCAGTTTCTGCCTCAGTTCAACCACATAAACATTTCTCCCACCTAAACCCCAGTCATCCCCTTTGCTCTCTCTGTCACCACCTGGCCAGGAGAACCTAAGCAGTGGCTCCACACTCACATACTGCAAGCTGACCTCCGGATAGCTGACTTGCTGCTGACTGACCTGCTGAAAGGTGAGCTGCAGGGGGCTGACCTGCTGCAGGCTGATTTGCTACCAGGCTGACCTGCTGCAAGCTGATCTGCTGTCAGGATGACCTTGCTGCAGGCTGATCTGCTGCAAACTGACTTACTGCAAACTGCTCTGCTACCAGCTGAACTGTTGTAGGCTGACCTGTTGCAAACTTACCTGCTCTCCTCCAGGACCTACCTCTGGGATGGAGACTGCTCCCTGGGTCCATGCTAGTGGCTGGGCCACTGTCAGGTTATTTATGCTTCTCAGACCCTGTTGGGACCCTCTGGTGGCTGAGTGAGCTGTGCAGCTCTGTGCCTGGGGACCAAAGCGCCATTCCCCTTCTTCAGAGACATCCCCATGTGCTCTATCCTACAAGAGACAAAACTGAGCACAATCCAGATCCGACCTGGGGGTTGATTAGGAGAAGAGGGAATTGATGTCAGACTCTCAGCTATAAGGTGCACACATCATGGCTTCAGAAATGAGTCTGTCTGACAAGGATGGACTGGGAATGGGAGCACTAGAATGTTATCCTTGGAGTTCTTCATGCTGCTGCTGCTAATAATAATGTTATTAATAATAATAATAATAATAATAATAATAATAATAATAGTGTTTGTTAAGCACTTACTGTGTGCCAAGTTCTGTACAGAGTACTAGGGTAGATACAAGATAATCAGTTTGGACACAGTTCTGAGTGTATGTGAGGCTCAGAGCCAAAGCTTTTGACCTTGATAGCCCAAGGAGGAGAAACACCTGATAACACCTGTTCTACATGCTGAGGTAAATACAAGTTAATCGGTGGGACTGAAAAATGAATATTTAAAATTTATCTCTGAAAGGAGAAAAGAGTAAGGGGCGATCACAACTCTCTTCACAAAATTTTACAGGGATTCTGGGAATCAGTCCCAGGAAGCTAGAGCAGCTGTGAGCCAACCAGGAGATCCGGATCTCCTCTGGGTTTGGCCTGAATCCTTAGTTCTAAGGCTACCTTGGCTCTGCCCTTGCCAAACTCATGATAGCCTGGCCCTGGCTCTACCAAAAACAGCGTGGCTTAGAGGATAGAGCACAGGCCTGGGAATCAGAAGGCCTGGGAGTCACGAGGACCTGGGTTCTAATCCCACCTCTGCCACTTTGAGCAGGTCCAGCAACATCATTTGAAAACTATACTCAACATATGAGCAATGAAGTTCTGGAACAAAGTCAGTCTCCTCATTTGGAAGATATTCTCATATTAATACTAATAATTGTATTTGTTAAGTACTTACTATGTGCCAAGCACTGTTCTAAGTGCTGGAATAGATAAAAGGTTATCAGGTTGTCCCAGATGGGGCTCACAGTCTTCATGCCCATTTTACAGATGAGGTACCTGAGGCCCGGAGAAGTTACATTACTTCCCCAACATCACACAGCCGACAACTGGCAGAGCTGGGATTAGAACCCAAAACCTCTGACTCCCAAGCCCATACTCTTTCCACTAAGCCATGCTGCTTATACTGGGTAGGCTGTTTGAAGAGAATGAATGAGAGCAAACAGCTCCTGGATAGAGAGCAAGATTTGGAAACCAAAAGCAAGGAGGGCAGCAGAAACATGTAAAGGACAAGATAAGACAAAGTCTCAGACAATACTGCATCCCAGAGGACAACTGGCAGTTGTTGAGGAGAGATCAGCCCAGTAGACTGCTATGAAGAAAGAAGCTACTCTCCATGATCAAAGATTCTTTGACAGGACTATGTTGAAATCCTACCTGTGTATTCTCTTCCAGAACTTAGTACAGTAGTTTGCCCACAGTAAGAGCTTAATAAATACTAATCAATCAATCAATTAATCAATCGTATTTAATGAGCACTTACTGTGTGCAGAACACTGTACTAAGTGCTTGGGAAGTACAAGTTGGCAACATATAGAGACGGTCCCTACCCAACAGTGGGCTCACAGTCTAGAAGGGGGAGGCAGAAAACAAAACAAAACATATTAACAAAATTAAATAAATAGAATAGATATGTACAAGTAAAATAAATAAATAAATAGAGTAATAAATATGTACAAACATATATACATATATACAGGTGCTGTGGGGAAGGGAAGGAGGTAAGATGGGGGAGATGGAGAGGGGGATGAGGGGGAGAGGAAGGAAGGGGCTCAGTCTGGGAAGGCCTCCTGGAGGAGGTGAGCTCTCAGCAGGGCCTTGAAGGGAGGAAGAGAGCTAGCTTGGCGGATGGGCAGAGGGAGGGCATTCCAAGCCCGGGGGATGATGTGGGCTGGGGGTTGATGGCGGGACAGGTGAGAACGAGGTACAGTGAGGAGATTAGCGGTGGAGGAGCAGAGGGTGAGGACTGGGCTGTAGAAGGAAGGAAGGGAGGTGAGGTAGGAGGGGGCGAGGTGATGGAGAGCCTTGAAGCCAAAGGTGAGGCGTTTCTGCATGATGCGCAGATTGATTGGTAGCCACTGGAGATTTTTGAGGAGGGGAGTAACATGCCCAGAGCGTTTCTGAACAAAGACAATCCGGGCAGCAGCATGAAGTATGGATTGAATTGGGGAGAGACACGAGGATGGGAGATCAGAGAGAAGGCTGATGCAGTAGTCCAGACAGGATAGGATGAGAGCTTGAGCGAGCAGGGTAGTGGTATGGATGGAGAGGAAAGGGCAGATCTTGGCAATGTTGTGGAGCTGGGACTGGCAGGTTTTGCTGACGGCTTGGATGTGAGGGGTGAATGAGAGAGCGGAGTCGAGGATGACACCAAGTTTGCGGGCTTGTGAGACGGGAAGGATGGTAGTGCCGTCAACAGTGATGGGAAAGTCAGGGAGAGGGCAAGGTTTAGGAGGGAAGACAAGGAGTTCAGTCTTGGACATGTTGAGTTCTAGGTGGTGGGCAGATATCCAGATGGAGATGTCCTGAAGGCAGGAGGAGATGCGAGCCTGGAGAGAGGGGGAGAGAGCAGGGGCACAGATGTAGATTTCGGTGTGATCAGTGTAGAGATGATAGTTGAAGCCGTGGGAGCAAATGAGGTCACCAAGGGAGTGCGTGTAGATCGAGAACAGAAGGGGACCAAGAACTGAACCTTGGGGAACCCCCACAGTAAGGGGATGGGAGGGGGAGGAGGAACCTGCAAAAGAGACTGAGAATGAACGACCGGAGAGATGAGGAGAACCAGGAGAGGACAGAGTCTGTGAAACCAAGGTCAGATAGCATGTTGAGGAGAAGGGGGTGGTCCACAGTGTCAAAGGCAGCTGAGAGGTCGAGGAGGATTAGGATAGAGTATGAGCTGTTGGATTTGGTAAGCAGGAGGTCATTGGTGACCTTTGAGAGGGCAGTTTCCGTGGAATGTAGGGAATGGAAGCCAGACTGGAGGGGGTCGAGGAGAGAGTTGGTGTTGAGGAATTCAAGGCAGTGTGTGTAGACTACTCATTCAAGGAGTTTGGAAAGGAATGGTAGGAGGGAGATGGGGCGATAACTAGAAGGTGAGGTGGGGGTCAAGAGAGGGGGTTTTTTTAGGATGGGAGAGACGTGGGTATGTTTGAAGGCAGAGGGGAAGGAACCAGTGGAGAGGGAGTGGTTGAAGATGGAAGTTAAGGAGGGGAGAAGGGACGGAGTGAGAGATTTCATGAGATGAGAGGAAATGGTGTCAGAAGCACAGGTGGCCGGAGTAGCACTTGAGAGGAGGCAGGAGAGCTCCTCTGAGGATACTACTGGGATGGATGGGAGAGTAGCAGAGAGTGTTGAGAGCCGGGGGCGGGGGGTGTTGGAGAAGTGGGGGGAGTGACTTTGGGGTGGTCAGACCTGATGGATTTAATTTTATTAATGAAGTAGGAGGCCAGATCGTTGGGGGTGAGGGAAGGAGGAGGAGGAGGAACCGGGAGCCTGAGAAGGGAGTTGAATGTACGGAAGAGCTAACGGGGATGATGGGCATGGGTGTCAATAAGGGAGGAGAAATACTTTTGTCTGGCAGAGGAGAGGGCTGAGTTAAGGCAGGAAAGGATAAACTTGAAGTGAACGAGGTTGGCATGGTGTTTAGGCTTTCGCCAGCAGCGTTCGGCAGCTCGAGCCTAAGAGCAAAGGAGGCCTACTGTGGCAGTGATCCAGGGCTGTGAGTTAGTGGTACGAGAGCGGCGTAGGGAAAGGGGAGTGAGTGAGTCTAGCTGAGTAGACCTACTGCTACAGATTATGGGTGAAGGGATACACATATTTATTCCCCATTTTACAGGTGAAGAAACTGAGGCACAGGGAAGTTAAGTGACTTGCCCAAGTCCACACAGTGGACAAGAGTTAGAGTAGGGATTAGAATGCAGGTCCTCTGACTCTCAAGACTGGGTTCTTTCTGCTAAGCCTCCCTCCTCCATCCCATATGCTAACACATTTGTTCTCAATCACTGAGGTTCTAAAACAATTCAGACCAGGCCCAGAGAAAATTAGGCAGAAGACCTAAAAGCAATGGACATCACACTCTGTTTCTAATTCTTTGTATGTTGTCTTTTCTGGTGTGGTGAACCCCAGCAGCACAGGGGAAATAGCTTCTGGAATCCATAGCAGTTGGAAGCTCTGCTTTAGTTACCTCTCAAGGCAAGTGGCCCCACCCCTTTTTTCCTAGTCAGCTGTGCCCTTTCCCTTGGGTTTCTTGACACTTCTCAAACAATCAAACAATCAATCAGTGGTTTTTATTGAGCACTTACTACGTGAAGAGCCCTGTACTAGGCACTATGACAAAAGACATGTGAGAAATAGACACAGTTCCTATACCTCAGGGGACTCACATTCTGAAAATAAAAAGGGGGAGAGGGGACAAGAGACTAAGACAGCATGAATATGAAATAAAAGATCAGTAGGGTAGGGTACTGAGGATTAAAGAGCAGAATTTTAGGGTCCTGTGGTTCAGAGCCACCAACATAGGTGTGTAGTGTGTAGGTGACCACTACAACAGCAGCTGTCACTGCCATCTTTTCTGCGGTTGTATGGAGGCAGTGTCAGGTAGTAGCTACTTTTCTGTATCCCACTGGGGTGGTGGAAGGCAGGTCAGGGTGAAGATTCCTGCTTTATGTGGCACAGATCCAGTGCAGGCAGCATGGTGGTGGGTGGAGGGGGACCCTGAGGGTCCTGAGAGCTGTCATGTGCAGATGGCTGGTACCTGGGGAGTGTCAGGCAGCTAACTGGTGGATAGGTCTGAGGTATGGCGAGTGGTGCCTTAAATCCACGTGGGTAGCCTGTGGTGCACAGAGCATGCTGGGATCAGACCTCCTAGAGTGGCAATGGAGAGGTGGCTGGCACTTTGGTCAAATATATTTTACCTTTCCACCTAAGCTTGCACTTTCCCCTAGAGCTCCAAATTCTTATGGCTGATACCTTTGAATCAGATTCCCACCCCTCTTCAAGCTGGGTCTAGCTCAGATCCAGTTCTGCTTCCTGCAGGACCAGTATGTAAGACAGACCCTCTGGAGAAGGGTTCTTTAGCCCCTGGCACTAAATTCCTAAAATCCCCTGCACCTGATGTGGATGGGGAGGGGTGTTCCAGAGGAGCTATGACCACAAAGAAGCAGAAGCAGGACATAAAAAAGAAAAAAGCACAGGCCTGTGAGTCAGAAGGACATGCGTTCTAATCCCAGCTCCACCACTTGGTTGCTGTGTGGGAAAGTCACTTCACTTCTCTGTGCCTCAGTTACCACATCTATAAAATGAGGATTGAGACAATGAGCTCCATATGGGACAGGGACTGTGTCAAACCCTCCTCTCCCCTTCAAAGCCTTCCTGAAGGTCTACCTCATCCAAGAGGTCTTCCTAGACTAAATACCCTTTTCCTCAGCTCCCCCAACCTTCCGCAACATCTCGACTTATTCCTTTTGCTCTCGTCCCCTCCCACCCCACAGCAGTGTTTATATATATATATATATATATATATATATATATATATAATTCTATTAATTTATATCGATGCCTGTTTACTTGTTTAGATGACTGTCTTCCCTGCTCCTCCCCACAACCCATCAGACTGTAAAACTGTTGTGGGCAGGGATTGTCTCCATTGCCATATTGTACTTTCCAAGTGCTTAGTACAGTGCTCTGCAAACAGTAAGTACTCAATAAATACTATTGAATGAGAGAATGAATGAAACCCAAATTTCTTGTACCCACTTTTGCGTTTAGTAGAGTGTCTAACCCATGGTAAGCACTTCAAAAAACAATTATCATTATTATTTTTATTATTAAAGCTTCTGCAAAGGGCCAGCTTCAGCTCTGATTCCAGGGAGCAGACCTAGAAGCTGCTGAGAGCTGTAGAAGGGAGGGGAGCCAGGGGAGTGATGGGTCTCAGGGCCTGAGAGCATAGTAATGATAATAATTGTGGTATTTGTAAAGAGGTTACTGTGTGCCAGACACTGTACTAAGCCCTGGGTTGGTTACAAGCAAATCAGGTTGGGACTGTATCCCTGTCCCACATGGGGCTTCCAATCTCAATCTCCATTTTATAGATGAAGCAGCTGAGGCAGATAAATGGCAGGGCTGGGATTAGAACTCATGACCTTCTGACTCCCAGACTCTTGCTTTACCCACTGTGTTTCCTAGTGGGGAGGTGATGTCTGTCCCTGTAATTCAAAGATTGGTTTGTGTAATCAAGTTAGATTGTCCAGGTCTTGTAAACTAGCTCCCCGCTCAGGCTACAGAGAGGGGCAATCAGGTTGTTTTGGAAGGAACGCAGGAGAATGGGTCCTACTGGAAGAAGGGAGAATCACATTCTGTAGAAGTCTGGAGTAGTAACAACACTCATTAAGAATGGATTGTGTGCAAAGCACTGTATTAAGCACTGGGAAAGAATCCACATGTCCCTGTCCCTTGGGCTCACAATCTAAGAGTAAACGTGGGGAGAAGGGTCTGGAGGCAGATAGGTCAGAAACGATGAAACATTGAACACAGATAAATACACAAAATAAAAACATAATCAGTAGGCTGCTGTGACGAGAGGAGCAGAATTTCAGGCTCACCGGGGACCAGAGTTCAGGACACACCCTTGTCCACAGGGACTTCTGCAGCAGTCCCAGGTTTTCCTGAGATTCTGTGGCCTTATGATGGTGTTCTTCTCTTTTCTGCTGGTGGGAGGCTGGATGAGATTGAGTTGCTTCGGTGGAATGGAGGAGAGGCTGTGTCATTTCCCGAGGAGGCAGCGTGGCTGTCTCTCTGCTGGTGGGGGGTGTCAAAGATACACTGCAGCTGCTTTTCTCTAACTCCTGGGTAGTGGCAGTTTACAAGACCTGGATGGTCTGACTTGATTACAAAACCATTCCTTGAATTACAGGGACAGACATCACCTCCCCCCTAGTAAGCATAGTGGTGGTAAGAGGGGTGCTCAGACTCTAAGAGAATCAGGATGGTCTGGACCTGATTCTGATATCCTGACCTCCCACAAAGCCTGTTTGGGTTATTGTATTTGTTCTGGGGAAGCTGTTCCCTGGCCCCGGGGCCCCCCAGTCCTAGCCATTCTACCCTCAGCCCCTCACTTTCCTCAAGACCCTGTGGATCCCCTCCTTGATCTCCTTAGTTCGCACCCCATAGACGATGGGGTTCAGGGCAGCGGGGATGACGTTGTGCAGGACATTGAGGAGGATGGGGATGTCGGCATGGACTCTCTTCTCGACCACGTTGGTGAGGACCAAAACCAGCAGGATGGTGCTGAAGAAGAGGATGAGGATGAGATGGGACCCACAGGTGCTCAGGGCCTTGGCTGCTGCCCCCTCGGCCTTCAGATGCAACACGGCACGCAGGATGAAGGCATAGGAGAGGGTGATGAGGATTAGGTCCGAGCCCAGCAGGGTCCAGCCTCCGATGAGCTGGTACAACCGGGAGAGGGTGCTATCACTACATGACACCCTGGACACGTGCAAGTTGGCACAAAGGCAGTGCTCAATGACATTTGTTCGACAGTAGTGTAGCCTGGAGGAGAGGATGGGGAGTGGGAAGATGATGAGAGTGTTGCGAGCCACAATGAAGACGGCCGCCTTAGCCACAAATTGGTCAGTGATGATGGACGGGTACTGCAGCGGGTGGCAGATGGCCACGTAGCGGTCATAGGCCATGACCATGAAGGTGCAGGACTCCATGGCCAGGAAGTTGTTCATTATGAACATCTGCAAAAAGCAGCCTGCAAAGCTGATGGACCGCCAGCCCAACCAGAAGATGACCAAGACCTTGGGAATGACGGTGAGACACAGCACGAAGTCCAGAAGGGAGAGGATGCTGAGGAGGTAGTACATGGGCTGGTGCAGAGACTCCTCCAGCCAGATGGTCAGCAGGAGCAAAGCATTGGCCCCCAGGGCCACGAAAAAGAGCAGGGCCAGGACCATGGAGAGCCCAAACTGATGGCTCCCAGCCTCAACAAAACAATTCAGGAGGAAGTAGGAGTTTGTGGTGGAGGAGCTGTTTGTAGGAGGCATGTAGTATTTGAGCTGTAAAGGCTACTTCCTTGCCGATCGAGATGGGAAGCTAGAGACCTGTCCCCTAATTAAAACAATCATGATGATGATATTTATAAAGTGCTTACTATTTGTCAAGAACTGCTCTAAGAGCTGGGGTAGATACAAGTTAATCAGGTTGGACAAAGTCCCTGTCCCACAGGAGGCTCACAGACTTAATCCCCACTTTACAGATAAAGTAACTGAGGCCCAGAGAAGTAAGCTCGTTGTGGGCAGGGAATGCATAAGTTTATTGTTGTACTGTACTCTCCCAAGTGTTTAGAGTAGTGCTCTGCACTAAGCCCTCAACAAATGCAATTGAATAAATGAATGAAAGTAAAATGACTTGCCCAAGGTCACACAGCAGACAAGTGGTGGAGCCGGGATTAGGACCCAGGCCTTTCTGACTCCCGTGCCTGTGCTCTATCCACTAGGCCATACTGCTTCCCTAATAACCATGGTAATTGTTAAGCACTTACTAAATTCCAGGCACTGTACTAAGCGCTGTGTGGATAAAAACAAATCAGGTTGGCCACAGTCCCTGTCCCATGTGGGGCACACAATCTCAATCCGCATTTCGCAGATGAGGTAACTGGGGACTGGAGTAGTGATGTGACTCGCCCAAGGTCACACAGCAGGCAATTGGCAGAGCCAGGATTAGACCCCATGGCCTTCTGACTCTCAGGCCTGTGCTCTATTCACTACACCATGCTTCTTCTGTCCTTAGACAGAATATGAAAAAGTTCACTTGGAATAAGGAAGCAGTGTGTCCTAGTGGAAAGAGAATGCACCTAGGAGTAAGCAGATCTGGGTTCTAATCTTGGTTCTGCAAGTTGTCTACTGTGTGACCTTAAAGCAAGTCACTTAATTTCTGTGTACCTAACTTTCCTCATCAGTAACATGGGGATTAAATCTTCCTCCCTCCTACATAGACTGTGAACCCCATGTGAGATAGGTACTGTGTTCAACCTACCCCAGCACTTACTACAGTCCTTGGCACCTAGGAGACACTGAACAAATGCCATAATTAATTAATTAAGGAGGAGACCATTGACAGTTTTCTTCAAAGAGGTAGATGTACTTAAGCAACTAAGACATAACAGGCATCTTTGTTAACTGGGCCATCAATAGTATAACAACTTTATTTGTTAAGCACCTTCTATGTGCCAAACTCTGTACTTGATACAAGAATGATATTTGTTAAGCACTGTTCTAAGTGCTGGGGTAGATACAAGTTAGTCAGGTTGGACACAGTCCGTGTCCCACATGGTGCTCAAAGTCTTAATTCACATTTTGCATATGAGGTAACTGAGACCCAGAGAAGCTCAGTGACTTGCCCAAGGTCTCACAGCAGGCAATGGCAGACCCGGGATTGGAAGCCAAGTCCCTTTGAGTAGCTGGCCCAGTAGGCCATACTACTTCCCTTCAATCAAGTTACTCACAGTCCCTTTCCCATATGAGGCTCACAGTCTAAGTAGGAGAGATGAAGAAACCCAATCACAGAGTAAGTACTTAACAAGTACTATTTTGTGTTCAACTTTTATGTTCAACTTCTCCAGTAGAGTACTAGATCCTTGCTGGGAGGGAATGTAACCTGCGGTTCAGTCATTTCCTAGGTGATCAAAAGAGTGCACTGAACTCAATAAATGTCATGCTACTACTACTACTGCTACTACTACTACTGCTACTACTACTACTGATACTTCTACTACTACTGCTACTACTGTCCTTTCATTCAATCGAATTTATTGAGCACTTACTGTGTGCTGAGCACTGTACTAAGCGCTTGGGAAGTACAAATCGGCAACGTATAGAGACAGCCCCTACCCAACAACGGGCTCACAGTCTAGAAGGCGGAGATAGACAACAAAACAAAACAAGGAGACAGGCATCAATACCATCAGAATAAATATAATTATAGCTATGTACACATCATTCATAAAAGAAATAGAGTAATAAATATGTACAAATAAGAGTAATAAATATGTACAAATATATATAAGTGCTGTGGGGAGGGGAAGGGTGTATGATGGGGGGGGCGATGGGGAGGGGAGGAGGAGGAGGAGAAGAAGAAAATGGGGGGCTCAGTCTGGGAAGGCCTGCTGGATGAGGTGAGCTCTCAGTAGGGCTTTGAAGGGAGGAAGAGAGTTAGTTTGGTGGATGTGTGGAGGGAGGGCATTCCATGCCAGAGGTAGGACGAGAATGAGGCCCAGTGAGGAGGTTAGCAGCAAAGGAGTGGAGTGTGTGGGCTGGACTGTAGAAGGAGAGAAGGGAGGTGAGGTAGGAGGAGGCAAGGTGATGGAGAGCCTTGAAGCCGAAAGTGAGGAATTTTTGCTTGATTTGAAGGTTGATAAGCAATCAGTGAAGATTTTTGAGGAGGGGAGTGACATGCCCAGAGAGTTTCTGTACAAAGATAATCCGGGCAGCAGAGTGAAGTACAGACTGAAGCTGGGAGAGGCAGGGGGATGGGAGCTCAAGAAGGAGGCTGATGCAGCAGTCCAGTTGGGATAGGATGTGAGATTGAACCAGCAAGGTAGCTGTTTGGATGGAGAGGAAAGGGCAAATATTGGCGATGTTTTGGAGGTGAGACCAGCAGGTTTTGGTGATGGATTGGATGTGAGGGGTGAACGAGAGAGCAGAGTCAAGGAAGACACCAAGGTTGAGGGCTTGTGAGAAGGGAAGGATGGTAGTACCGTCCACAGTGATGGGAAAGTTTGGGATAGGACAGGTTATGGGAGGGAAGATAAGGAGCTCAGTCTTGGACATGTTACTACTGCTGTCACCACTTTTATTATTACTACTACTACTAGTACTACTGCTACTACCGCTGTTACTATTATTGCTACTACTACTAATATGACTGTTTTGGCTTGGTGGAAAGAGCACAGGCTTGGAAGTCAGAGGATGTGAGTTCTAATCTCAACTCTGCCACTTGTCTGCTGTGTGACCTAGGGCAAGTCACTTAACTGCTCTGTGCCTCAGTTGCCTCATCTGTAAAATGGGGATTAAAAATGTGAGCCCCAGGTTCTCTGCCATTTGCCTGTTGTGTGACCATGTGCAAGTCACTTCACTGCTCCGTGCCTCAATTTTCTCATGTGTGAAATGGCGATAAAATATCTGTTCTTCTACCTGCTTAGACTGCGAGCCCCACATGGGACAGGGACCACATCTGACCCGGTTATCTAGTACCTAACCCAGCACTCATTAGTGCTTGACAAATAGCAAGTGTTGAACAAATAGCCCATTTTTAAAAAAATATCTTTGTAATCCTCCTAAGTCTCTGATGACTAATTTCTATTCTTCTTCCCCTGGTGATTCTCCAACTGTGAATGTCCCTCAAGACTGGGTTCTGGGTCCCTCACTCTTCCCTTTCTACACTCACTTTCTTGGATCACTCATGCACTCGCACAATTTCAGCTATACCATCCCTTTGGGGATTGCTCCCAAATCTACCTACCAACTTTTCCCGTGCTATACAATTGAATGTTTCCTCTTGCCTCCAGCACATCATGGAGGTGTTCTGCCAGACCCAAAACACAACACAACAAAAACTGACCTCTTCTTCTTCACTCCAGTCCCAGTCCTTCAACCTTTCACATCAATGATGACAGCACTTCCGCATTCCAGGAGCCTTCAACTTTGGTCTTAGCGTTGATTTTTCACTACCATTTAGCTTCTTATGGTCATTCAGTTGCTAATTCCTGCTGACTCACCCTCAGCAAAATTTCTTGGATCCACCCCCTTCCTATCCACCAAAATAACTACCATTTTGGTTCAAATTACCATCCTCTCACATTTAGATGTCTTATCAGCTTCTCACTAGTCTCCTGGCCTCTAGCCTCATCCCCCTTCAGTTTCTATTACATTCTGCTGCCCAGCTCACCTTCTTAAAATGTTGATTGGCATACATCTCCCCACTTCTTAAAAACTTCCAATGGATGCCCATTTCCCTCTACATTGAAGAAAAATTCCTTATTGCCCCAGGTTTGCCCTTCATTCCCCCTAAGCTCACCTTCTAACTATACCCTGCTGACAACTCTCCCATCTCTATTACCTTGTTCTCTTGGTCAATCAATCAATCAATGGTATTGATTGTGTACTTACTGTGTGAACTGCACTGTACTTATCTCTTGGGAAACTACAATGGAACAGAGTTGGCAGACACAATCTCTGCCCACAAGAAGCTTACTGTCTACAGGGTCTCCCTGCCTGAAACATCCTGCCCTTCAGATTTTCCAGATTGTATCTTTCCTTGGGTACCACCGAAGTAGCTACCACCTTGGTTCAAATTACTATCCTCTCACATTTAATAATAATAATAATAGTAATAGCATTTATAAAGCACTTACTATGTGCAAAGCACTGTTCTCCCCCGTCGGGGAGGTTACAAGGTGATCAGGTTGTCCCACGGGGGGCTCACAGTCTTAATCCCCATTTTACAGATGAGGTAACTGAGGCACAGAGAAGAGAAGTAACTTGCCCAAAGTCACACAGCTGACAATTGGCAGAGCCGGGATTCAAACCCATGACCTCTGACTCCAAAGCCTGTGCTCTTTCCACTGAGCCACACTGCTTTAGATGTTTAACAGCCTCTCACTAGTCTCCTGGCCTCTAGCCTCATCCCTCTTCAGTTTATACAACATTCTTCTAAATCGTCTATTTATTGTCTAAACCATGTCTTTGTGTATATTCTCTAAATTATGTCTAATTGTAATACCACCACCCCTGGCTCCCCTCTCTGATGTGCTTTCTTTCAGTTGAAAGGGCTAATTTGCAATGCAGTAATTAAGACTTCGCTTCTCATTGGTTAACCCAGGCATGGGCCTCATTTTTTGTTTGATCCTTGCTGACAGGATATTAATTTTTATTAAAACTTTCTTAGAGATGGAGAGAACGTGTATCCTCCCCCTGCTGTGAGAAGCTTTGGGTCTGGTGCCACCATCTTGCAGGAGAAGCGGTATTAAAATCCCCCTGAACCCAGGTAATAGTTAGAACAGAGAGGGACCAAGAGATGGTGAGATGGAGAGAATGTTTCTGAAAAATCAAAATTAGTCTCCTTCCCCACCCCCAGCCCCACTGCCCTTGCTACAGAAGGAGTTTGGAGCCTGGTGCTTCACAGCCATCCTGCCTCCTTGGGGTGCAGAGTCACAGAGGCTGATAGAGAGGAGGTGGAGGGGGGCCAGGAGGTGTAGAAGTGAGGTTCAACCAATAGCCCCATCAGAGTTGGGGTCATCCACAGCCATCCCAGCTCTTTGGGGTGCAGAGTTGTGGAGGGGGATAGAGGGGAGGTTGGGAGGGGCAGAGAGGAACAGACTCAGGTATCACCAGTGCTGGGTGATACATTTTAAATTTATTTTTAAATCAAAAAAATGCCTGCTGCCGCTTACCTCTGGCCCATCACCCCAGGGTGGGGAACTTTTTTATTATTATCATTGAGGGCAGAAGTAACAGCAGCTCTCTGGCTCCTTCCTCTCCTTCCCTACAGGCCCGGGGGTGGCAGTGGAGGCAGGAGCATCAGCTCTCTGGGGCCAGCTGGGAGACCCCGCCCATCTGCAGCAGCCCAGACCTGGGGTCCCCTCTACCATAGGAGTCAACTCCAGGTTCACTCACACAATGCTCTGGCTTCAGAGGAAGCCGTGTTTGCTCTCGCTATCAGCCTGGGTTCCTTCCTCTACACCTTCAAGAAAGTCCAGCCTCCCTTTTCCCTAGTTCCTCCTCCTACTCTCCAGATCCAGTGAACTACTGATTCAATAGCAAAGATGGATTGTCCTGAAGATATAACAGTAATAACAATAATAATTATGACAATAATAATAATTGGGGTATTTCTGAAGTGCTTTCTATGTTCCAAGCATTGCACTAAGCACTGGATATCAGCAAATTGGGTTAGACACATCCCTGTCCCATGTGGGCTCACAGTCTCAATACCCAGTTTCCAGATGAGGTAACTGAGGCACACAGAAATGAAGAGACTTGCCAAAGGTCACACAGCAGACATGTTGGGGAGCCGGGATTAGAACCCGTAGAACACATAAATCATCCTGAAGGATTTTACCTTTGGGCAATCTGGGGACTTTACTCAGTTCCACCCAATCCCCCAGGGGCTCTTCCTCCTTTGCTGGCCCGAAGTCCAGTTCAACTGGTGGCAAGAGACTCCTCTCC
This sequence comes from Tachyglossus aculeatus, assembly GCF_015852505.1. NCBI lineage: Eukaryota > Metazoa > Chordata > Mammalia > Monotremata > Tachyglossidae > Tachyglossus > Tachyglossus aculeatus. Next base: position 135,325,507 of record NC_052067.1, on the reverse strand, counting down.
CTTCACCCCAAACAAAGAAGTGAGAACTGGTCCCATTTTTTATATCTAAATCACCGAAGGACCATTATCCCAGTGGGATCATTAAAGGACTGTCCACTGTCACAAAGTGACAATTTATTCAGCCCTGCTCAGGGCAGCGGGCCCAGGGAAGTTTCCAACAGGACCCAGCTATCGGCCCTCCTCCCTTCCCCTGTTGTTGCTACTAAATATGGCCCTGGCAGTGCCAGTGGGGCATGAATGCCCAGAAGCAGAGGTACAAACCCCCCTGGAAGGCCCAGATGGGGCAAACGCTGGTGGAAAAAGGCTCAGGATCTACAAGACTTTCATCCAGCTGTGTCTGCCTCATATTCATTCATTCATTCAATCGTATTTATTGAGCGCTTACTGTGTGCAGAGCACTGTACTAAGCACTTGGGAAGTGCAAGTTGGCAACATATAGAGATGGTCCCTACCCAACAGTGGACTCACTATCTAGAAGGGGGAGACAGAGAACAAAACAAAACATACTAACAAAATAAATTCAATGGAATATGTACAAGTAAAATTAATAAATAGAGTAATAAATATGTACAAACATATATACATATATTCAGGTCCTGTGGGGAAGGGAAGGAGGTAAGGCGGAGGGATGGAGAGCGGGAGGAGGGGGAGAGGAAGGAGGGGGCTCAGTCTGGGAAGGTCTCCTGGAGGAGGTGAGCTCTCAGTAGGGCTTTGAAGGGAGGAAGAGAGCTAGCTTGTCAGATGTGCAGAGGGAAGGCATTCCAGGCCAGGGGGATGACATGGGCTGAGGGGTCGACAGTGGGACAGGTGAGAACGAGGCACGGTGAGGTGATTAGCGGCAGAGGAACAGAGGGTATGGGCTGGGCTGTAGAAGGAGAGAAGGGAGATGAGGTAGGAGGGGGCGAGGTGATGAAGAGCCTTGAAGCCGAGGGTGAGGGGTTTCTGCCTGATGCGTAGGTTGATTGGTAGCCAATATATACCTGGTGACAAATCTTATAAGGCTCTGGTCACCATTCTTTCCTCTGTGCATTGCCACCAGATCTGGGGGCTCTAGGGCAGCTCTGGCAGGTGGTTTGCCTGTGCTGGGATTATTCTTCCTGAAAGGCAGAGTAGCCAAGGGGAATTAATAGAAATAATAATTTTGATCATTTTTAAAAAATATTTACTACATTGAGCACTTGGATAATACAAGATGAGAGCCAAGGTATGGGCTAATCCCGAATCTGGCACTTGGCTGCTGGGTGATCTTGGACAAGTAACTTCATTTCTCTGTGCCTCAGTTCCCTCATCTGTAAAATAGTGATGCAATATCTTTTCTCCCTTTCCCTTAGAATCTGAGCCCTGGACAGGGACTACATCTGCCCTGATTATCTTGAATTTACCTCCGTACTTTGTTCAGTGCTCATGGAGCAATGACTCCAACCCCAATAGCCCCTTCTTCCCATCTTCTCACTAAGGCAGGGAGACAGGACCCAGGAATATGATCCCACACAGTTCACCAAGGCTTCCCCACTCTCTCTGCCCCAGACTCATCCTCAATCTCTATCCTCTATGGAACTCACTTGGCCAGCTCCAGGCTTGGTTCTTCAGGCTCTGCCACTCTCCTACAGTCATACCTCAGCTCTCAGGGCTCAGGTCTATGGAGCAGACTTCTTATGTTTCCTCTGAGCCTCCCTGCAGGGACTGCCCAGTGTCTAACTGAGGGACCATCCCCCTGAAGACCTAACCTCCACACTGCTTCCCACAGGGGAAAAAATTCATCCTGAGGGGGCTTCAGGGAGGAAACCCTCAGAGCTGCAGTCTCCTGGAGCAGCCGAGTTGAATCCTGGCTCTGCCACTTGTCTACTGTGTGACCCTGGGCAAATCAGTTTGCTTCTCTGGAACTCAGTTACCTCATCTGTAAAATGGGGATTAAGACTCTGAGCCCCAAGTGGGACAGGGACTGTGTCCAACCCAATTAGCTTGTATCCACTCCATTGTTTATTTAATTCAGTACCTGGCACATAGTAAGCACTTAACAAATATCTCAATTTACAAATTGTGAATCAATTAATCAATGTTATGTAAACTCCCTGTAGGTTGGGGACATGCCTAACAACACAGCTATTTTGTATTCTCCCAAATGTTTAGTACAATGTCCAGCACAGTAAGTGATTAATAAATATGATTTTAAAAAAATATATTGAGCATTTCCTGTGTGTAGAACACAGTACTTACCATTTGGGAGACTACAATATGACATGATCCCTGACCCCAAGGAGCTTACAGTCTATCCAGTGGAAGTGATTTATTGAACTCTTCCCCCTGACCTGGACCTCCCTCCTCCTCAATTTACAACAGGCCATCACTCTCTCCAGTGCCAGGAAAACAGAGATCATAACAACTGGAAGTTTTAACACATTTGTAGCAGACAGAGAGAAGATTGAAATAGTTGACTCTTTTTCTCTCCTGGGACTCATAACCAATAATAAAGGATCTAGTAGCCAAGAAATATGCCAAAGATTAATGTTAGAAAGACTTGCTATGAGGAGCCTGGACAAAGTCATGAAATCTGCTGAGGTACCAATTCCAACAAAAATACATATGGTCTAATCTATGGTGTTTCCAGTGACAATGTATGGATCCAGTGAAAAAACAGGATAGAAAGAACATTGATTCTTTTGAAATATGGTGTTGGAGAAGGATTTTGAAAATAATAATGATGGCATTTGTTAAGCTCTTACTATGTGCCGTGGACTGCCCAAAAGACAAACAAATGGATTTTGGAGCAAATTAAACCAAAATGGTCTTTGGAAGGCCAAATGATTCGACTTAGATTAGCTTATTTTGGACACATCATCAGGAGGACTAATTCTCTGGAGAAGACACTAATGCTAGGAAAAGTCCGGAGAAAACGTGGAAGACGCAGACCAGAAGCTAGATGGATAGAGACCATAACAACGATCATGGAAGAATCACTGGAAAGGTTGTGGATTATAGCAGAGGACAGGACGTTCTGGAGAAAGTGTATCTATGGAGTCGCTAGAATTGGGAACGACTGGATGGCATTTTAATAATAATAAAATCACTCTCCCCACATTCAAAACCTTTTGAAAATTACATCGCCTCCCAGAGACCTTCCCTGATTAAGCCCTCTTTTTTCCTACTCCCTCTCCTTGCTGTGTCACCTATGTAGTTGGATCTGTACCCTTGTAGCACTTGCCATTTACCCTACCCTCAACTCCACAACATTTAGGTGCATATCTGTAATTATTTGTATTAATGTCTTTCTTCCCCTCTTGACTAGCTCCTTGTGGGCAGAAAATGTGCTACTAACTCTGTCATATTGTATTGTCCCAAATGCCTAGTACATGGCACTGCAAACAGTAAACACTTAATAAATACCATTGATTGACTGATTGAGCAATTTATCTGTAGATTCATTTACTCATTAATTCATCTCTCTGTTCAGAGTTTATTTACCTCTATGGCTTTCATCTGTCAGGGTCATCCACCTCTGTGTGGAGGGAGCACGGGGGCAGGGTATTGACCATCCCTTTGTCAACAGGATTGGGCAGGGATTTCTTCTAGGGTGCTACAAAGATGATGAATGATAATTTACCTGGAGAGATCTTCCGTTTTTCAAAAATGCCTTCATATCAGTTATATGATATGCTTTGTTGATCTATTTTCCTCAGCAGGGAAGTGACTTGACCAAGTTTTGCACAGGAGATTAGGGACAGATTTGGGACTAGAACTCAGGTTTCCAGGCTCCCAGAGCAAATGTCATTTTGAGTAGGCCATACTGTCTTCCTCATATGTGAACTCAGAGGCACGGCAATAGATTTGATGAGCACATTATTAGTAGGAGAACCAATAAAAATAATAGTAATAACAATAACAATAACTGTGGTATTTTTATTATATTCCAAGCATCATAGCACTCAGCACAGTGCTCTTCACACAGTAAGCACTCAATAAATACGATTGATTAAATGAATGAATGAATCATATTAAGAACTGGGATAGATACAAAATAATTCATTCATTCATTCATTCAATCAGGTTGGACACAGTCCCTGTCCCACATGGAGCTCCTAAACTCCTCATAGTAGGAGGGAGAACAGGTATTTAATCCCCATTTTACAGAGGAGGAGATTGAGGTACAGAGAAGTTCAGTGATTTGCCCAAGGCCATACAACAGGCAAGTGGTACAGAGCCAGGATTAGAATCCAGCTTCTCTGACTCCCAGGCCTGTGGTCTTTCTAGAAAGCCTTGCTGCCCCCTCTCAGCTATATGGTTTCCCAAGATCTGGGTCAGCTGTTCTGCCATCCATCCACCTCCCCTCAGAGATGAGTTGGGAGACAAAGCCACTGAATCTGGTCATCAAGGGGCCTAGGTGTTGTGTAGCAGAAATACCTTTGTCTGTTTTGCACTGAATGAGGGTTGGGATGGGCACAACTGTGAACCATCCTTCTGTGCCCTTACCACACCCTATCTTGGAGCCAGAGGGACCACTATCATGCCCCCTACCTCCCACTCCCGCTTCCCCCAGGAGTTACATTGGTGTCTTCGCATGAACAATATATGATAATGGTGCTACTTATTAAGTGCTTCCTGTGTGCAAGGGATTATAATGAGAGCTAGGGTAGATAAAATCTAATCAGGTCAAACAGTCCCTGTCCATTGTCTAAGTAGAAGTGGGAACAGATATTAAACTCCATTTTTCAGATGAAGAAACTGTGGCACAGAGAAGATGTGAGTTGCCCAAGGTCACACAGCAGGTAGGGGCAGATCTGGGATTAGAACTCAGGTCATGTGATTTCTGGGCCTGTGCACTTTCCACTAGACCATGCTGTGTCCCTAATGTGGGTTACTGTGGTAAGGGTTGTGGTGATGAGTTGTTTCTTCCAGGCCCTGTCCTCCTGCAGAAGCTCTGAGGGTATCCGGCCATTTCACTCGTGACTAGTGAAGTCACGAGTTGAAAATGAGGAGCCCAAGGGACAAGCGAGCCAATCTGCCAGAGGATTGGGTGGCAGGGCCCCTCCTGTCAGTGAGAATCCTTCCTAGAGGGGTGTCCCTGCGCAACTCAGTCCCGGACTTCCCTGCTCAGAGCAATATTGAGCTCTTGGATTCTGGTCTGACCAGCATTTCCAGGCCTGAGGATCAGTTCATGCTCAGGCATAGAGGTACAGCTTGGTCACTGATGGCCAAGGAAAATTGAGAAGGAAAAAGGGAAGAGATTTCTTCAGGGTCAAATAACTCAACAAAGCAACATTCCTTTTCTCCTCCTCCTCCTCTTCCTCCTCCTCCTCCTCCTCCTCCTCTTCCTCCTCCTCCTCCTCCTCCTCCTCTTCTTCCTCCTCCTCCTCCTCCTCCTCCTCCTCCTCCTTCTCCTCCTTTTCCTCTTCTTTCTCCTCTTCCTCCTTCTCTTTTTTCTCCTCCTCCTCCTCATCCTCCTCTTTCTCTTCCTTGTCCTTCTTCTCTTTCTCCTCCTCCTCCTACTGCTCATCCTTCTTCTCCTCCTTCCCTTTCTCCTTCTCCTTCTCCTTCTCCTATCCTTCTCCTCTTCCTCCTCCTTCCCCTTCTCTTCCTCTTTCTCCTCTTTCTCCTTCTACTCCTCATCCTTCTCTTTAATTTCTTCTGAACGTGTATTATCACAGCTCCCCACTAATGGCCAGACCATCTACTCCGTTGATAAAATTGAAGCCACTGGGAGTGAACTTCCCCAAATTTTCTGACTAATACTTCTTCAACATTCTTCAACATTCTTTTTCCCTTATCATTTTCCTGCTTCCCAGCAGTCTCCCAAGAAAAAATTTCCCACCTGCTCTACAAAGTTACCTCCTCTTCCTGCAACTCTGATCCTCTCCCCTCTCACCTACAAAGTATATTCTTGTCTTGTTTTATGCTGTCAAGACACATCTCTCCTAACACGCCCCGCTATCCATCTGCAATTGCTCTGAGAGTGTATCCACAGACTTTTCTTGGTAAAAATACAGAAGTGGTTTACCATAGCTCCTTCCTCACAGTAAACCTGAGTTTCCTCCCTTGACTCTCTGCCATGCTGCTGCTGCCCAGCATGGGTGAGTTTTGATTTATAGCAGATTGCTTTCCACTCACTAGCCAGTGCCCACAGTAGGAATGGAATGGGTAGGCGGCTACTTGACTCTTCCTACTGTATCTGAGACTGGTAGAATACTGGAAACTCTCCAGAGGGGACTGCAATAATCACTCTCTCCGATTTTCCTCCCCTTCCTTGTTGTCATTTTCTGCTTCTCCCTCAGATAGCTGCTTCCCCTCAGCCTTCAAACGAGCTCCAATTTCCCCCAATCTAAAAAATCTGTCTTAACCCCTCAGGTTGTTCTCATTATCACTCCATCGCCTTCCTCCTATTCCTATCCAAACTCCTAGAGCAGGTCAGAGGCCTAGTTTTCCCCTCCACCACTGCTATTCTGCATTTAGGCCTTCAATCCTTCCACTTCCCCAAGATTGGCTTTCCTAAGTCACCATTGATCTACTTATAGAAGAGAAGTAGTGTGGCTCAGTGGAAAGAGCACAGGCTTGGAGTCAGAGGTCATGAGTTCAAATCCTGGCTCTGTCACTTGTCAGCTGTGTGACTTTGGGCAAGTCACTTCACTTCTCTGGGCCTCAGTTCCCTTATCTTTAAAATATGGATTAAGACTGTGAGCCCCAGGTGGGACAACCTGATCACCTTGTATCCTCCCCAGCACTTAGAAAAGTACTTTACACATAGTAAGGGCTTAACAAATGCTATCATTATTATTATTATTATTATTATAGTAAAAACCGAAGGCATTTACTTCATGCTAACCTCCTCTCAGTTGCTTTTGACATAGTCAAAAACTCCTTCTTCCTAGAAACATTCACAGGTCTCAATTTGGCCTGAAAATAGATAATGCAGCTTTCATCCTACCTTTCTGACTGCTCCTTCTCAGTATTTCTTCCCTGGATCCCCTAGTGCCTCTCTCCTTCTTACTGTGATTATCCCCCAAAGCTCTGTTCTGGGTTCTCAACTCTTCACGCTATACTCCCTCTCTCATGAAACTTGTCTTCTCACGTGGCTCCAGCTACCATCTCTACATGGATGACTCCCAAATACATTTTTGTAGCTCTGACCTCTCATCTGGTCTTCACCTGGCCCATTTCTACCCTTCCTCTAGGACTTCTCAACTTGCCAACACCTCAAACACCATAGGCTAAAGGAGAAGTAATTATCTTTCTCCCTAAACCTACTCCTCACCATAGGCTAAAGTAGCAGTAATTATATTTCTCCCTAAACCTACTCCTCTTTCTACCTTTCCCATTTCAGTCAACAACCCCACCATCCTCCCTGTACCAGAAGCCCACAACCTCAGTGTCAGTATTGATTCCTTGCTGTCTTTCAATTTTCACATTTAGTTTACTGCTAAATCCTGCAATTTCTTTCCACACATCTCTCCAATTTGCCCCTTTCTTATCCACAACAACTACCATTCTTGTATAAGCTTCTGACTAGGATATTGCTTCAGCCTCCCAGCTAGTCTCCCATCTTCCATCCTCTCCCCACACACAATCTATATTACATGGTGCTAGGTGGATCATCTTCTTAGAACTTCATCTCTTCTCCCCCAAACCCTCCAATGACACCCCAGTATCCCTCTGCATGAAACCAAAAGTCCTCATAATAGGCTTCAAGACTCCACCAACGCTTTTCACCCTACCTATCTGTTATCTCCCCCAACTCACTCCTTCACTGTGCCCCAGTTAGCCTTCTTACTGCCCTTCACTCTACCCACTTCCACTCCTTCACTCATGTTATACTCTTGGTTTGAAATCTTATATGACCTCAAGTCATATAAACTCATCAGCTACCTCAAGCACTTATGAACACATTCATACCCAATGTTTATTCGTTGGTACATTTAATGATTCATTCTGACTACTCTAGTTGAAAATATTTGAGTCTCTCCAGTTGGTGTGTGAGCTCTTTGAAGGCAGGGAATATGTATCTTCCTTCTGTTATAATCTTCCAAATACCACTGATTGACTGGTCAGTCGGTGTCCCTTTGGGGACAGAAATCTTTAGCATGGAGCATTCTCAGCACCTGCTCCAAGATCTGCCTGGTCCTGACCCCCGTAGATGACAGGGTTGATGGTGGGTAGGACAACGACGTAAAGGTTGGCCAGGAGGATGTGGATATAGAGAGGGACTTTCTGGTGGCCAAAGCGGTGGGTGAGGAAGGAGAAAAAGGCTGGGATGTAGAAGGCTAAAATGACACAGACGTGGGAGCCACAAGTGTTGAGAGCCTTGAACCGGGTGTTCCAAGATGGGAGGCGGAAGAAGGCCCAGAGAATCTGGATGTAGGAGAAACCTATCACAGAGGTGTCAAAAAATCCCATGGAGATAGCTATGAGGCCATAGATAATGTTGGTTCTGATGCTAGCACATGTCAACCGTGCGATACCCATGTGCTCACAGTAGGTGTGTGGGATAGTGTGGTTCCCACAAAATGGCAACCTGAGGATGAGAAAGATGAATGGTGTCATGATGACCAGTGATCTGACCACACTCATCGCCCCTAAAATGGCCACCACTTTGTTATGGAGGATCATGGTGTACCTCAGTGGGTTGCAGATGGCAACGAAGCGGTCAATGGCCATAATGGAGAGCACCATGGACTCCAGGCTAGTGCAGACATGAAGGAAGAACATCTGGGTGAGGCAGCCCCCGAAGCTGATCTCTCACAGGCCAGGCCAGAAGATTCCCAGCATCTTGGGGATGGCAGTTGTGGACAAGCCCAGGTCAGTGGTGGCCAGCATGGCCAGGAAGTAGAACATGGGTTGGTGGAGGCTCCGCTCAGTCTTGATCACAAACAGGATGGTGCAGTTCCCCATGAGCGATATCAGATAGGTGGCACAAATGGGAAAACCAATCCAGATATGTGCAGTTTCCAGGCCCGGCAACCCCATCAGGAAGAAGGAGGAGGGGTGGAACTGGATGTGATTGGGAGGGAGCATCTTTCCAGGGGCTGTTGATGATTACAATAATCATAGACTTTTGTACCCTTTAGGCGATGCTGGCCTCAGTCACATCATCCTCCCTGGATCCTGGGAAAACAAAGACACATTGTTTGTGTCTATAACCCTGATGGGGTGTGGTGCAGGTGGAGAGGATGTGGAAAGTGAGGATGTTAGAAATTATTAAATGAAGTCATCAGCATAGCCACTTTCGAACCTCTGAATACTGGTGTGACTGCAGTTGTCAGCATATATTACAACACTTTGCAGTTAAGAGATCTTTCATCAATGTTGCTGATGATATTAATGATTGGAGTGATGGTGAGAATGACAAAGATGATGCTGTTGATGCAGCCCACCTCCTCTGCATCAGTGATGATGTTGATGATGGTGTCTCCCCTAGAGAATGGAGAATGATAGGTGAACCTTGGTCTCGAGACATCAGGACCAAGAATCTGAGCCAAGGAATTGATTCTAGTGCTAGCAGGTTGTGCAGGGCTACTTTTACACTCTCGTTCCTGCCCCGCATTTTTCCACTGTGCATGAGTTCAATGCCATGAGATGGAAGTTGGGTAGGGGTGCAGCCCACTGGATTTGTGTGCAAAGATCTTTTGTGTAGAACCTACGTTGTGTCTGGAGCTGTCCAATCTAACACTTTGCCCAAGCATTTCACCTCCAAGGGGCCTTCCCCGGCTAAGCCCTTATTTCATTTTTTTCCCTCTCCCTTCTGCATTGCCCTTGCACTTCAATTTGCATCCTTTATTCACCCCACCCTCGACCCCACAGCACACAAAAGTTATCTTATCCCTCCTGGTCTGGGATCAATAAGAGGCCAGCTGTGCCACTATGTTAATGGCAGGTCAGTGAGTCCTGTCTCCCTTCCAATGGTAAATTCCTCAAAGAAAATAACTCCATGTTTTCTGTAAGGGAAAATCATCTTCTGACTTCTGACAAGGTTTCACATGGAAGGATTTTAAAAACTGAGTGACTGTAGGATTTCCATCATGTTTAGCTCCTTTCCTAAAAGATGGAAAGTGAATTTTAGGGATCAATGTGTCATATGTTTTGGGGATGGAGAGGTTAAGAAGGAAGTAACTAAGGAGGTTAGTTAGAAGGGGTAGGAATCAGTGCTAGGACTCGTATTATTTGGCATTTTAATAAATGACCTAATGAAATAATAAATGTTCATTGAAGTTTTGTCATTAACAAATCAATCCATGATATTTAATTAGCACTTACTGTGTGCAGAGCACAGTAGTAAGTGCTTGGAAGAATACAATACGACAGAGTTGCAAGACATTTTTCCTGCCCATGATGACTTGCATCCTAGAGGGGAAGCAGATGATGCTGTCTACTCTTTAAAGATCAAGTGCTGTGAGATCAATCACTGGAGACATCATAACCCTGGCACAGAAAAGTGACTTCATTTTGAGGAAGTACAAGAAAACAAATCTAGGAAAAAGTAATTCCAAGTCATGCATTGTGTAAATAATTTTTGTCTGCCGATTTTAGAGCAAATTAAACCAAAGTAGTCTTGGAAGGTCAAATGACTTGACTTAGATTAGCATATTTTGGACACATCATCAGGAGGACTGATTCTCTGGTCCAAGGAAAACGTGGAAGATGCAGACCAGTAGCAAGATAGATAGTGACCACAACAACGATAACGGAAAAACCATTAGAAATGTTGTCCGTGAAGTCACTATGAATTGGAAACAACTTGACAGCACAATAATAATAATAATGATGATAATAATAATCCCCAGTTACAGTATGAGAGTCTTGTACCATCTTGAAGTTCCTATAATCCTCTCTTCTAGCCACAGTACCCTTCTGAGATTTGTTTTTGTCTTTATGTTATCTTAGGGTTTTGTTCCATCTCTTCTTACGTGACTGCCATCGGTCCCCTCTCCCCCTTTTTATCTTTAGATTGTGAACTCCCTGATTGTCGTCTCCTCCTGGATATTCTTTTCCAGGGCTTACTGTAGGACTCTGCACACAGTAAGCACTAAACAAATACTGTTACTAGTACTGCTGCTCTCAAACCCTTAGTACAGTGCTTCACCCCCAGTAGCTGCTCAACAAATACCACCATCAATAATTACATGCAGGTTTGAGCTAGCTATCACAGCTCAATTAAGTCAACTTGGGGTCTTGGTTTATTGTTCCCGCAGGCCCAAACAACTCCTGAAAAGAAAGCCAGTACCCATACAATCTCTCTGTGGAGAACTGAAATTAGGAAATTGAGGACAAAGAGGGAAGAGGAAAACAAAGCCTTAGACAGTGCTGTGCCCCAGCAGAAAACTGGCAATTAATTACTAAGACAAGATCAGCGTGCCTACCACAATCATGAAAGGAGGAAATATTTTGAAAAGAATGTAATACCAGGAGACAAAAAAGAAAACAGTGCCAGGCCCTGAAAACATTAAACATGAGACCACAACTTTTTATGTACACAAAGTGGCCAGGATTGTGGGTCCTGTTTTGATCTTTTAATCCACACATGCACTTATATTGTCCTCTCCCAAGCATTTAGTACAGAGCTCTGCACACAGTACTTGCTCAATAAATAAGATTGAATGATCGTTGGTGACCTTCACGAACAGTGATGTCTTCTCTGAAAACAAGGGAGGTCCCTTGGTTGGGTAGGGACTGTCACTATACATTGCTGATTTGTACTTCCCAAGCACTAAGTATAGTGCTCTGCACACAGTAAGCACTCAATAAGTATCACTGAATGAATGAATGAATAAAAGAAACACGTCAAAGTGATGCAGAAGGGAGTGGAAGAAAAGGAAAGAAGGTCTTAGGGAAGGCCTCTTGTAGCAGGCGTGCCTTTAATAAGGCTTTGAAGGAGAGGAGAGTAATTGTCTGTCAGACATGAATGAGGAGGGTGTTCCAGGCCAGAGGCAGGAAGTGGGAGAGAAGTCGGCAGTGTGATGGACAAGATCGAGGTACAGTGAGAAGGTTGGCATTAGAGGAGAGAAGCGTGCAGGCTGGGTTATAGTAGGAAAGTAGGGCGGTGACGTGGGAGGGGGTAAAATGATTGAGTGCTTTAAAAACCAATAGTGATGAGTTTCTGTTTGATGTGGAGTTGTATGGGCAACCATTGGAGGTTCCTGAGGAATGGGGAAATGGGGCCTGAATGTTTCTGTAGAAAAATGATCCGGGCAGCAGAGTGAAGTATGGACTGGAGTCGGGAGAGTCAGGAGGCAGGGAGGTCGGCAATGAGGCTGACACAGTAATCAAGGCAGGACAGAATAAGGGCTTGAATTAACATTGTAGCAGTTTGGATGGAGGGAAAAGGGAAGATTTCAGTGATGTTGTGAAGGTCAAACTGACAAGATTTAGTGATGAATTGAATATGTGGGTTGAATGAGAGAGTGAAGTCAAGGATAATGCCAAGGTTACATACTTGTGAGACAGGAAGGATGGTGGTGCTGTTCAGAGTCATGGGAAAGTTAGAGGGAGGACAGGGCTTGGGGAGGTTGTGGGGAGACAAGGAGTTCTTTTTTAGACATGTTAAGTTTGAGATGACTGTGGGACATCCAAGCAGGGGTGTATTGGAGGTAGGAGGAAATGTGAGACAGCAGGCAAATGGCAGGAATCCCCGCTCTTTCCTGCAAACACAAACTTCAGGCTTTTGCTAGGGAAATCATACCTAAGACACTTGTTCATCAATCTCTCTAAACATCTCAGGGACCTACGGCTTTTTTTTTTCAGTTGCACAACTTCCCAGGGGAAGAATTCCAAATGCTTACCCCACTGCGTGAAGAAGTGTTTTCCTTTGTTAGTATTGAACCTGCCAGTCTCAATTTCAATAGGTGTCCCCCTCTCCTTGGCACTGTGGATTAAAGCAATTGGAAAGGAGTGTGAGGAGATCTCAAAGATATCTGGTTTGGTAGGAGGGGATTTCTGGAGTTGTTATTACCTGAAAGATTGTGCCTAGTAAATAGAACAGACAAGAAGCAGCATGGCCTAGTGGAAAGAGTACAGGCCTGAGAGTCAGAGGACCTGGGTTCTAATCCCAGCTCTGCCACTTGTCCGCTGTGTGATCTTGGGCAAGGCACTTAATTTCTCTTTGCCTCAGGTTCCTCATCTGTAAAATGGGGATTCAATACCTGTCCTCCTTTCTACTTAGGCTGTGAGCATGATGTGGGACAGGGACTGTGTACGCCTGATTAACTTGTACATACCCCAGCACTTTTTTGTGCCGGGGTACAGCTTTTGGCACATAGTAAGTATTAAACAAATATTATCATTATTATTATTAGATGCATATTGCTGCACGCTTTAAGAGAATTTGGAGGGTAAAGGAGATGAACTGCCCCTGAGGGATGGGCTGGAAGTATAAACACTTATTTGCAAGATGATCTTAAAAGCAATAAAAAGAAGTTACATAACCCATTCTCACCAACCATTCAGATGGGAGTAAGCGGTGAGAAGGCCAGTGTCTGGCCTTACCCAGTGGATAGCATGAGCTCTGCAGTGTGTAACCTGAGCTGGCAGGTTTGAGAGTGGGCATGGCCCAAGACAAGTCAGATGGTGTTCACACCTGTGAAGTTGCAAGTATTTTGGTGTCCATGGAGTTATTAGAAGCATATTGCTATAAGCTTTACGAGGATTTGGAAGGTAAGGGAAATGAAGTGCCCATGAGGGTTGGGCTGGAAGGATAAACACAAGAAGATTTTAAAAATAATAAAAAGAAGTTACATAACCCACTCGCAAGGAATCAAGGTATTCCATTGATTGATTGACAGATTGATCACTACCCACTTCCGAACAGCAGCCTAGGCACTGATGCTCTTCTGGGTAAAGGAGAAAGTAGGATCGAGAAAGCCATTTCTTGAGTGGCTGCCAGATACGACGGTGCCAAGGTTGCTCTGAAATCTAAGTCCAACTCTGAAAGACCTGAGAGCTGTTTCCAAAAGGAATGCCTAGAGTGTTCCAGCTGTAAAGCAAACCAAATACGAGTTTGGACAACCGAATTACAAATGAAGTCCTGAGTACTGAAGTTTATAATCATGGCAAGGTATGTTTTCTGGGGTTAGATAGTCAGAGAGCATCTGAAGAGAGACAGCAGCATCTGGTGGAAGGAGCCCGGGACTAGGAGTCAGGACACGTGGGTTCTTATCCCAGTTCTGTCACTTACTTGCCACGTTGCTTGTGAGAAGCAGTGTGGCGTAGTGGAAAGACCATGGGCTTGGGAGTCAAAGGTCATGGGTTCTAAATCCTGGCTCCCCCACCTGTCAGCTGTGTGACATTGGGCAAGTCACTTAACTTCGCTGTGCTTCAATTTCCTCATCTGTAAAATGGGGATTAAGACTGTGAGCCCCAAGTGGGACAACCTGATTACCTTGTATCACCTCAGAGCTTAGAACAGTGCTCGGCACATATTAAGCACTTAACAAATACCATCATCATTATTATTATTAAGTGACTTCAGGCAAATCACTTTGTTTCTTTGTGACTCAGTTCCCTCATCTGTAAAATGGGGATTCAATGCCTGTTCTCCCCTCCACTTGGACTGTGATCCCCAGGTTAGACAGAGGCTGTATCCCTTCTGAATACCTTATGTCTACCCCATTGTTTACTGTTATTGGAAAATGAATGAGAGCCAGATCCTCAAGAAATGGAGAATGTAAGACCTACCACTCCTGGGTCCTATCAGTGGCACATTCAGTTCAGACCTCTTGTCTCTAACGGCAGTGCCAAGGTGCTTGGAGGAAGTGTGTGCTGGTTGCCTTCCTGATGATCTGCCCATAGGGGAAGGGATGGACTTTTTGTATATGCCTAATGTACAGTCTCTTAAAAGATATTCATACATTTTGGCTAGTTGTAGGTCTACCAGCAGATGGGAACATCAACCAGGGTTCCCAGCTAGAGTCCCAAAAGTGCCTTGATCCTTCCCGTTTCCTTCATGGACAACCCCAGGCTCTGGCTACAATCACATTTGGCATTCCATACTTCCTCCTCTCCTACAACTGTGGGTAGCCCTAGTCCCCCTGGTCTTTCACCGTGCTGGGATCTTGCCTGAACATCCCATCCACCACTGTCCTCTCCAGAGCCCAGTGTGGGGCAGGGGAAGCCCCCAGATAACCCTGAGTGGGGAGAGGAAACGGCATTCAGCTGCTGTTGTTCATGCAGAAGCATCATCAGCCCTCCTGTATCAGGTCAGAAGACACACATAATGTCATATGCATGTCAGGCCCAACCTAATGACATCATGGGAGTCACTGAGGGAAGAACACAGATTTTGCATAAAGCTCAAGTGTCTCCAAGAGGACCCCTGAACGTCCCATTTGCTTTCTTCTCCAAGTTCTGCATGAGGAGGAGTATGGCTTAGTGGATAGACCACAGGCCTGGAAGTCAGAAGGACTTGGATTCTATTCCCAGCTCTGACACATGCCTGTTGCATGACCTTGGGCAAATCATTTAATTTCTCTGGGCCTCTGTTATCTCATCTGTAAAATGGGGATTAAGAGTGTGAGCCCCATGTGGGGCAGGGACTGCGTCCAACCTGATTAAGTTGTGTCTACTCCAGTGCTTAGAACAATGCCTGGCACATAGTAAGCACTTAACAAGTACCTCAATTTTTATTATTATGGGTCTGAGCCCTGAGACTTGACAGCAGATCACCTGGCTGGACAGTCCTGTATAAAACCAGAGGAATGGCCAGGCTTCCTGCATCTCCTATGGGAGTCAGGGGAACACAGATAGGTGAGCCAGGGACCACTGGGTAATCATGCAGTGCCAAAGCCCCAGGGCTGTTCCCTATTAAACCAATCCCTTGGGTTTTGTGGCCTGAAGGACTTTTGTAAATGACTGTAGATTGTCAGCTCGTTGTGGGCAGGGAATATGTCTGTCATATTGTGATATTTTACTCTCTGAAGAATTTAGTAGTGTTAGCACTTAGTAGAGTGCTTTGCACACAGTAAGCGCTCAATAAATACAATTGAATGAATGAATGAATGTTCTGCACACAGAACTTGCTCAATAAGTAGGATTGACTGACTGACTGAAAGAGAGCAGGGGAGACAATGGAAGTGGAAACCCTGATGGGGGAGGCAGCGCTAGTCTGAGATTCAAAGAATGTGGGCTCTGAGAGTGTTCCTGGGCCAATAGGAATGACCAGATTCAGTGAGGGATGTCTACCTGTCTCTGAGCAAATAATAACTATCTGCTCTGAATATTGGACGAGCTCAATAAACATCATTGATGGTGATAATGATTGTGGTATTTGTTAAGTGCTTACTATATGCCAAGCACTGTACTAAGCACTGGGATAGATACAAGATAATCAGGTCTCACTTGAGGCTCACAGTCTAAGTAGGAGGGAGAACAGGTATTGAGTTCCTATTTTGCAAATGAGGAAACAAGCACAGAGAAGTCAAGTGACTTCCCCAAAGGTCACACAGGAGGCATGTGACAGCTCTGGGATTAGAACCCAGGTCCTTTGACTCCCAGGCCCATCTGTTTCCACTAGGCAATTTGGCTTCTCATTTATTAATTGATTGATTACTACTGGTTTGTCAGTTAATAGTATTTACTGAGCACCACAGGCTGCATAGAAATCATTCCCTCGAGCTGAGAAATATGCATTTATCCCACCAACAGTCTTTCTCCATACAATGCTTAAAGTAGAATACTGGGAGTAAGAACACTGACAGGGAACCAAAAAGATCACAGAGATGGAGAAGCTTCCATATGAAGATCGACTGAAAAGATTAGGACTGTTCAATCTGGAGAGATGCAGGCTGAGAGGGGACAAGATTGCAGGTCACAGAAACATTAAGGATGTGAGCAGGTTAAACAGGAGTTCTGAAATGTCCATTTATCAAACCACACACCAGAAAGAGGAAGCTTCCACTGAATGTTGTAGGTAGGTCCACAACCAATAAAATGAAACACTTCTTCCCCGTTAGCATTTGTTACTCCATGTTGAACGTCTCAATTGGTTTGAAAAGGGTTTAGGTAAATCCATAGATGGAAGATCTATGGAAGATGTTATGGGAAAACTGGACTGAAAAGAAGCAGTGTGGTCTAGTGGAAAGAGCACAGCACTGAAGTCAAGAGACCTGAGCTCTAGCCTTGGCTTCATGGCTGCTGGGTGGCATTGTACAAGTCACTTAACTTCTCTGTTCCTGAGTTTCCTTAAGTATAAAATGGTGATAAGGTACCTGATCTCCCTCCCTTACACATTGCGAGCCCAAAGTGAAACAGGGACTGTGTCCAATCAGCTTATATCCAGCCCCACCACAAACTGGTAGAGTTGGTTGAGGGTAATATTTCCACAGGAGAGCTGTGACACAGACAGGTTGGCACAAATACAGTTCCTAATGGTGGTGATCCCGCAGTAGTGTAGCTGGGTGGAGCGGATGGGGACAAATGAGGTAACTGAGGCACAGAGAAGTTAAATGATTTTCCCAAAGTCACACAGCTGACAAGTGGTGGAGCCGGGATTAGAACACATGACCTCTGACTCCCAAGCCCAGGCTCTTTCCACGGAGCCATGCTGCTTCATGTGGATGCCACTCAGAAAGAAGGACAGTGGCCTTGAGCTAGAGTTACCACCTGCTACAGTCATGATTTATTTATTTATTTATTTATTTTACTTGTACATTTCTATCCTATTTATTTTATTTTGTTGGTATGTTTGGTTCTGTTCTCTGTCTCCCCCTTTTAGACTGTGAGCCCACTGTTGGGTTGGGACTGTCTCTATGTGTTGCCAATTTGTACTTCCCAAGCGCTTAGTACAGTGCTCTGCACATAGTAAGCGCTCAATAAATACGATTGATTGATTGATTGATCGATGGTACCAATAGGAGACTGAAGCATTAATTCTCTGGCAAGGTTGGAAAATAGTTGAAGAGGGAAGTCACAGTGATCTACCAGCCTAGGGGAGCCTGACTGCCAGAAGGTAGAACCCTCTGAGGAGACATTAAGAGAAAGCAAACTTAAACTGCAACAAGAAGGATTTTGTTAGGTTTCAGGGAAGGCAGCATGGAGTCAAGGAAGAGTCCTGATCTGGAAACCAAAGGACCCAGCTTCAAGTCCAAATTCTGTCACCCTTCCCCTGTGAGACCGCGGCCAGGTCACCTAATCTCTCCGTATCTCAGTTTCCTCATCTGTAAAATGGGGATAAGGTAACTATTTTTCTACCTACTTCACAGGGTTGTTGTGAGAGAAAAATGAAATGTAATGTGAGAGCGCGTTGGGAATAAAAGCACTATAATAATAATAATGATAATGGTATTTGATAAGTGCTTACTATGTGTCAAGCACTAAATCAAGGTAGTTTTCATTTTTTATAGTTATTACTATTATTACTATTATTATGTAAGCATACTGTGGACAGGAAACATGTCTACCAACTCTGTTACACAGTTCTACTGTACTTTCCCAAGTGTCAGGCTCAGGGACAGGATGAGAACTTGATCCCCCCGAATTTCCCCCTCCCCATCTCTTCAGATGTTTTGCCTCTTGGCTAACAAGGGGTGTCCTCCCTATCCCCTCAGCCCCTAGCCTTCCTCAAGACCCTGTGGATCCCCTCCTTGATCTCCTTGGTCCGCACCCCATAGACAATGGGGTTCAGGGCAGCGGGGATGATGTGGTGCAGTACATTGAGGAGGACGGGGATGTTGGTGTGGACTCTCTTCTTGACCACATTGGTGAGGATCAGGACCAGAAGGATGGTGCTGAAGAAGAGGATGAGGATGAGATGGGACCCGCAGGTGCTCAGGGCCTTGGCCGCTGCCCCCTCAGCCTTCAGACGCAGCACTACACGCAGGATGAAGGCGTAGGAGAGGGTGATGAGGACCAGGTCCGTGCCCATCAGGGTCCAGGCCACAACAAACTGGTAGAGTTGGTTGAGGGTAATATTTCCACAGGAGAGCTGTGACACAGACAGGTTGGCACAAACACAGTTCGTAATGGTGGTGTTCCTGCAGTAGTGTAGCCGGGCAGAGAGGATGGGGACAGGCCCCATGAGCAGGAAGTTGCGAGCCACGATGAAGACGGCTGCCTTAGCCACAAAACGCTCAGTGACGATGGATGGGTACCGCAGCGGGTGGCAGATGGCCACGTAGCGGTCATAGGCCATGACCAAGAAGGTAGAGGACTCCATGAGAAGTAAGCTGTTCATGATGAGCATCTGCAAGAAGCAGCCTGCAAAGCTGATGGACCACCAGCCCAGCCAGAAGATGGCCAAGACCTTGGGGATGACAGTGAGACAGAGAATGAGGTCCAGGAGGGAGAGGAGGCTGAGGAGGCAGTACAGGGGCTGGTGCAGAGACTCCTCCAGCCAGATGGTCAGAAGGAGCAAAGCGTTTGCCCCCAGGGCCACGATGAAGAGAAGGGCCAGGATCACGGAGAGCCCGAGCTGATGTCTCCGGGCCCCAGGGAGGCACATGAGGTAGAATTCGGAAGGCTGAGTGAATGAGTTGTTGCTGAGAGTTGACATGGCAGAACAGCTGAACGGAGCAGGCTTCTTCCTGAGAACCTGGGTGAGCAGAGACAGATGTAAGTTTCTCATCTGCCATAGCCACAAATAACCCAGTGGTTCAGTGACTCACCCACTTCTGCTCACGGTCTCCTGTCCCCAAGCTGAATCTTCCACAGAAACTCCCTCCTTGGTTCCTGAACATTGCATCTCTAACTCACATTGTAGTTACTCCTTTTGCTATGCACACAGTGTCTACCAGTACAGTGGTTGGCACACAGTGTCAATCCATCCGTAGTATGAGAGGCAGCATCATGTAGTGAACAGAGCACAGGTCTGGGAGCCTGAACTTTATGGTTTCTAATCTCTGCTCTGCCACTTCTCTGCTGTGTGACCTTGGGCAAGTCATTTCACTTCTCATGGCCTCAGTGACCTCATCTGTAAAGTGGGGATTGAGACTGTAACCCCATGTGAGACAGGGACTGTGTCCAAGCCAATTCGCTTGAATTCAGATACCCCAGCACTTAGTACAGTGCCTGGAGCATAGTAAGCACTTAACAAATATCCCAATTATTATTATTATCATTTATTATTAGTATTATGACATTTATAGAGTGCTTACTCAATGGAGAATGCTGTACTAAGCACTTGGTTGAGTACAATTTAACACAGTTGATAGATATATTGGTAGACACAGGAGGTGCTGAATCCAGTGCCCCACACACAGTAGATGTAGACATACAGCCCAATACCCTGCACACAAAAGATGTTCAGTACAGTGCTCTGCACACCCTCAAGTTTGTGCCTGGAGTGTTTAAAGTACTCTACCAGTTTTGGCTACAAGAGGGAGAGGCATACCCATTCCTAGGCTGGTAATGACTATAGGGCAATCTGCTACAAGTCAAATCTCACCTGTGCTGGGCAGCAGAGGCATGGGAGAGGCTCGAGGGTGCAGACTCAAGTTTATTATGGGGAAGAAGACAATGGTAAACCACTTTCGTATTTCTACCCAGAAAACCCTATGGATAAACTACCAGAACAACTGTGGTTGGAAGAGTAGCATTCTGGGAGAGATGTGTCCATGGAGTCGCTATGGGTCAGAGATTACATGATGGCATAAGACAAGACAGTGTTCTGCACTCAGCAGATTCAAACACCCTGGACGGTACTACACATAATAGACACTCAGTACAGAAACGTAGGTGCTCAGTGAATTGTGATGCTAATGAAGAAAAGGAAGGCTAAGAAGTGAGAAATGACCCCAAATTCCCTCCCTGAAAAGTCATGCGCCCAGAGAGGTGCTGGCTGAATCTCCTACTTTATAAGTGTCACCTTGGCCCTTAGGATACCTGCAAACTTTTATCCACAATCTTCTAAAAGAATGAGTGAATCTCACTATTGCACTAAGATGACTGCACATTTGGGGGCATTTCACTTCTCTGTGCCTCAGTTACCTCATCTGTAAAATGGAAATTGAGAGAGTGAGACCCACATGAACAAGGACTGTGTTCAACCCAATTTTCTTGTATTCACCTCAGTGCTTCCAACAGTACCTGGCAATAGTAAGTGCTTAACAAATACTACAGTTGTTATTATTATTAGTTACTGTTAATATAATGTTATTTATTGAATGTTTACTGTGTCAAGAGCACTGTACTAAGCCCTTGGGTGAGTACAACGATGGTGCTCAGGAAAGGAGCACCACCAGACCACTCATGCCATGGAGTGCTTTTGGGGGAAATCCAGGCACTAGGACCACCTAAACCATCTTAGAGCTGCTCCCTTCTCTCCTTCTACAGCCCAGCCTGCACACTCCACTCTTCTGGCACTAACCTTCTCACCATGCCTTGATCTCATCTGTCCGGCCGTCGACCCCTGGCCCACCTCCTACCTCTGGCCTGGAATGCCCTCCCTCCTCAAGTCTGCCAAAAGATCACTCTTCCCCTCTTCGAAGCCCCACTGAAGACTCACTTCCTCCAAGAGGCCTTCCCAGACTAAACCCCCCTTTTCCTCAGCTCCCCCCACATCCACATTACCTCAACTCACTCCTTTTGCTCTTCTCTCCCCTCTCCCCACCCCACAGCACTTATGTATTTATGTATATATGTATAATTCTATTTATTTCTATTGATGCCTGTATACTTGCTTTGATGTGTACATATCTATAATTTTATTTATTTATATTGATGCCTGTTTAATTGTTTTCAATTAAATTGACATCAAAACAATTAAACAATCTTCCCCCTTCTAGACTGTGAGCCCTGTGTGGGCAGAGATTGTCTCTCTTTATTGCTGAATTGTACTTTCCCAGTGCTTAGTACAGTGCTTTGCACACAGTAAGTGACCAATAAATACGATTGAATGAATGAATGAATGAACACAATACAACAGAGTTGGAAGACATGTTCCCTGTCCACAATTAGCGTATAGTGTAGAGGGATGAGTTTACAGTCCAGAAACTTTTCATAAAGAAAATTGTTCATTTTTATGAGCTCAGAACCAGAGAAACCTACTCACCAGTTTTCCAGCAGTTGCCCTCGGATATAACTGATAGGAAAGCTTATTAGTGAGCAAACACAAGCTATTGAAGTAGATTAAGGAACTACCTTCTCTTCAGCATGATTGAACAAGCTACACAGACATTAACTCCCTTCAGTTTGACCCTGCTAGCTTCCTTTTAGCTCAACTGGGTAATTTTAAAACTATCAGACTCAGCATGGAAAAGAAACCTCTTCTGCTTAAAATACAGGCAATCGATCAATTGATTAATGGAATTTATTGAACTCATACTGTGCGCAGAGCACTGAACTAAGCACTTGGGAGAGTGCAATACAACATATTTAGTAGAAACGTTCCCTGCCCACAGCAATCTTAGCACAGAATTGGTCATTTATCAATCAATCAATCAATGATATTTGTGGAGGGCCTATTTAATGCAGAGTGTATACTAAGCATTTGGGAGAGCACAGCAGAGACTAGACAAGTGTTGTCTTCCCTCAAACTGCTCAGCTTTGACTGAGGGAGTCAAATGGACAAAAATTACTGCAGATAGTGTTGGTGGGAAGAAGGGTAGTAGTACAAATATATCGGGGTAAATTAACTTAATAAATAATGGCATAAACAAAAGGGAAGTGGTGTGGTCTAGTGGAAAGAGAACAGATCTGGGAGTCCGAGGACCTGGGTTCTAATTCTAACTCCACCACTTAGCTGTTGGGTGACCTTGAACAAGTCACTTTTCTTCTCTGCACCTCCGTTACCTCATCTGTAAAATGAGGATTAAGACTGTCTCATGTGGGACCTGGACTGTGTCAGACGTGATTAGGTTATGATAATAATAGTTATGATCGTGTTGGTTAAGTGCTTACTATGTGCTAAACACTGTTCTAAGCTTTAGAGCACTGTTCTAAGTGCTGGGTTATACCTACCCCATGCTTAGTACAGTGGTTGGCACATAGTAAATGCTTAAAAAATACCATTAAACAATACAGAGGGCATAAGTGCTGAGGATAGGAAGAGACAGCATAGATGTGAAACATGACTGGTGGGTCATTGTGAAATAATTGAGGAAAGCTGCCTGTAAGAGGTGAGCTTTTAGGATGGATTGGAAGGCAAAGAGAGTTAGGGGCTGGTGGATCTTGGTGGGGAGGGAATTCCAGGCTAGAGGGAAAGCGTGAGTGAGGAGTTGGAGGCAGGAGAATCAAGAATGAGGTATGGTTAGAAGGTGAGCTTGAGAGTTCAAAAATTTGAGATTTTGCGAGGTTCTTATGAAAAGGCCTACATAGGAAGACAGGTGTGGGAAGTGACAGACCCCAGACAGTCAAAGAAATGAAAGTTCTTCCATTCAAAACCAGGGAATTGTCTCTATCCCATATCCCACTAAAAGGACTAATGAAGACAGAGAATTCCCATTAATCTAAAATGCACATTTGAACATGACTGCCAGCACTCAGAGGATGACTAGATAGAGAAGCTTCACTCCACAAAGCTGGAGACTTCAGGATTAGGTCAAGACAAACCTGGAAACAAAGAAATGAACGCCAGCCCTTCTTGGGTGTATCGTCAGGGAGGCTGGGGTGGGTTGTCACAGGCATTGGAAAGAAGGCATCGACTCCTTCCAGTGGGCAGGACCATGCAGTGACTTTCATCATCTGCTTATAAGGAACTGGTCGAAGTTTAATCTTCAGTGTCTCTGCTCTTCTTGTCTTCTAGATTGCAGGCTCACTGTGGGCATGACACTTGTCCACTAATTCTGTTGTATTGTACGCTCCCAAATATTTAGTACAGTGTTCTGCACATAGTAACCACTAAATAAATACCTTTGATTGATTGAGTGAGTGATTCTGCTTATGGCCCTGGAGCAATTTGACCAGTGCCAACAGCTGAGGGCTATTTGTCCAACAAGGTAGAGACCCCATTACAACCAACCCAGCCAGGCATCTGCTGGACTGGCCTCTCCCTCCCAATTCTGAGCCTGGAGAGTCCCCTCCCTCTCTCTCCAGATGGAGTTCTTTCTAAGAGAAGCCATGTGGCCTGGATTGTCATCCGCCATTGCCCGGATTGTTGCCGCTGCCTGGATTGTCGCTGCTGCCTGGATTGTCTTTGTCAAGAAACGCTCTGGGCATGTTACTCCCCTCCTCAAAAATCACCAGTGGCTACCAATCAATCTGCGCATCAGGCAGAAACTCCTCACCCTCGGCTTCAAGGCTCTCCATCACCTCGCCCCCTCCTACCTCACCTCCCTTCTCTCCTTCTCCAGCCCATCCCGCACCCTCGGCTCCTCTGCTGCTAATCTCCTCCCCGTGCCTTGTTCTTGCCTGTCCTGCCGTCGACCCCCGGCCCACGTCATCCCCTTGGCCTGGAATGCCCTCCCTCTGCTCGCCTGCCAAGCTACCTCTCTTCCTCCCTTCAAGGCCCTACTGAGAGCTCACCTCCTCCAGGAGGCCTTCCCAGACTGAGCCCCCTCCTTCCTCTCCCCCTCATTCCTCTCTCCATCCTCCCATCTTACCTCCTTCCCTTTCCCACAACACCTGTATATATGTATATATGTTTGTACATATTTATTACTCTTTTTATTTATTTTACTAGTACATATCTATTCCATTTATTTTGTTAATATGTTTTGTTTTGTTTTGTTCTCTGTCTCCACCTTCTAGACTGTGAGCTGTGTTGGGTGGGGACCGTCTACATATGTTGCCAACTTGTACTTCCCAAGTGCTTAGTACAGTGCTCTGCACACAGTAAGCGCTCAATAAATACAACTGATTGATTGATTGGTGGAAAGAACACAGGCTTGGGAGTCAGTAGACCTGGGTTCAAGCCCTGGCTTAACCACTTGCCTCCTGTGTGTCCTTGGACAAGTCACCTAATTTCTATGTGACTCAGTTTCCTCAACTGTAAAATGGTAATTAAATACTATTCTTCACCTTCCCATGAAGCAGAGTGCTGTATTAATGCCATTTTTATTTCTCTGCAGTTCTCCCTTCCTAAGTTTAGGTCCCAAGCCCATTCATTCACCTCTGAGCCTCTCTCCTCTTGGCACTTCACTTTCTAAGTCAGGCTTCCCTGACTGCCACTCTCTGAAATACTCTGGCTGGACTTTCACTGCTGCCTGGAGTTTCTCAAGACCACTCTCCTCCCAGCCTGAGTCTATTCCTGGAAGGAGGTTCTTTCCCATTGGAGGGAAGGGAGAAGGGGGTGGGGAGCTTAACTGCATTCTGGAGAAGGAAAAGCAGTAGGAAGGGGAAAAGGATGAGGAGGAAGGAGAGGAAGTCCTAAGTAGAAAAGAAGACTGAGGGGAAAGAGGAGAAAAAGGGAAGAGAAGTAGGAAGAAAAGGATGAAGAGGAAGGAGAGGAAGTCATAAGTAGAAAAGCAGACTGAGGGGAAAGAGGAGAGAAAGGGAAGAGATGTGGGAAGAAAAGGGAAGAGAGAAATGGAGGTGGAGGAGGCGATGGAGAAGAGGAGGAGGAGGAACAGCAGCAGCGGTACCTGTTGTCCATAGCTGGTTCAATCCTGGGAATATGAGGCCAGTTTCGGGGCCTTTGCCTTCTATCTCTGCTTGGAGACATGGGAGTGGGGTAGAGATGGATTCCAAGAAGAAAGGCAGCTATCACCTATGTCATTTTTTTTAATGGTATTTGTAAGCACTTACTATGTGCCAGGTTCTATACTAAGCCCCGGGGTAGATATGAGCTAATCAGACACAGTCCCTATCCTACATGGGGCTCAGAGTCTTAATCCCCATTTTACAGGATGAGGTAACTGAGGCCCAGAGAAGTGAAGTGACTTGCCCAAGTTCCCACAGCAGACAAGTGGTGGAGCTGGGATTAGAACCCAGGTCCTTCTGACTCCCAGGCCTGTGCTCTATCTACTAGGTCACTCTCATTTGCTTCTCATTTGAACGTAAACTCCTTGAGTCCTAGGCCAGACAGGCCCACCTTTGGGCATCTTATCCAGTCCCCTGCCTCCAAACAGGACAGTCCCTTCTCCAAGTCAGGCAGCTCTCCTCTGCTGAGGGGGCTCCAGGAGAGGAATCACCTCTTCCTTTACCCTGCACACTCATTCTCACTGCACTTATGAAAAATCTTGAGCCTGAAGGAATCAAAAGAGCTGGGATTTTCCTCTGACTCATTGGGTGACCTTGGGTAATTCCCTTTCCCTCTCTTTACACCAGTTTAGCAATTTGTAAACTGGAAACAAATAATCTCTGCCCCTCCCTCTCTCTTCTTTCATCACTTCTTCCTCAGCACCCACTCATCTCTCCATTCCAGGTCAAGTGAGATCCAGGGTGGGTATCTGTTCATTGTTATATTGTACTCTCCTAAAAGCATAGAACAGTGCTCTGCACAAGGTAAGCACTCAATAAATTTGATTGAGTTGGCACTTTAGGTCCCTAGAAGGGGAGAGAGAAATCCTGGAGATTGTTGCCATTATTTGGGGGAATTGGAATCAGCAGAGGGGCTGGACCATGGATCTACTGTACTTTCCCAAGTGCCTAGTACAGTGTTCTGCACACAGTAAGCACCCAGTATAAACCAGTGATTGTTAGTTGACCACTCTTCTTTTTTCTGAGGAGCCCTAAGAGCTCCTACCATCATCACAACCGGCAACCAGCCCGGGCTCATTGTTACCTCTAGAATTCCAGGTTACAGTTCTTGTTCTTTCTGAGCAGGGCTAGGGCCTGGCTGCCCAGAGGCAGGGGCATGACAGAGAGGTCCAAAGGAGAGCTCTCCAGCTAAAGGATTCCCAGAATTGTGCTTTTAGTTCATGCTGAGTGGTCTGGTTGTCTCTGCCAGTCTCTAAGCCTGGCCAGTTTTCCCTGGAGATCTTCTCTGCCTCAGTTCAACCACCTAGCCATTTCTCCCACCTAGGCCCCAGCCATCCCCTTCACTCCCTCTGTCCCATCTGACCAGGAGAACCTCTGTAGTGGCTCCGCACTCACATACTGCAAGCTGACTTCCTGACAGCTGACTTGCTGCAAGGTGAGCTGCAGCAGACTGACCTTCTGCTAGGTGACTCATAGCAGCTTGACTTGCTGCAGACTGATCTGCAGACCTGATGCAAGCCCATAAGTTAACAGGGTGACCTGGCTAATTTCCTCTTCTTTCCACCATTCCTCTGGTTCTAGAGGTTCTCTCTGTCCCGGCTCAACCACCTATCCATTTCTCCCACCTGAGTTCTAGTCATCCCCTCCCTTCCTTTTGCCCACCTGGCCGGAAGAACCTCTGTAGTGGCTCCACACTTACAAACTGCAAGCTGACCTCCTGATATCTGACTTGCTGCTGGCTGACCTGCTGCAAGGGGACCCGCAGCAGGCTGACCTACTGCAAGCTGCTGTGCTACCAGGCTGACCTGCTGCAAGCCAACCGGCTGTCAGGATGACCCTACTGCAGGCTGATCTGCTGCAAGGTGACCTATTGCAAAGTGACTTACTGTAAGCTGCTGTGCTACCAGCTGAACTGTTGCAGGATGAACTGCTGCAAACTTACCTGCTCTTCTCCAGTACCTACCTCTGGGATGGAGACTGCTCCCTGGGCCCACGCTTGTGGCTGGGCCACTGCGAGGTTATTTATGCTTCTCAGACCCTGTTGGGACCCTCTGGTGACTGAGTGAGCTGTGCAGCTCTGTGCCTGGGGACCAAAACACCATCCCCCCTCTTTAGAGACTGCCCCATGTGCTCTAACCTGCAAGATACAAAACTGAGCGTAATCCAGATCCGGCCTGTGGGTTGGTTAGGAGAAGAGGGAATTGATGTCAGAGTCTCAGTTATGGGGTGTGCACATCATGGCTTCAGAAATGAGTCTGCTGACAGGGATGGACTAGAAATGGGAGCAGGAGAATGTTATCCTTGGAGTTCTTCACACTGCTGCTGCTGCTGCTAAAAATAATAATAGCATTTGTTAAGCACTTACTATGTGCCAAGCTCTGTACAAAGTACTGGGGTAGATATAAGATAATCTGTTTGGACACAGTACTGAGTGTATGTGAGGCTCAGAACTAACCTTTTTGACTGTGAGATCCCAAAGAGGAGAAACACCTAATGACATCTGTCCTAATTGCTGAGGTAGATACAACCTAATCGGTGGGACTGAAAAATGAATATTTAAAATTTATAACTAAAAGGGGAGAAGAGTAAAGGGTGACCAGAGTTCTCTTCACAAAGCTTTATGGGGATTCTGGGGATCAGCCCCAGGAAGCTAGGGCAGTTGTGAGCCAACCAGAAGATCTGGATCTTCTCTGGGTTTGGCCTGAATCCTCAGTTCTGAGGCTACCTTGGCTCTGCCCTTGCTAAACCCAGGATAGCCTGGCTTTGGCTCTACCAAGAAGCAGGATGGCTTAAAGGATAGAGCACAAGCCTGGGAATCAGAAGGCCTGGGAGTCATTAGGACCTGGGTTCTAATCCCACTTCTGCCACTTTGAGCAGGTCCAATGAAGTCATTTGCAAACTATACTCAACAGAAGAGGAATGAAGTTCTGGAACAAAGTCAGTCTCCTCACTTGGAAGATATTCTCACATTAATAATAATTATTATTATTATAATGGCATTTGTTAAACACTTACTTTGTGCCAAGCACTGTTCTAAGCACTGGGATAGATAAAGGTTATCAGGTTATCCCAGTTGGGGCTCACAGTCTTTATCCCTATTTTACAGGTAAGGTAACTGAGGCCCAGAGAATTTAGGTGACTTGCCCAAAGTCACACACAGCTGACAAGTGGTGGAGCTGTGATTAGAACTCATGACCTCTGACTCCCAAGCCTATTCTCTTTCCACTAAGCCCTGCTGCTTACCTTTGGTGGGCTGTATGAAGAGAATGAATGAGAGCAAACAGCTCCTGGATAGAGAGCAAGATTTGGAAATAAAAGGAAAGGAGGGCAATGGAAAAGTGTTAAGGATATGATGACAAAATGTCAGAAAAAGTTGCATCCCAGAGGAGAACTGGGAGAACTGGCAGTTAGTTGTTGAGGAGAAATCAGCCCGCTACACTGCTATGAAGAGAGAAGCTACTCTCCTTGAGCAAAGATTCTTTGATTGTGAGAACTCTGAATGACAGGACCACATTTAAATCTTGCCTGTGTATTCTCTCTGAGCACTTAGTACAGTACTCTGCACACAGTAAGAGCCTTATAAATACTATTATTTGGCTGCAGATTATGGGGGAAAGGAGACACGGCCCACGTCATCCCCCGGGCCTGGAATGCCCTCCCTCTGCCCATCCGCCAAGCTAGCTCTCTTCCTCCCTTCAAGGCCCTGCTGAGAGCTCACCTCCTCCAGGAGGCCTTCCCAGACTGAGCCCCTTCTTTCCTCTCCCCTCGTCCCCCTCTCCATCCCCCCGTCTTACCTCCTTCCCTTCCCCACAGCACCTGTATATATGTATATATGGTTGTACATATTTATTACTCTATTTATTTATTTATTTATTTATTTTACTTGTACATTTCTATCCTACTTATTTTATTTTGTTGGTATGTTTGGTTCTGTTCTCTGTCTCCCCCTTTTAGACTGTGAGCCCACTGTTGGGTAGGGACTGTCTCTATGTGATGCCAATTTGTAGTTCCCAAGCGCTTAGTACAGTGCTCTGCACATAGTAAGCGCTCAATAAATACGATTGATTGATTGATTGATTGATTGACACATATTTAATCCCTATTTTACAGGTGAAGAAACTGAGGCACAGAGAAAGTGACTATCCCAAGGCCACACAGCAGACAAGACTTATAGTAGGGATTAGAATGCAGGTCCTCTGACTTTCAGGACTGGGCTCTTTCTGCTAAGCCTCCCTCCTCCACCCCAATATGCCAACACATTTGTTCCCAATCACTGAAGTTCTAAAACAATACAGACCAGGCCCAGAAAAAATTAGGCAGAAAACCTAAAAGCCATGGACATCATACTGTATTCTTTCTAATTCTTTGTATTTTGTCTTTCCGGTGTGGTGATCCCCAGCAGCAGGGGGGAAATCGCTTCTGGAATCCATAGCAGTGGAATAGGAATCCATAGCAGTGGATAGGAATCCATCTCTATGTGATGCCAATTTGTACTTCCCAAGCGCTTAGTACAGTGCTCTGCACATAGTAAGCGCTCAATAAATACGATTGATTGATTGATTGATAGCAGTTGGAATCTATGCCTTAGTTATTTCTCCAGGCAAGTGGCCCCACCCCGGTTTTTCCAGATCAGCCGTGCCCATTTCTGTTGGTTTCTTTACCCTCCTCAAACAAACAATCAATCAGTGGTATTTATTGAGCACTTACTATGTGAAGAACACTGTACTAGGCACTGAGAAAGAATACACAAGTAAGAAATACACACAGTTCCTGTCCCTCAGGGAACTCATAATCTGAAACTAAAAAGAGGGAGAGTCAGGCAGCTAACTAGTGGATAGGTCTGAGGTATGACCAGTGGTGCCTTAGATCCACATGGGTAGCCTGTGGTGCACAGAGCATGCTGGGATCAGACCTCCTAGAGTGGCAATGGAGAGGTGGCTGGCACTTTGGTCAAATATATTTTACCTTTCCACATAAGCTTCCACTTTCCCCTAGAGCCCCAAATTCTTATGGCTGATGCCTTTGAACCGGATTCCCAGCCTCTTCAAGCTGGGTCCAGCTCAGAACCAGTTCTGCCTCCTGCAGGACCAGTATGTAAGACAGCCCCTCTAGAGAAGAGTTCCTTAGTCCCTGGCACCAAGATGCTAAAATTCCCTGCACCTGAAATGGGTGGGGAGGGGGTGTTCCAGGGGAGCTATGACCATAAAGAAGAAGCAGCAGGGCATAGGGAAAAAAGCACAGGCCTGTGAGTCAGAAGGTCATGGGTTCTAATGGGTTCTAATCCCAGGTTCCACCACTTGACAGCTGTGTGGGAAAGTCACTTCACTTCTCTGTGCCTCAGTTACCACATCTATAAAATGGGGATTGAGACTATGAGCCCCCCATGAGACAGGGACTATGTCAAACCCTCTTCCCCCCTTCAAAGCCTTACTGAAGATGCACCTCATCCAAGAGGTCTTCCCAGACTAAACCCCCTTTTCCTCAGCTCCCCTAACCTTCTGCAACATCTCAACTCGCTCCTTTTGCTCTCCTCCCCTCCCTGTCCCACAGCATTTATGTGTGTATATATATATATATATATATATATGTATATATATATATATATATATTTATTTATTTATAATTCTATTTATTTATATTGATGCCTGTTCATTTATTTTGATGACTGTCTTCCCTGCTCCTCCCCCACCCCATCAGACTATAAAACTGTTGTGGGCAGGGATTGTCTCCATTGCTGTATTGTCCTTTCCAAGTGTTTAGTACAGTGCTCTGCACACAGTAAGCGCTCACTAAATACGATTGAATGAAAGAATGAATGAAACCCAATTTTCTTGTTCCCACTTTAGCATTTAGTAGAGTGACTGACCCATGGTAAGCACTTTAAAATACGATTATCATTATTATTGTTATTATTATTATTAAAGCCTCGGCAAAGGGCCAGCCTCAGATCTGATTCCAGACAGCAGACCTGCAAGCTGCTGAAAGCTGTAGAAGTGAGGGGAGCCAGGGGAGTGATGGGTCTCAGGGCCTGAGAACATAATAACAATAATAATTGCAGTATTTGTAAAGTGGTTACTGTGTGCCAGGCACTGTTATTAAGCACTAGGATGGTTACAAGCAAATTAGGTTAGGACTGTGTCCCTGTCCCACATGGGCCTTCCAGTCTCAATCTCCATTTTACAGATGAAGCAGCTGAGGCACAGAGAAGTGAAGTGACTTGCCCAAAGTCATCCAGCAGACAAGTGGCAGAGCAGGGATTAGAACCCATGACCTTCTGACTCCCAGACTCTTGCTTTGCCCACTGTGCTTACTAGTGGGGAGGTGATGTTTGTCCCTATAATTCAAGGATTGGTTTGTGTAATCAAGTCAGATCATCCAGGTTTTGTAAACTAGCTCACCGCTCAGGCTACAGGGAGGGGCAGTCAGGTTGTTTTGGAAGGAACTCTGGAGAATGGATCCTTCTGGAAGAAGGGAGAATCACATTCTGTTAAGGTCTGAAGTAGTAACAGTACTCATCAAGAATGGATTGTGCGCAGAGCACTGTATTAAGCACTGGGAGAGAATTCACAGGTCCCTGTCCCTTGGGCTCACAATCTAAGAGTAAATGTAGGGAGAAGGGTGTGGAGGCATACAGGTCAGGAATGATGAAACATTAAACACAGACAAATACACAGAATAAAAACATAATCAGTAGGCTGCTGTGACTAGAGAAGCAGAATTTCAGGCTCACTGGGGACCAGAGCTCAGGACACATCCTTAGCCCCGGGGACTACTGCCGCAGCCCCAGGTCTTCATGAGATTTGGTGGCCTTTTGATGGTGTTCTTCTCTTTCCTGCTGGTGGAAGGCAGGATGAGATTGAGTCGCTTCAGTGGAGTGGAGGAGAGGCTGTGTCGGTTCCCGGGAAGACAGCGTGGCTGTCTCTCTGGTGGTGGTGGGGTGTCAAAGATACACTACAGCTGATTTTCTCTAACCTCTCAGTAGTGGTAGTTTACAAGACCTGGACGATCTCACTTGATTACACAAACCAATCTTTGAATTAAAGGAACAGATATCACCTCCCCACTAGTAAGCATAGTGGTGGTAGGAGTGGTGCTAAGAGAATCAGGATGGTCTGGACCTCCTGATCTCCCACAAATCATGTTTGGGTTACTCCATTTGGTCCGAAGAATCTGTTCCCTGGTCCCAGGGCTCCCCAATCATAGCCATTCTGCCCTCAGCCCCTCACTTTCCTCAAGACCCTGTGGATCCCCTCCTTGATCTCCTTAGTCCGCACCCCATAGACGATGGAATTCAGGGCAGCAGGGATGACATTGTGCAGGACGTTGAGGAGGATGGGGATGTCAGCATGGACTCTCTTCTTGACCACATTGGTTAGGACAAGGACCAGCAGGATGGTGCTGAAGAAGAGGATGAGGATGAGATGGGACCCACAGGTGCTCAGGGCTCTGGTCGCTGCCCCTTCAGCCTTCAGACGCAGCACGGCACGCAGTATGAAGGCATAGGAGAGGGTGATGAGGACCAAGTCTGAGCCCAGCAGGGTCCAGCCTCCGATGAACTGGTACAACCGGGGGAGGGTGATATCACTACAAGACAGCCTGGACACGTGCAAGTTGGCACAAAGGCAGTGCTCAATGACATTTGTTCTACAGTAGTGTAGCAAGGCAGAGAGGATGGGGAGTGGGAAGCTGAGGAGGGTGTTGCGAGCCACGATGAAGATGGCTGCCTTAGCCACAAATTGCTCAGTAACAATGGACGGGTACTGCAGCGGGTGGCAGATGGCCATGTTGCGGTCATAGGCCATGACCATGAAGGTGCAGGACTCCATGGCCAGGAAGTTGTTCATGATGAACATCTGCAAAAAGCAGCCTGCAAAGCTGATGGACCGCCAGCCCAAGCAGAAGATGGCCAAGACCTTGGGGATGACGGTGAGACACAGCACGAGGTCCAGGAAGGAGAGGATGCTGAGGAGGTAGTACACGGGCTGGTGCAGAGACTCCTCCAGCCAGATAGTCAGCAGGAGTAAAGCATTGGCCCCCAGGGCCACGAAAAAAAGCAGGGTCACAACCATGGAGAGCCCAAGCTGATGGCTCCCGGATTCAACAAAACAATTCAGGAGGAAGTCAGAGATTGTGGTGGAGGATCTGTTTGTAGGAGGCATGTAGTATTTGAGCTGTAAAGGTTACTTCCTTGCTGATCGAGATGGGTCCTGATGGAAGTTAGAGGCCTGTCCTCTAATAATAATAATAATAATAATAATAATGATGATATTTATTAAGCATTTACTATGTGTCAAGAGCTGTTCTTAGCTCTAGGGTAGATACAAGCTGATCAGGTTGGACAAAGTCCCTGTCCCACAGGGGCTCACAGACTTAATCCCCATTTTAAAGATGAGGTAACTGAATCCCAGAGAAGTAAACTCGTTGTGGGAAGGGAATGTTTAAGTTTATTGGTGTATTGTACTCTTCCAAGTGCTTAGACTAGCACCCTCCACAGAGTAAGCACTCAACCAATGCCATTGAATGTATGAATGAAAGTAAAGTGACTTGCCCAAGGTCTCACAGCAGACAAGTGGCGGGGCTGGGATTAGGACCCAGGTCTTTCTGACTCCCTGGTCTGTGCTCTATCCACTAGGAAATGCCGCTTCCCTAGTAACTTTGGTAATTGTTAAGCACTTACTAAATGCCAGGCACTGTACTAAGCGCTGTATGGAAAAAACAAATCATGTTGGCCACAGTCCCTGTCCCAGGTGGGGCGCCCAATCTCAATCCCCATTTTACAGATGAGGCACCTGGGGCCTGGAGAAGTGATGTGACTTGCCCAGGGTCACACAGCAGACAAATGTCAGATCCAGGATTAGAACCCATGGCCTTCTGACTCTTAGGCCTGTGTTCTATTCACTACACCATGCTTCTTATGTCCTGAGACAGGATAGATGAAAGTTCATTTAAAATAAAGAGGAAGGAGCAAATCTTGGTGGAAAGAGCATGGGCCTGGGAGTAGGCGGATCTGGGTTCTAATCTTGTTCTGCAAGTTGTCTGTTGTGTGACCTTAGGGCAAGTCACTTAGTTTCCTGTACCTAACTTTCCTCATCTGTAACATGGGGAGTAAATAATGATAATAATGATGGCATTTGTTAAGCACTTACTATGTGCAAAGCACTGTTCTAAGCACTAGGGAGGATACAAGGTGATCAGGTTGTCCCACGTGGGGTTCTCAGTCTTAATCCCCATTTTACAGATGAGGTAACTGAGGCACAGAGAAGTTAAGTGAATTGCCCAAAGTCAGCTGATAAGCGGCAGAGCCGGGATTAGAACCCATGACCTCTGACTCCCAAGCCTGGGCTCTTTCCACTGAGCCATGCTAAATCCTCCTTCGTCCTATGTAGACTGTGAGCCCCATGTGAGATAGGTACTGTGTTCAACCATATTATCTTATACCTACCGTAACACTTAGAACAGTACTTGGCACATAGGAAACACTTAACAAACCATAATTAATTAATTAAGAAGGAGACCATTGACAGTTTTCTTCAAAAAGCTAGATGTTCCTAAACAACTAAGACATGACAAGCATCTTTGTTAAATGGGCCATCAATATAATAACAATTTTATTTGTTAAGCATCTATGTGTCAAACACTGTACTTGATACAAGATAATAATTAAGAATGGTATTTGTTAAGCACTTACTATGTGTCAAGCACTGTTCTAAGTGCCGGGGTAGATGTAAGCTAATCAGGTTGGACACAGTCAGTGTCCCACATGGTGCTCAAAGTCTAAATTCACATTTTACATATGAGTAACTGAGGCCCCGAGAAGCTCAGTGACTTGCCCAAGGTCTCACAGCAGGCAAGTGGCAGACCCAGGATTGGAACCCAGGTCCTTTTGAGTCGCTGGCCCATGCTCTACCCAGTAGGCCATGCTAATTCCCTTCAATCAAGTCACTCACAGTCCCTATCCCACATGGGGCTTACAGTCTACATAGGAGAGATGAAGAAAATGAGCCACAGAGTAAGCACTTAACAAGTACTGTTTTGGATTCAACTTTTGTGTTCAACTTCTCTAGTAGAGTGCCAGATCCTTGCTGGGAGGGAATGTAACCTGTGGCTCAGTTATTCTTTCTCAATTGATCAAAATAGTGCATTGAACTCAATAAATATCAATAAACATAGCATACCCAGTATCTACCCCAGGGCTTAGAACAGCACTTGGCACATAATAAGTGCTTAACAAATACCATAATTGTTATTACTACTAGCACTACTACCAATGAGTGGCATTTATTGAGTGCTTACTGTGTGCAGAGTACTGTACTAAGCACTTGTACTTAGTATTGCTACTTCTCCTACCATTTTTACTACTGCCACTGCTACTACTACTATGATTACTATTACTTCTTCTACTTCTACCTCTTCTAGTATTACTACTACATTTGGTTTGGGCAGTAGCATTCTGTTGCTTTTCAGAGACACCAAGAGCTAAACAAGTAGACTCTAGAGCTATTCAGAGAAGAGCTACCAGGATGGATTGTGTTCAAAGTAAGGGAAATATGAGATGGATTCTGGAGAAGGGGTAACTGAGGGGGGCATAATAACTATCCTCAAGAATATAAAAGGTACCATCTAGGTGCCAGTAAGAGGCAATTCTCTATTCCACTCAGGACAGAAGGGTTTGATCTGCAACAGGAGGAATTCAAATTTAGGAATGGGGACTAGAATGATCTCTCACATTCGATGAAGCATTACTGAAAGAAAAATCTTATCCACAGCTGCAGGAGTATCTGGGAGGTCCTGGAAAGTCATCCTTAAAAGTAGGTTGGTAGTCCCAGGAATGATGATCTTATGGGAATTCTAGAATCTCTTTCTCTACAGGTTTTTAAAACCCTATGTGATTCACTGTCTAGGATGGGTGGCTCTAGTACTATTAAAGGAAGAGAATGGATTAAAAGACCTCTTGAAGAAGAAGCAGCATGGCCTAATAGAAAGAGAACATGTCTGGGATCAGGCGACCTCAGTTCTAATCCTGGCTCTGCCATTTGCCTGTTGTGTGACCCTGTGCAAGTCACCTCACTGACCTGTGTCTCAGTCTTCTCGTGTGTGAAATCGGGATAAAATATATGTTCTTCCACATGCTTAGACTGCGAGCCCGACATGGGACAGGGACCACATCTGACCTGGTTATCTTGTACCTAACCCAGCACTCATTAGTGCTTGACACATAGCAAGCGTTTAATGAATAGCCCGTTTTTTTTTTTTATCTCTTTGTAATCCTCCTACTTTTGTGATGGCCAATTTCTATTCTTCTTCCCCTGGTGATTCCCCAACTGTGGATGTCCCTCAAGGCTGGGTTCTGGGTCCCTCACTCTCCCTTTCTACACTCACTTTCTCAGAACCACTCATCCACTCGCATAATTTCAGTTATACCATCCCTTTGGGGATTGCTCCCAAATCTACCTACCAATTTATCCCCTGCTATACAATTTGAGGTTTCCTCTTGCCTCCAGCACATCTCAGAGGTGTCCCGCCAGACCCAACACACAAAACAACAAAAACTGGCCTCTTCTTCTTCACTCCGATCCCAGTCCTTCAACCTTTTCCATCTCTGATGAGAGCACCTCTGTGTTGCAGGAGCCTTCAATTTTGGTCTTATCCTTGATTTTTCACTGCCATTTAGTTCTCTTGTTCATTCAGTTGCTAATTCCTGGTGACCCACCCTCAGCAAAATTTCTTGGATCCACTCCCTTCCTATCCACCAAAATAACCACCATCTTGGTTCAAATTACCATCCTCTCACATTTAGATGTCTTATCAGCCTTCCCACTAGTCTCCTGGCCTCTAGCCTCATCCCCCTTCAGTTTCTATTACATTCTGCTGCCCAGCTCACCTTCTTAAAATGTCGATTGGCATACATCTCCCCACCCCTTAAAATCCTCCAGTGGATGCCCATTTCCCTCCACATTGAAGAAAAATTCCTTATTGCCCCAGGTTTGCCCTTCATTCCCCCTAAGCTCACCTTCTAACTATACCCTGCTGACAACTCTCCCACCTCTAGTCCCTTGATCTCTCGGTCAATCAATCAATCAGTGGCATTGATTGTGTTCTTACTGTGTGAACAGCACTGTACTTAGCTCTTGGGAAAGTATAATGGAACAGAGTTGGCAGGCACGATCTCTGCCCACAAGAAGCTTACTGTCTACAGGGTCCCCCTGCCTGAAACTCCCTGCCCTTCAGATTTTCCAGATTATATCTCTCCTCAGGTATCACCAAAGTAGCTACCACCTTGGTTCAAATTACCATTCTCTCACATTTAGATGTCTTAACAGCCTCTCACTAGTCTCCTGGCCTCTAGCCTCATCTGTCTTCAGTTTATACAACATTCTTCTAAATTGTCTGTTTATTGTCTGAACTACACCTGTTTGTGTATTCTCTAAATTCTGTCTAATTGGATTACCAACACCCCTGGCTCCCCTCTCTGATGTACCTTCTCTCAGTTGAAAGGTTTAATTTGCAACGCGGTAATGAAGACTTGGCCTCTCACTGGTTACCCCAGGCATGAGCCTCTTTTTTTTTTTTGTCCTTGCTAACAGGATCTGAAATTTCATTAAAAATTTCTTAGAGACTGAGTGAATGTGTATCCTCCCCGTGCTGCAAGAGGATTTGGAGCTGGTGCCACCATGTTGCAGGAGAAGTGTTATTCAAATCTCCCTGACCCCAGGTAATAGTGAGAACAGAGAGGGACCAAGAGATGGTGAGATGAAGAGAATGTTTCTGAAAAATCAAAATCAGTCTCCTTTCCTGCCCCTAGCCTCACTGCCCTTGCTACAGAGAGTTTGGAGCCTGGTGCTTCACAGCCATCCTGCCTCCTCGGGATGCAGAGTCACAGAGGGTGATAGAGGGGAGGCAAAGGGGGACCAGGAGGAGTAGAAGCAGGATTCAGCAAATGGCCCCATCAGAGCTGGGGTCATGCACAGCCATCCAAGCTCTTTGGGGTGAAGAGTTGTGGAGGGGGACAGAGGGGAGGTGGGGAGGGGCAGAGAGGGGCAGACTCAGGAATCACCAGTGCCAGATGATACATTTTAAATTTATTTTTAAATGAAAAGAATGCCTGCTGCCGCTTACCTCTGGCACATCACCCCAGGGTGGGGAATTTTTTTATTATTATCATTTAGGGCAGAAGTAACAGCAGCTCTCCAGCTCCTTCTTCTCCCTCCCTACAGGCTCGGGGCTGACAGTGGAGGCAGGAACATCAGCTCTCTGGGGTCAGCCGGGAGACCCCCCCAGCTACAGCAGCCCAGGCTTGGGGCCCCCTCTGCCTTGGAAGTCAACTCCAGGTTCACCAACACACCCTCTGGTTTCAGAGGAAACCATGTTTGCCTCCACTGTCAGCCTGGGTTCCTTCCTCTACACATTCAAGAAAGTCCAGCCTCCCTCTTCCCTTTTTCCTCCTCCTACTCTCCAGATCCAGTGAACTACTGATTCAATACCGAAGATGGATTGTCCTGAAGATATAACAATAATAATAATAATAATTGGGGTATTTCTAAAGTGCTTTCTATGTTCCAAGCATTGCACTAAGCACTGGGTACAAGCAAATTGGGTTAGACACATCCCTGTCACATGTGGGTCTTGCAGTCTCAATGCCCATTTTCCAGATGAGATAACTGAGGCACACAGAAATGAAGAGACTTGCTGAAGGTCACACAGCAGACATGTGGAGTAGCCTGGATTAGAACCCATAGACACCACTCCCTGATAAATCGTCCTGAAGGATTTTACCTTTGGTCAATCTGGGGACTTTACTCAGCTCCTTTCAATCCCCTGGGGCTCTGGCTCCTTTGGTGGCCTGAAGTCTGGTTCAAATCGTGGTTTGAGTCTCCTCTCCCTTCACCCCAAACACAGAAGGGAGAACTGGTCCTATTTATTATCTCTAAATCCCTGAGGGATCATTACCCCAGGGGGATCATTGAAGAACTGTCCACTGTCACAAAGTGACAATTTACCCAGCCCCTCTCAGGGCAGCGGGCCCAGGGAAGTTTTGAACAGGACCCAGATATCGGCCCTCCTCCCTTCCCCCGTTGATGCTACTAAACATGGCCCTGGGAGTGCTAGTGCAGCATGAATGCCCATAAGTGGAGGTACAACCTAGATAGGGCAAACACTGACAGAGAAAGGATCAGGCCCTACAAGACTCTCACCCAGCAGTGTTTGCCTCATATATACCTGGTGGCAAATTCTGAAATTTCTCTTTAAGGCTATAGTCACCATCCCTTCCTCTGTGAATTGCCACCAGATCTGAGGGCTCTAGGGCAGCTCTGGTAGGTGGTTTGCCTGTGCTGGGATTATTCTTCCTGAGAGGCAG
Organism: Tachyglossus aculeatus; assembly: GCF_015852505.1. Lineage (NCBI taxonomy): Eukaryota > Metazoa > Chordata > Mammalia > Monotremata > Tachyglossidae > Tachyglossus > Tachyglossus aculeatus. Next base: position 135,285,666 of record NC_052067.1, on the reverse strand, counting down.
TGTAGCCAAGGGGAAATAATAGAAATAATGATTTTGATCATTTAAGTATTTACTACACTAAGCACTTGAGATAATACAAGATGAGAGCCAAGGTATGGGATTCAGGGAGTCTGGGTTCTAATCCTGAATCTGGCACTTGGCTGCTGGGTGATCTTGGACAAATAACTTCATTTCTCTGTGCCTCAGTTTCCTCATCTGTAAAATGGGGATGCAGTACCTGTTCTCCCTACTCCTTGGAATGTGAGCCCTGGACAGGGACTACATCTGCCCTGATTATCTTGAATCTACCCCCGTGCTTCGTTCAGTACTCACTGAGCAATGACTCCAATCCAAATAGCCCCTTCCTCCCATCTTCTCACTAAGGCAGGGAAAGAGGACCCAGGAATATGATCCCACACAGTTTACCAAGGCCTCCTCTGCTCTCTCTTCCCTGGCCTCATCCTCAATCTCTATCCTCTATGGAACTCACTTGACCAGCTCTCGGCTTGGTTCTTCAGGCTCTGCCACTCTCCTGCAGTCATAACTCCACTCCCAGGGCTCAGATCTATGGAGGAGACTTCTTATGTTTCCTCTGAGCCTCCTTGCAAGGACCGCCCAGTGTCTAACTGGCGGACCATCCCCCTGAAGACCTAACCTCCACACTGCTTCTCACAGGGGAAAAATTTCATCCTGAGGGGACTTCAGGGAGGAAACCCTCAGAGATGCAGTCTCCTGGAGAAGCCAAGTTGCATCCCGACTCTGCCACTTGCCTGCTGTGTGACCTTGGGCAAATCAGTTTGTTTCTCTGGACTTCAGTTTCCTCATCTGTAAAATGGGGATTGAGACTCTGAACCCCAAGTGGGGCAGGTACTGGGTCCAACCCGATTAGCTTGTATCCACTCCAGTGCTTAATTCAATACGTGGCACATAGTAAGCGCTTAACAAATACCTCAATTTACAAATTGCAAATCAGCTTAGAGAACTTAGAGATGCAGCATGGCTCAGTGGAAAGAGCCTGGGCTTTGGAGTCAGAAGTCATGGGTTCAAATCCCGGGACTGCCAATTGGCAGCTGTGTGACTTTGGGGAAGACACTTCACTTCTCTTTGCTTCTGTTCCTTCATCTGTAAAATGGGGATTAAGACTGTGAGGTCTCCCATGGGACTACCTGATCATCTTGTAACCTCCCCAGATCTTAGAACAGTGCTTTGCACATAGTAAGAGCTTAATAAATGCAACCCAAAAAATTAATCAATGGTATGTAAACTCCTTGTTGGCAGGGAACATGTCTAACAACACTGCTATGTTGTGTTCTCCCAAATGTTTAGTACAATGTTCAACACAGTAAGTGCTTAATCAATATGATTTTTTAAGAATATATTGAGCACTTCCTGTGTGTAGAACTCGTGCAAGTCACTTAATTTTCTGTGCCTCAGTTACCTCACCTGGAAAATGGGGGTGAAGACTGTGAGCCTCACGTAGGACAAGCTGGTTACCTTGTATCTACCCCAGTGCTTAGAACAGTGCTTGGCAAATACTATGCACTTAACAAATACAATTATTATTACTATTATATTCTCCCAATACAGTGCTCTGTACATGGTCAGCTCAGCACTCAGTAAATACCACTGATTTATTGATTGGTCTACCTGCTATGGAGGCAAAAGGAGTTCCATGCAGGAAGGGTCAGCAGTGAGAGAGACGAGGTTGAGGCATTGAATGAATGATTGCGCTGATAAGTGAAAGGATTTTGTGTATGCCTTATTCTGTGGCCCCGCCCTCCCTGAACAGCCCTAGTCTGAACCGTGATTCCCCCTCACCAGCTCTGCTCCCCACTGTGACCTGGGGGTCTTCAGCCTAGAGGTCACCACGTGTCCTTCCTAAGCAGAAGTCACAGCCCTCCTCCATCACCATCTCCCCGGGAGATTGGGTGGTTCCTTTTTGTAATGGTATTTGTTAAGCACTTACTACATGCCAAGCACTGTACTAAGCACAGGGTAGATAAAAGCTAATGAGGTTGAACACGGTGCATATCCCACAAGGGGCTCACAGTCTTAACCCCTATTTTACAGATGAGGTAACTGAGGCACAGAGAAGAGAAGTGACTTGCCCAAGGCCACACAGCAGGTAGGTGACCCACCACCCAACACTCAGGAACTCACCACCATGCAGATGGCATTTTTCATTTTTTAATAATTATCATTATATTACTATTATTATGTAAGCACAGTGTGGACAGGGAACCTGTCTACCAACTCTGTTATACAGTTCTATTGCACTCTTCAAGTGTTTAGTACACTACTCTGCACAAAGTAAGTGCTCAATAAGTATGATTAACTGGAATTGTTGAATATTAGAATGAATTATCAAATCAGCCTTTTGGGCCCCCTGCCTCGGTGGATCTGCAGTTAATTTGGAATGACTTAGGACTTAAAGGAGACAGGGGAATAACATAAATGAGCATAAAGTGCCATTCCAGAAGCAGCATGGTCTATGGAAAGAGCACAGGTCTGGGAGTCAGAAGACCTGGGTTCTAATCCTGGTTCTGTCACTTATCTGCTGTCTAACATCAGACAAGTCATTTAACTTCTCTGGGCCTCAGTTCTCTCATCTGTAAAATGGGGATTCAATACTTGTTCTCCATCCTACTTAGACTGAGAGCCCCTTGTGGGCATGATTACCTTCTGTCTTCCCCAGTGGTTAGTACACTGCTTGGCACATAGTAAGCACTGAACAAATAGCACAATTATGGTCATTATAATCTTGAATCAATCCCAGGTCCAAGCACTTTTTGACACATAGTAAGTACTTAACCTAAGAACAGCCACATGGTAAGACATGAGGCACTGAGCGGGAGAGCTTTTCATCCAGGACCACAGAGTGCGTCAGGCTCAGGGACAGGATGAGAACTTGATCCCCCTGAATTTCCCCCTCCCCATCTGTCCTCCCCATCTGTGACTTGTTAAGGGGCAAGTCACTTAACTTCTCTGTGCTATCTGTGCTGTCCCTCTCAGTTATCAAGGGGTGTCCTCCCTACCCTCTTAGCCCCTAGCTTTCCTTAAGACCCTGCGGATCCCCTCCTTGATCTCCTTGGTCCTCACTCCGTAGACAATGGAGTTCAGGGCAGCGGGGATGACGTGGTGTAGGACATTGAGGAGGACGGGGATGTTGGCGTGGACTCTCTTCTTGACCACATTGGTGAGGACCAGGACCAGCAGGATAGTGCTGAAGAAGAGGATGAGGATGAAATGGGACCCGCAGGTGCTCAGGGCTTTGGCCGCTGCCCCCTCAGCCTTCAGACGCAGCACGGCATGCAGGATGAAGGCGTAGGAGAGGGTGATGAAGACCAGGTCTGAGCCCAGCAGGGTCCAGCCCACCACAAACTGGTAGAGTTTATTGAGGGTAATATTTCCACAGGAGAGCTGTGACACAGACAGGTTGCCACAAAAACAGTTCCTAACGGTGGTTTTCCCACAGTAGTGTAGGCGGGCAGAGAGGATGGGGACAGGCGCCGTGAGCAGGAAGTTGCGAGCCACAATGAAGACGGCCGCCTTAGCCACAAAGCGGTCAGTGACAATGGATGGGTACCGCAGCGGGTGGCAGATGGCCACATAGCGGTCATAGGCCATAACCAGGAAGGTAGAGGACTCCATGCACAGGAAGGTGTTTACAATGAGCATCTGCAAGAAGCAGCCTGCAAAGTTGATGGACCACCAGCCCAACCAAAAGATGGCCAAGACCTTGGGGATGACAGTGAGACAGAGGACGAGGTCCAGGAGGGAGAGGAGGCTGAGGAGGTAGTACATGGGCTCGTGCAGAGACTCCTCCAGCCAGATGGTCAGCAGGAGCAAAGCGTTTGCCCCCAGGGCCACGATTAACAGCAGGGCCAGGACCACAGAGAGCCCGAGCTGATGGCTCCGGTCCCCAGGGAGGCACATGAGGTAGAATTCAGAGGGCTGAGTGAATGAGTTGTTGCTGAGAGTTGACATGGCAGAACAGCTGAACGGAGCAGGCTTCTTCCTGAGAACCTGGGTGAGCAGAGTCAGATGTAAGTTCCTCATTTGTCATAGCCACAAATAACCAAGCAGTTCAATGACTTCTGCTCACGGTTCCCTGTGCCCAAGCTGAATCTTCCACAGAAACTCCCTCCTTGGTTCCTGAATATTGCATCTCTAACTCATATTGTATTTACTCCTTTGGCTATGCACACAGTGTCTACCAGTACAGTGCTTGGCACACAGTGTCAATCCATCAATGGTACGAGAAGCAGCATGGTGGAGTGAATAAAGCACAGGCCTGGGAGCCTGAACTTTGTGGTTTCTAATCTCGGCTCTGCCACTTGTCTGCTGTGTGACCTTGGGCAAGTCATTTGTTTCTCTTGGCCATAGTGACCTCATCTGTAAAATGGGGATTGAGACTGTAAGCCCCTTGGGAGACAGGGACTGTGTCCAACCCACTTTGCTTGTATTCAGATACCCCAGCACTTAGCAAAGTGCCTGGCACATAGTAAGCACTTAACAAACTTAACTCTTCCTCCCTTCAAAGCCCTACTGAGAGCTCACCTCCTCCAGGAGGCCTTCCCAGACTGAGCCTCCTCCTTCCTCTCCCCCTCCTCCCCCTCCCTATCTCCCCCACCTTACCTCCTTCCCCTCCCCATTGCACCTGTATATATGTATATATGTTTGTATGTATTTGTTACTCTATTTTATTTGTACATATTTATTCCATTTATTTTATTTTGTTAATATGCTTTGTTTTGTTCTCTGTCTCGCCCTTCTAGACTGTGAGCCCACTGTTGGGTAAGGACCATCTCTATATGTGGCCAACTTGTACTTCCCAAGTGCTTAGTACAGTGCTTTGCACACAGTAAGTGCTCAATAAATATGATTGAATGAATGAACAAATATCACAATTATTATTATCATTTATTGTTAGTGTTAAGACATTCATAGCATGCTTACTATATGGAGAACTCCATACTAAGCGCTTGGAAGAGTACAACTTAACAGAGTTGCTAGACATATTGGTAGACACAGGAGTTGCTGAATCCAGTGCACTACACACAGTAGATATAGACATTCAGGCCAGTAGCCTCACACAATAGATATTCCGTACAGTGTACTACACCCTCTCAAGTTTGTGCCTGGAGAGTTTCAAGTACTCTATCAGTTTGGGCTACAAAAGGGAGAGGCATACCCATTCCATTCCTAGGCTTGTAAAGCGTAGAAGGCAATCTGCTACAAGTCAAAACTCACCTGTACTGGGCAGCAGCAGCATGGGAGAGAGCCGAGGGTGGAGACTCAAGTTTATTATGAGGAAAAAGACAATGATAAACCACTTCCGTATTTCTACCCAGAAAACCCTATGGATACAGTACTAGAACGACTGTAGATGGAAGAAGAACATTCTGGGAAAGATGTGTCCATGGAGTCGCTATGGGTCAGAGACGACATGATGGCATAAGACAAGACAGTGTTCTCTAATCAGCAGATTCAAGTACCCTGGACAGTACTCTGCCCACAATAGACACTCAGTACAGAACAGTAGGTGTTCAGTAAATAGTGATGCTAATGAAGAAAAAGAAGGCTTAGAAACGAGAAATGACCCCAAATTCCTTCCCTGAAAAGTTGTGGGCCCTGCTGCCTGAATCTTCTACTTTATAAGTGTCATCTTGGCCCTTAGCATACCTCCATACTTTTATCTACAATCTTCTAAAAGAATGATTGAATCTCACTAGTATACTAATTAAGATGACTGCACATTTGGGGGCATTTCACTTCTCTGTGCCTTAGTTACCTCATCTATTAAATGGGAATTGAGACTGTGAGACCCACGTGGACAAAGACAGTGTCCAACCCAATTTTCTTGTAATAGTAATAATAATGACGGTATTTGTTAAGCGCTTACTATGTACAAAGCACTGTTCTAAGTGCTGCATCCACCCCAGCACTTACTACGGTGCCTGGCACATAGTAAGTGCTTAACAAATATTACAGTTATTATTATCATTAGTTATTAATATTATGATATTTTTTGGGTGCTTACTGTATGCGGAGAGCACTGTACTAAGCACTTGGGGGAGCACAATAAAACAGAGTTTGTAGATGTATTCCCTTTCTACAATGAACTTACAGTCCAGAAACTTTTCATAAAGAAAATTATTCATTTCTGTGAGCCCAGAACCAGAGAAACCTATTGAGCGGTTTTCCAGTGGTTGCCCTCAGATAGAACTGATGGGAAAGCTTATTAGTGAGCAAACATAAGCTACTGAAGCAGATTAAGGAACTACCTTCTCTTCAGCATGATTGAACCAACTACACTGACCTTAACTCCCTTCAATTTGACCCTACTAGCTTTTCCGCTCTGCTTCCTTCTAGCTCATTTTGGTAACTTTAAAAATATCAGATTCAGCTTGAAAAAGAAACCTCTCAGGCTTAAAATACAGGCAATCAATCAACCGATTAATGGAATTTATTGAGCACTTACTATGAGCAGAGCACTGAACTAAGCACTTGGGAGAGTGCAATACAACAGATTTGGTAGATATGTTCCCTGCCCACAGCAATCTTAGCACAAAATTGATCAATCATCAGTCAATCAGTGATATTTACGGAGGGTCTTTGTAATGCAGAGTGCATACTAAGCACTTGGGAGAGCACAGCAGAGGCTAGACAAGTGTTGTCTTCCCTCAAGCTGCTCAGCTTTGACTGAGGGAGTCAAATGGACAAAAATTACTACAGATAGTGGCGGTGGGAAGAAGGGTAGTAGTGCAAATATATCGGGGTAAATTAACTTAATAAATAATGGCATAAACAAAAGGGAAGTGGTGTGGTCTAGTGGAAAGAGAACAGACCTGGGAGTCAGAGGATCTGGGTTCTAATCCTGTTCCACCACTTGGCTGTTGTATGACCTTGGGCAAGTCACTTTACTTCTCTGCACCTCCGTTACCTCATCTGTAAAATGGGGATTAAGACTGAGCCTCATCTGGGACCTGAACTATGTCCAACTTGATTAGCTTACAATAATAATAATAATGATGGTGTTTGTTAAGTGCTTACTATGTGCCAAGCACTGTTCTAAGCTCTAGACCACTGTTCTAAGTGCTGGGTTATATCTACCATGCTTAGTACAATGGTTGGTACATAGTAAGTGCTTTAAAACACCATTAAAAAATACAGAGGGCATAAGTGATGAGGATAGGAATAGAAAGCATAGATGCTAAGCATGGCTATTGGGTCAATGTGAAATAATTGGGGAAAGCTGCCTGGAGGAGGTGGGCTTTTAGGAGGGATTGGAAGGAAAAGAGAGTTAGGGGCAGGTGGATCTTGGTGGGGAGGAAATTCCAGTTCGAGGGAAAGCATGAGTGAGAGTCAAGAGTGAAGTATGGTTAGAAGGTGAGATTGGGAATTCAGAAATCCCAGATTTCAAGAGCTTCTTTTGAAAAGGCCTATGTAGGAAGATAGGTGCCTACCCCTCTAAAGAATGGGACAGACCCCAGACAGTCAAAGAAATGAAAGTCCTATCCCGACTGGATTACTCCATCAGCCTCCTCTCTGATCTCCCCAGTCCTGGTCCCAAGCCCATTCACCTCTGAGCCTCTCTCCTCTCAGCCCTTCACTTTCTGAGTCAGGCTTCCCTGACTGCCAATCTCTGAACTGCCCTGGCTGGACTTTCACTGCTGACTGGGGTTTCTTAAAACCATCTCCTCCCAGCCTAAGTCCATTCCTGGAAGCAGGTTCTTTCCTGTTGGAGGGAAGACAGAAAGGAGTGGGGATCTCATCTGCATTCTGGAGAAGGAAAAATAGTGGGAAGGGGGAAAGGATGAGGAGGAAGGAGAGGAAGTCATAAATAGCAAAGAAGATTGGGGGAACAGGAGAGAAAGGGAAGAGAAGTAGGAAGAAAAGGGAAGAGAGAAATGGAGGGGGAGGAGGAGATGGAGAAGCGGAGGAGGAGGAGGAGGAGGAACAGCAGCAGCAGTACCTGTTATCCACAGCTGGTTCAATCCTGGGAATATGTGGCCAGTTCCAGGGCCTTTGCCTTCTATCTCTGCTTGGAGACATGGGAGTGGGGTAGAGATGGTTTCCAAGAGGAAAGGCAGCTATCACCTATTTCATTTTTTTAATGGTATTTGTAAGCACTTACTATGTGCCAGGTTCTATACTAAGCACTGGGGTCGATACAAGCTAATCAGAGACAGTCCCTATCCCACATGGGGCTCAGAGTCTTAACCCCCAATTTACAGGATGAGGTAACTGAGGCACAGAGAAATGAAGTGACTTGCCCAAGGTCTTACAGCAGACAAGTGGCAGAGCTGGGATTAGAACCCAGGTCCTTCTGACTCCCAGGCCAGGTCTCTATCTACTAGGCGACTCTGCTTCTCATTTGAACATAAACTAGAGTCTTTGGGCTGACTGGCCCCCCTGGGCATCTTCTCCAGTCCCCTGCCTCCAAACAGGACAGACTGCTCTCCAGGTCAGACAGCTCTCTTCTGCTGAGGGGGCTCCAGTAGTGGAGTCCCCTCTTCCTCGCAGCTGCACACTCATCCTCACTGCAGTTACGAAAAACAAAATCTTGAGCCTGAAGGAATCAAAAGAGCTGGGATTTTCCTCTGATTCACTGGGTGGCCTTGGGTGATTCCCTTTACCTCTTTGTACACCAGTTTAGCAACTTGTAAACTGGGAACAAATAATCTCTGCCCCTCCCATTTCTTCCTTGGCACCCCCTCAACTATCCATTCCAAGTCAAGTGAGATCTCCTCACCATGCCTCGTTCTCGCCTGTCCCACTGTCGACCCCTGGCCCACGTCATCCCCCTGGCCTGGAATGCCCTCCCTCTGCGCATCCGCCAAGCTAGCTCTCTTCCTCCCTTCAAGGGCCTACTGAGAGGTCACCTCCTCCAGGAGACCTTCCCAGACTGAGCACCCTCCTTCCTCTCCCCCTCCTCCCCCCTCCCTCCCTCCCGCCTTACCTCCTTCCCCTCCCCACAGCACCTGCATATATGTATATATGTTTGTATGTATTTATTACTCTATTTATTTATTTATTTTATTTGTACATATTTATTCTATTTATTTTATTTTGGTAATATGTTTTGTTTTGTTCTCTGTCTCCACCTTCTAGACTGTGAGCCCACTGTTGGGTAGGGACCGTCTCTATATGTTGCCAACTTGTACTTCCCAAGTGCTTAGTACAGTGCTCTGCACGCAGTAAGTGCTCAATAAATATGATTGAATGAATCCAGGGTGGGTACCTGTTGATTGTTATATTGTACTCTCCCAAGTGCTTAGTACAGTGCTCTGCACATGGTAAGCACTCAATAAATTCGATTGAGTTAGCACTTTAGGACTCTAGAAGGGGATAGAGAAATCCTGGAGATTGTTGCCATTATTCTGGGGAATTTGAATCAGCAGAGGGGCTGGACCAGGGGTTTATTGTACTTTCCCAAGTGCTTAGTACAGTGTTCTGCACACATTAAGCACCCAATATAAACCAGTGGTTGTTGATTGACCACTCTAGTTTTTCTGAGCAGCCCTCAGCGCTCCTACCATCACCAAAACCAGCAACAAGCCCGGGCTCATTGTTACCTCTAGAATTCCAGGTTTTAGTTCTTGTTCTGTCTGAGCAGGGCTAGGGTCTGGCTGCCCAGCTAAAGGAATCCTAGAATTGTGTTTTTTGGTTCATGTTGAGTGGTCTGGTTGTCTCTGCCAGTTTCTGAACCATCGTGGCCAGTTTTCTTTGGAGGTCCTCTCAGCCTCAGTTCAAGCTCCTAGCCATTTCCCCACCTAAGCCCCAGTCACCCCCTTTGCTACCTCTGTTCCATTTGGCCAGGAGAACCTCTGTAGTGGCTCCATACTCAAATACTGTAAGCTGACTTCCTGATGGCTGACTCGTTGCAAGGTGAGCTGCAACAGACTGACCTGCTGCAAGCTGATCTGCTATCAGGATGACCTGATGCAAGCCGATCAGTTATCAGGTTGACCTGGCTAAGTTCCTCTTCTTTCCACCATTCCTGGGGTCCTAGAGGTTCTCTCTGTCCCAGATCAACCACCTCTCCATTTCTCCTACCTGAGTTCTAGTCATCCCCTCTCTTCCTTTTGCCCCACCTGGCCAGAAGAATCTCTGTAGTGGCTTCACACTCACAAACTGCAAGCTGACCTCCTGAAAGCTGACTTCTGCTGACTGACCTGCTGAAAGGTGAGCTGAAGCAGGATGACCTGCTGCAAGCTGCTCTGCTACCAAGCTGACCTGCTGCAAGCCGACCGGCTGTCAGGATGACCCTAATGCAGGATGATCTGCTGTAAGGTGATCTATTGTAAAGTGATTTAATGCAAGCTGCTGTACTACCAGCTGAACTGTTGCAGGCTGACCTGCTGCAAACTTACCTGTTCTCCTCCAGCACATACCTCTGGGATGAAGACTTCTCCCTGGACCCAGGCTTGTGGCTGGGCCACTGTGAGGTTATTTATGCTTCTCAGACCCTGTTGGGACCCTCTGGTGGCTGAGTAAGCTGTGCAGCTCTGTCTGGGGACCAAAGCACCATCACCCCTCTTTAGAGACTGCCCCATGCGCTCTTCCCTCCAAGAGACAAAACTGAGCATAATCCACATCCGGCCTGGGGGCTGGTTAGAAGAAGATGGAATTGATGTCAGAGTCTCAGCCATTGAACTTTCCAAGTGCTTAATACAGTGCTCTGCACACAGTAAGTGCTCAATAAATGCGATTGAATGAAATAATGAATGAAACCCAATTTTCTTGTATCCACTTTAGCACTTAGTAGAGTGCCTGAGCCATGGTGAGCACTTCAAAATACAATTATCATTATCATTATTATTGTTATTATTATTATTAAAGCCTCTGCAAAGGGCCAGCCTCAGATCTGATTCCAGGGATCAGACATGGGAGCTGCTGAGAGCTGTAAGAGGGAGGGGAGCCAGGGGAGTGATGGGTATCAGGGCCTGAGAGCATAATAATGATAATAACTGTGGTATTTGTAAAGTGCTTACTGTGTGCCAGGCACTGTACTAAGCTCTGGGTTGGTTACAAGCAAATTAGGTTGGGACTGTGTCCCTGTCCCACATGGGGCTTCCCGTCTCAAACTCCATTTTACAGATGAAGCAGCTGAGGCAGACAAATGGCAGAGCTGGAATTAGAACCCATGACCTTCTGACTTCCAGACTCTTGCTTTACCCACTGTGCTTACTAGTGGGGAGGTGAAGTCTGTCCCTGTAATTCAAGGATTGGTTTGTGTAATCGAGTCAGACCGTCCAGGTCTTGTAAACTAGCTCACCGCTCAGGCTACAAGGAGGGGCAGTCAGGTTGTTTTTGAAGGAATGTTGGAGAATGGGTCTTACTGGAAGAAGGCAGAATCACATTCTGTAGAAGTCTGGAGTAGTAACAGTACTCATTAAGAATGGATTGTGTGAAGAGCACTGCATTAAGCACTGGGAAAAAATCCACAGGTCCCTGTTCCTTGGGCTCACAATCTAAGAGTAAATGTGGGGAGAAGGGTCTGAAGACAGTTAGGTCAGAAACGATGAAACATTAAACACAGAGAAATACACAAAATAAAAACATAATCAGTAGGCTGTTGTGACTAGAGGAGCAGAATTTCAGGCTCACCAGGGACCCGAGTTCAGGACACACCCTTAGCCACAGGGATTACTGCAACAGCCCCAGGTCTCCCTGAGAGTTTGTGGCCTGCTGATGGTGTTCTTCTCTTTCCTGTTGGTGGAAGGCAGGATGAGATGAAGTCGCTTCAGTGGAGCAGAGGAGGGGCTGTGTCAGTTTCTGGAGAGGCAGCATGGCTGTCTCTCTGGTGGTGGGTGTCAAAGGTACACTGCAGGGGCTTTTCTCTAACCTTTCTGTGGTGGTAGTTTAAAAAACTTGGATGATCTCACTTGATTACACAAACCAATCCTTGATTTACAGGGACAGATATCACAGGGGATGTCTTGAACAGGGGGAAGCAGCGTGGCTCAGTGGAAAGAGCATGGGCTTTGGAGTCAGAGGTCATGGGTTCAAATCCCAACCCCGCCACCTGTCAGCTGTGTGACTTTGGGCAAGTCACTTCACTTCTTTGTGCCTCAGTTCCCTCATCTGTAAAATGGGGATTAAGACTGTGAGCCCCATGTGGGACAACCTGGTCACCTTGTAAACTCCCCAGCGCTTAGAACAGTGCTTTGCACATAGTAAACACTTAATAAATGCCATCATTATTATTATTTATTATTACCTCCCCACTAGTAAGCATAGTAATGGTGGGAGTGGTGCTCAGGTGCTTAGAGAATCCAGGATGATCTGGACCTGATTCTGATATGCTGACCTCCCACAAAGCCTGTTTGGGTTACTCTATTTGTTCTGAGAAAGCTGTTCCTTGGTCCCAGGGCCCCCCAATCCTAGCCATTCCACCCTCATCCTCTCAATTTCCTCAAGACCCTGTGGATCCCCTCCTTGATCTCCTTAGTCTGCACCCCATAGACGATGGGGTTCAGGGCAGTGGGGATGACGGTGTGGAGGACATTGAGGAAGATGGGGATGTCAGCATGGACTCTCTTCTTAACCACATTGGTTAGGACCAAAACCAGTAGGATGGTGCTGAAGAAGAGGATGAGGATGAGATGAGACCCACAGGTGCTCAGGGCCTTGGCTGCTGCCCCCTCAGCCTTCAGACACAGCACGGTGTGCAGGATGAAGGCACAGGAGAGGGTGATGAGGATCAGGTCCGAGCCCAGCAGAGTCCAGCCTCCGATGAGCTGGTACAACCGGGCGAGGGTGATATCACTACATGACACCCTGGACATGTGCAAGTTGGCACAAAGGCAGTGTTCAATGACATTTGTTCAACAGTAGTGTAACCTGGAGGAGAGGATGGGGACTGAGAAGATGATGAGGGTATTGCAAGCCACGATGAAGACAGCTGCCTTAGCCACAAATCGGTCAGTGACGATGGATGGGTACTGCAGCGGGTTGCAGATGGTCACGTAGTGATCATAGGCCATGACCATGAAGGTGCAGGACTCCATGGCCAGGAAGTTGTTCATGCTGAACATCTGCAAAAAGCAGCCTGCAAAGCTGATGGACCGCCAGCCCAACCAGAAGATGGCCAAGACCTTGGGAATGACGGTGAGACAGAGAACAAAGTCCAGGAGGGAGAGGATACTGAGGAGGTAGTACACAGGCTGGTGCAGAGACTCCTCCAACCAGATGGTCAGCAGTAGCAAAGCATTAGCCCCCAGGGCCACGATCACAAGCAGGGCCAGGACCACGGAGAACCCAAGCTGATGGCTCCTGGACTCGACAAAACAATTAAAGAGGAAGTCTGAGACTGTGGTGCAGGATCTATTTGTAGGAGGCATGTAGTATTTGATCTGTAAAGATTACTTCCTTGCCGATCGAGATGGGTCCTGATGGAAGTTAGAGGCCTGTCCTCTAATAATAATAGTAATAATGATGATAGTTATTGAGCACTTACTGTGTGTCAAGAACGGTTCTAAGCATTGGGGTAGATACAAGCTGATGAGGTTGGACAAAGTTCCTGTCCCAAAAGGTGCTCCCAGACTTAATCTCCACTTTACAGATGAGGTAACTGAATCCCAGAGAAGTAAGCTCACTGTGGGCAGGGAATTTTTTAAATTTTATTGTTTTATTGTACTCTTCTGAGTGTTTAGAATAGCGCTTAGCATAGAGTAAGTGCTCAACCAATGCAATTGAATGAATGAATGAAAGTAAAATGACTTGTCCAAGATCACACAAGTGGTGGAGCCGGGATTAGGACCCAGGTCTTTCTGACGCCTGGGCCTGTGCTCTATCCACTAGGAAATGCTGCTTCCCTAGTAACTTTGGCAACTGTTAAGCACTTACTATGTGCCAGGCACTGTACTAAGTACTGTGTGGATAAAAACAAATCAGGTTGGCCACAGTCCCTTTCCCATGTGGGGCGCCCAATCTCAATCCCCATTTTACAGATGAGGTAACGGAGCCTGAAGAAGTGATGTGACTTGCCTAATGTCACACAGCAGAAAAATGTCAGATCCAGGATTAGAACCCATGGCCTTCTGACTCTCAGGCCTGTGCTCTATTACTACACCATGCTTCTTCTGTCCTGAGACAGGATAGAAGAAAGTTCATTTGGAACAAGGAAGCAGCGTAGCCTAGTGGAAAGAGCACGGACCTCGGAGTAAGCAGATCTGGGTTCTAATCTTGATTCTGCAAGTTGTCTGCTGTGTGACCTTAAGGCAAGTCACTTAGTTTCTCTGTATCTAACTTTTCTCATGTGTAACATGGGGATTAAATCCTCCTCCCTCCTACCTAGACTGTGAGCCCAATGAGATAGGTATTGTGTTCAACCATATTATCTTGTACCTACCCCAGCACTTAGTACAGTCCTTGCCACCTAGTAAACACTGAACAAATGCCAAAATTAACTAATTAAGGAGGAGACCATTGACAGTTTTCTTCAAAGAGCTAGATGTACTTAAACAACTAAGACATGTCAGGCATCTTTGTTAAATTGGCCATCAATGTACTAACAGTTTTATTGGTTAGCACCTGTTCTGTGCCAAACATTGTACTTGATACAAGATAAGAATTAATAACGGTATTTGTTAAGCACTTACTATGTGTCAAACACTGTTCTAAGTGCTGGGGTAGATGCAAGCTAATCAGGTTGGACACAGTCCGCGTCCTACATGGTGCTCAAAGTCTTAATCCCCATTTTATATACGAGGTAATTGAGGCCCAGAGAAGCTCAGCGACTTGCTCAAGGTCTCACAGCAGGCAAGTGGCAGACCCGGGATTGGAACTCATAGTAATAAAAATAACAATAACAGTAATTGCGGTATTTTTTATTACGTGCCAAGCATCATAGCACTAAGTACAGTGCTCTGCACACAGTAAGCGCTCAATAAATACAATTGATTGAATGAATGAAAGAATCATACTAAGACCTGGGATAGATACAAAATAATCGGGTTGGACACAGTACCTATCCCACGTGGAGCTCCTACTCGAAGTAGGAGGGAGAACAGGTATTTAACTCCCATTTTACAGAGGAGGAGATTGAGGCACAGAGAAGTTCAGTGATTTGCCCAAGGCCATACAACAGGCAAGTGGTATAGATCCAGGATTAGAATCCAGTTTCTCTGACTCCTGGGCCTGTGGTCTTTCTAGAAGGCCTCACTGCCCCTTCCCAACTACATGGTTTCCCAAGATCTGGGTCAGCTGTTCTGCCATCCAACCACCTCCCCTCAGAGATGGGTTGGGAGAAAAAGCCACTGAATCTGGTCATCAAGGGGACTAGATGTTGTGTAGCAGAAATACCTTGATCTGTTTTGACCTGAATGGGAGGTTGGGATGGGCACAACTGTGAACTATCCTTCTGTGCCCTTACCACACCCTCTCTTGGGGCCAGAGGGACCACTATCATGCCCCCTACCCCCTACTCCCACTTCCCCCAGGAGGTACATTGGTGTCTTCGAATGAACAATAAGTAATAATGGTGTTACTTGTTAAGTGCTTCCTGTGTGCCAGGTATTATATTGAGAGCTAGGGTAGATAAATATCTAATCAGGTCAAGCACAGTCCCAATTCATTGTCTAAGTAGTAAAGGAAACAGATACTAAACTCCATTTTTCAGATGAGGAAACTGTGGCACAGAGAAGATAAGTGACTAGCCCAAGGTCACACAGCAGGTAGGAGCAGATCTGTGATTAGAACCCAGGTCATCTGATTCCTGGGAGTGTGCACTTTCGACTAGGCCATGCTGTGTCCCTAGTGTGGATTATTGTGGTGACGGTTGTGGTGACGTTATTTCCTCTAGGCCCCATCCTCCTGCAGAAGCTCTGAGGGTGTCCAACCAGCCTCCCCTCTCCTTAGTGAAGTCACGAGTGGAAAATGCAGAGCCCGAGGGACCAGCGAGCCAATCTGCCAGAGGATTGGGTTTCAGGGCCCCTCATGTCAGTGGGAATTCTTTCTAGAGGGGCGTCCCTGCACAACTCAGTCCCAGACTTCCCTGCTCAGGGCAGTATTGAGCCCTTGGAGTCCGGTCTGACCAGCATTTCCAGGCCTGAGGATCTCCCATTCCTATGGATCAGTTCACGCTCAGGCACAGAGGTACAGCTCGGTCACTGATGGCCAAGGAAAATTGAGAAAGAAAAAGGGAAGATATTTCTTCTGGGTCAAATAGCTCAACAAAGCATCATTCCCCTCTTCCTCTCCTCCTCCTCCTTCTCATCTGTTTTCTTCTCCTCCTAATCCTCCTCTTTTTCCTCTTCCTACTTCTTTTCCTCTTCTTCCTTCTCCTCCTCTTTCTCCTCCTTTTATTCTTCTTTCTCCTCCTCCTCCTACTGCTCTTTCTTCTCCTCCTTCCCTTTCTCCTTTTCCTCCTCCTATCCTCCTCTTCCTCCTCTTTCCCCTCCTCTTCCTCCTCTTTCCCCTCCTTTTCCTCCTCCTTCCCCTCCTCTTCCTCCTTCTCCTCTTTCTCCTTCTACTCCTTATCCTTCTCTTTCATTTCTTCTGAACTCCTATTATCACAGCTCCCCACTAATGGCCAGGCCAACCACTCCGTTGATAAAATTGAAGCCATCAGGAGTGTACTTCCCCAAATTTTCTGACTAATACTCCTTCAAAGTACTTCAACATTCCTGCTTCCTTATCTTTTGCCTGCTTCCCAGCAGTCTCCCCAAAATAAATTTCCACCTGCTCTATAAAGTTACTTCCTCTACCTGCAACTCTGATCCTATCCTCTCTCACCTACTATATTCTTGTCTTGTTTCATGCCGTCAAGTTATTTCTGACCCATAATGACACCACGGACACATCTCTCCCAGAATCCCCCACTCTCCATCTGAAATCGTTCTGAGAGCATAGCAACAAAATTTTCTTGCTAAAAATATGGAAGTGGTTTACCATTGCTCCTTCCTTGCAATAAACTTGAGTCTCCTCTCTTGACTCTCTCCCATGCCACTGCTGCCCAGCATGGGTGAGTTTTGACTTGTAGAAGATTGCCTTCCACTCACTAGTCACTGCCCACACTAGGAATGACATGGATAGGCCATTACTTGACTCTCCCTCTTGTAGCCGAGACTGGTAGAGTACTGGAAACTCTCCAGGTGCAACCCTGAGAGGGGACTACTATAATCGCTCCCTCCGATTTTCCTCCCCTTCCTTATTGTCATTTTCTGCTTCTCCCTCAGATGGCTGCTTCCCCTCAGCCTTCAAACATGCTCCAATTTCCCCCATTCTAAAAAAGTCATCTGAACCACTCAGGCTCTTCCCATTATCACTCCGTTGCCTTCCTCCCATTCCTATTCAAACTCCTAGAAAAGGTCAGATGCCTTGTTTTCCCCTCCACCACCGCACTTCTGCATTTATGCCTTCAATCCTTCCACTTCCCCAAGATTGGCTTTCTGAGGTCACTATTGATCTCCTTATAGTCAAACCCAAAGGCATTTACTCCATGCTAATCTCCTCTCAGTTGCTTTGCTCTGCACACAGTAAGCGCTCAATAAATATGATTGATTGATTTTGACATCGTCAAAAACTCTGACTTCCTAGAAACATTCACAGGCCTCAATTTTGCCTGACAATAGAAAACTCAGCGTTCATCCTACCTTTTTGACTGCCCCTTCTCAGTTTTGTTCCTTAGATCCCCTTGTGCCCCTCTCCTTCTTACTGTGACTGTCCCCCAAAGCTCTGTTCTGGGTTCCCAACTCTTTTCACTCTATACTCCCTCTCTCATGAAACTTGTCTTCTCACGTGGCTTCAGCTACCATCTCTACGTGGATGACTCTCAAATATATTTTTGTAGCTCTGACCTCTCATCTGGTCTTCACCTGGCCCACTTCTAGTCTTCCTCTAGGACTTCTCCACTTGCCAACATGTCAAACACAGCTAAAGCAGAAGTAATTTTCTTTCTCCCTATACCTACTCTTCTTTCTACCTTTCCCATTTCAGCAACAACCCCACCATCCTCCCTGTACCAGAAGCCCACAACCTCAGTGTCAGTCTTGATGCCTTGCTGTCTTTCAATGTTCACATTTAGCTTACTGCCAAATCTTGCAATTTCTTCCCACACATCTCTTTAATTTGCCCCTTTCTTACCCACAACAGCTACTATTCTGGTATAAGCTCCCGACTAGGATATTGCATCAGCCTCCCAGCTAGTCTCCCACTTTCCATTCTCTCCCCACCCACAATCCATATTACATGGTGCTAAGAGGATCATGTTTTTAGAACTTTATCTCTTCTCCCCCAAACCCTCAAATGACAACCCAGTATCCCTCTGCATCAAACCAAAAGTCCTCATAATCGGCTTCAAGACTCCACCAACACTTTCCACTTTGCCTATCTGTTCTCTTTCCCAACTGGCTCCTTCATTGTTCCCCAGTCAGCCTTCTCACTGCCCTTCACTCTACCCCTTTCCACTCCTTCACTCACATTATACTCTTGACTTGAAATTTTGTATGACCCCAAGTCATGTAAACTCATCAGCTACCTCAAGCACTTATGAACATACTCATACCCAGTGTTTAGTTGTTGGTACATTTAATGATTCATTCTGACTACTCTAGTTGAAAATATTTGAGTCTCTCCAGTTGGTGCGTAAGCTCTTTGAAGGCAGGGAGTATGTATCTTCCTTTGGTTATAATCTCCCAAATACCACTGATTGACTGGTCAGTCGGTGCCCCTTTGGGGTCAGGAATCTTTAGCACAGAGCATTCTCAGCACCTGCTCCAAGATCTGCCTGGTCCTGACCCCATAGATGACTGGGTTGATGGCGGGTGGGACAACCACGTAAAGGTTGGCCAGGAGGATGTGGATGTAGAGAGGGATTTTCTGGTGGCCAAAGCGGTGGGTGAGGAAGGAGAAAAAGCCTGGGATGTAGAAGGCTAAAATGACACAGACATGAGAGCCACAAGTGTTGAGAGCCTTGAATCGGGTGTTCCAAGATGGGAGGCGGAAGACGGCCCGGAGAATCTGGATGTAGGAGAAACCTATCACAGAGGTGTCAAAAAATCCCATGGAGAAAGCTACTAGGCCATAGATAATGTTGGTTCTGATGCTGGCGCATGCCAACCGTGCGATGCCCATGTGCTCACAGTAGGTGTGTGGGATAATGTGGTTCCCACAGAATGGCAGCCTGAGGATGAGAAAGATGAATGGTGTAATGAAGACCAGTGATCTGACCATGCTCATCGCCCCTAAAATGGCCACTATTTTGTTATCGAGGATCGCAGTGTACCTCAGCGGGTTACAGATGGCGATGAAGCGGTCGATGGCCATAATGGAGAGCACCACGGACTCCAGGCTAGTGCAGACATGAAGGAAGAACATCTGGGTGAGGCAGCCCCCGAAGCTGATCTCTCGCATGCCGAGCCAGAAGATGCCCAGCATCTTGGGGATGGTGGTTGTGGATAAGCCCAGGTCAACAGTGGCCAACATGGCCAGAAAGTAGAACATGGGCTGGTGGAGGCTCCGCTCGGTCTCAGTCACAGACAGGATGGTGCAGTTCCCCACGAGCGAGATCAGGTAGGCGGCACAGATGGGAAAACCAATCCAGATGTGTGTGGCTTCCAGCTCCGGCAACCCCAGCAGGAGGAAGGAGGAGGGGTGGAACTGGGAGTGATTGAGAGGGAGCATCTTTCCAGGAGCTGTTGATGATTACAATAATCACAGACTTCTGTACCCTTTAGGTGATGCTGACCTCACTCATGTCATCCTCCCTGGACCCTGGGAAAACAATGGCACATTGCTTGCATCTATTACCCCGATGGGGAGTGGTGTGGGTGGAGAGGATGTGGAAAGTGAGGATGTTAGAAATTATTAAATGAGGTCATTGGTCTAACCACTTTTGTACCTCTGAATGCAGGTGTGACTGCAGTTGCCAGCATCTATCACAACACTTTGCAGTTGAGATCTTTCATCAATGCCGCTGAAGATATTAATGATTGGGGTGATAATGAAAATGACAAAGATGATGCTGTTGATGCAGCCCCCCCTCCTTTGCATTGATGATCATGTTGATGATGGCATTTCCCCTAGAGAATGGCAAATGATGGGTGAACCTTGGACTCGAGACATCAGGACCAAGAATCTGAGCCAAGGAATCGATTCTTGTGCTAGCAGGTTGTGCAGGGCTACTTGCACACTCTCGTTCCTGCCACGCATTTTTCCAATGGGTATGAGTTCAATGCCATGAGATGGCAATTGTGTAGGGGTGCAGCCCACTGGATTTGTGTGCCAAGATCTTTTGTGTAGAACCCACTTTGTGTTTGGAGCTGTCTAATCTAACACTTTGCCCAAGTACTTCTCTCCCTTCTGCATTGCCCTTGCACTTGGATTTGCATCCTTTATTCACCCCACCCTCAGCCCCACACATAATTTATTGATTTATATTCATGCTGTCTTCCCCTCTAGACTTTAAGCTTGTGGTGGGGAGGGAATGTGTCTGCCAACTCTGTCGTATTGTACTCTGCCAAGTACTTAGTACAGTGTTCTGCACATGGTAAACGATCAATAAATGTGATTGACTGATTTATTCATTCATTCAATCGTATTTATTGAATGCTTACTGTGTGCAGAGCACTGCACTAAGCGCTTGGGAAGTACAAATTGGCAACATATAGAGGCGGTGCCTAACTAACAGCGGGTTTATTGATAGGTGTCATCACATCCATAGCCCAGGTGATCTGCTGATTGGGTGACAGTTCTGCTGAGTGGTGACAGAGAGCTGTCCAGAGTTGCAGGTTCTGAAGGCAACAAACCTCCTTTCCTCTCACTTCTCGTGAAGGGAATGTTTTCAATCTCCACAAAGGCCAAGATTTGGGGTGATTGGAGACGGAAGAGTAATTGTCTTTCAGGAAATTGAGGGTCTCATGTTGGACAGAATCTGCCCTAGCCTATTTTCTCGTGTCTACCCAAAAGTTTAGCACAATTTTTTGGCACTGAATAAGTGCCTAATAAATGCTATAATTCTTATCGTCATTATTATTAACATATTTATAATTTTCATCATCATTCACATTACTAATAAAATGTATTTATTAAACATTTACTGTTTGCATAGAATTGTACTGAGCAGCTGGGGAAGTAAAGTACAATCGAATTGGTAGACAAGATCTCTGCCTGTGTGGAGCTTACACTCTAGTATGAGATACAGACATGACCAGAAATTAGATATAAGGAAAGTAGCAGAGTATAAGGATTTGAACATAACTGCTGAGTAGTTCTGGGAGTGGAACAAATATCAAAGGGATTAAGAGGTACAGACCCAAGTGCTTAAGTGAGATAGAAGGGAGGAAGAATGGGATGAGAAAATGGAAAGAAAGTCCGGGAAGGCTTCTTGGAGGAGATATGATTTGAGTAGGGCAAACGATTAGGAGCATGGTGGTCTGTCAGATATGAAGGGGGAGGGAGCTTCAGGCCTGAGGGAGGATGGGAGCAAAGGATTGATAGCAGGAAGTTTGAGATCAAAGTATAGTATGTAGGTTGATGTTACAAATGCATGGAATGGGTTGCAGTAGAAAATTACTGAGGAAAGAAGGAAGGGGAGAGCTGATTGAGAGCTTTAAAGCCGAGGGCAAGGAGTCTCTGTTTTATGTGGAAGTGGATGGGCAACGACTGGAGGCTTCTGAGTTGAAGGGAGACATGGACTGAACATGATTGGTCCAGGCAGCAGAATCGAGTATGGATTGAAAGTGGGGAGCGAGGAGGCAAGGAGGTCAGCAAAGAAGCTGGTGCAATAAGCTGAAGCAATAAGTGCTTGGATAAGCATGGTAGCAGTTTGAATGGAAAGAAAAGAGAAGATTCTAGAGATATTGTGATGGTAGAACTGACAGGATTTGGTGACAGATTGAATAAGTGTATTGAATTTGAGAGATGAGTTGAGATTGTTATCAAAATTGTGGGAATTACGAGACAGATGTCTGTAGTGATGGGAAAGTTGCAGGGAGGAAAGAGTTTGGGTGGGAAGATATGATAATGATGATGATGATGATGATGATGATGATCTGGGGTGCAGTTAGAAATTAGGGTAGGGTAGAGAAATAGGGCAACGAATTTGGGGATAGGTTGGATTTGGGAATCAAACACATGCTTCCGTGCTGCACAAAACAAAATCACAGACCCCTGACCAATATAGGTAGGCTGGTGTCTTACCCTAATGTTCTCCCCAAAGGCAAAATTCTCTTATTCTTATTACTCTCTCCTGTGAGCCTTACTTAACATTCCCCTACACATTCCCCTTCAGGTAACAGCCTCTATCTTTATATATATATATATGCCAAACCACACTTGTTCCCTTCCTTCCAGACTCAGTTCTGAGTCCATTCCTAACGCATATCTTCTGCTTTTAACCCCAACCAATGCACACACATTAACAATCTCACCATCCCTGGGAGATGACCATGTGTACTTTTGATATGTCTGTATCTGGAAAATATTTCTCAATTTTCCAGGTTGTAGATTTTCCAGGTCCTTTTGTTGCTCTTTCTGTCTTCTCTATTGCTCTTTTTTTGTTCACTACCCCAAAATGAGAAGAGACCAGAGAGAAGAGGGGAAAATTAAGAAAAAACTGAGGGAGGATGAGTTTGACTGGGCATATTAAGGGTACAGTGAATGAGACTTGAAGGTGGCCAGTAGATATCAATTATCCAGAGTTATTCGATCCCTCCTGGTCTGGGATCAATAAGAGGCCAACTGTGCCATCATGTTAATGGCAGGCCAGTTAGTCCTGTCTCCCTTCCAAAGGTAAATTCCTCAAAGGGAATAACTTCATGTTTTCTGTAAGGGAAAATCATCCCTCATTAATCTAATAGAGCTTTGTGAAGTGGTCTGTAAGCAAATGCATAGAGGGGAACAAGTGGGCTGAACATTTTCAGATTTTCAAAAGACTTCTGACAAGGGTCCACATGGAAGGATTTTAAAAACTGAGTGACTGTAGGATTTCTGTCATGATTAGCTCCTTTCCTAAAAGATGGAAAGTGAATTGTCAGACGTTTCGGGAATGGGGAGGATAAGGAGGAAGTAACTAAGGAGGTTAGTTAGTTAGAAGGGGTAGGAATCAGTGCTAGGACTGGTATTATTTAGCATTTTAATAAATGACCCAATGAAATAATAAATGTTTATTAACGTTTTGTCATTAACAAATCAATCCATGATATTTAATTAGCACTTACTGTGTGCAGAGCACAGTAGTAAGTGCTTGGAAGAATACAATACGACAGAGTTGCAAGACATTTTTCCTGCCCATGATGACTTGCAGCCTAGAGGGGAAGCAGATAATGCTGTCTACTCTTTAAAGATCAAATGCTGTGAGATAAACCACTGGAGACATCATAACCCTGGCACAGAAAAGTGACTTCATTTTGAGGACGTACAAGAAAACGAATCTGGGAAAAAGTAATTCCAAGTCGTGCATTGTGTAAATAATTTTTGTCTGCCAATTTTAGAGCAAATTAAACCAAAGTGGTCTTTGGAAGGCCAAATGACTCGACTTAGATTAGGATATTTTGGACACATCATCAGGAGGACTGATTCTCTGGTCCAGGGAAAACGTGGAAGAGGCAGAACAGCAGCTAGATAGATAGAGACTACAACAACGATAGCAGAAGAACTATTAGAATGGTTGTCCATGGAGTCACTACAAATCGGAGACAACTTGATGGCACTTAACAATAATAATAATAATCCCCAGTTAGAGTATGAGAATCTTGTACCCTCTTGAGATTCCTAAAATCTTCTCTTCTAGCCACAATACCCTTCTGCGATTTGTTTTTGTCTTTATGTTATCTTAGGGCTTTCTTTCCTCTATTCTTGTATGACTGCCACTATTCCCCTCTCCCCCTTTTTATATTTAGATTGTGAACTCCCTGATTGTCATTTCCTCTTGGATATTCTTTCCCAGTGTTCTATATTCTTTCCCAGTGCTTACTGTAGTATTCTGCACACAGTAAGTACTAAATTAATACTGTTACTAGTACTACTGCTCTCAAGCCCTTAGTACAGTGCTTCACGCTCAGTAGCTGCTCAACAAATACCACCATCAGTAATTAAATGCAGGTTTGAGCTAGCTATCACATCTCAGTTGACAACTTGGGGTCTTGGTTTATTGTTCTCGCAGACCCAAACAACTCCTGAAAGGAAAACCAATACCCATACAATTTCTCTATGGAGAACTGAAATTAGGAAACTGAGGACAAAGAGGGAAGAGGAAATATGTTAAGGATATGGTAAAACAAAGCCTAGACAGTGCTGTGTCCCAGCAGAAAGCTGGTAATTAATTGCTAAGACAAGGTCAGCATGCCTACCACAATCAAGAAAGGAGGAAATATTTTGTAAAGAATGTAAGACCAGGAGGCAAAAGAGAAAACAGTGCCAGACCCTGAAAATATTAAACATGAGACCACAACTTTTTATGTGCACAAAGTGGCCAGGATTGTGGGTCCTGTATTGATCTTTTCATCCACACATGAACTCACATTGTCCTCTCCCAAGCATTTAGTACAGAGCTCTGCACACAATAAGTGCTCAATAAATAAGACTGATTGATCATTGGTGAACTTCACAAACAGTGTTGTCTTCTCTGAAACCAAGGGAGGTCCCTATGTGGAATACAGCACACAATGCTTGTCAACACATCTTAGAAAGGATTTAATAGTACCAGAGAAAATGCAGGGAAGAGCTAATCCAGATCATCAAGGGAGGGAGAATAAATTGAAAAGATTGGGTCCCTTCACTCAGGAAAAATGTGAATTGAGGGGGGAAAAGATTGAGGTTTACAGAAAAGGTAATGGTTTGAAAAGATTGAGGTTTAATTGAACCATTACCTTTGGTTCAGTAAATCTCATCACCCTTGGACAAGGGTTCGACATTGAAGCTTGAGGACAGGAGGTTCAAACAAACAAAAGTTTTGTCCCCCAGAAGGTGGCAATCATACGGAATTTGTAAACATGAAAGTTGTGGATGCAGAAAAAATCAATAGTTTCAAGAAGGATAAATGTGTGGTTGATAATTACATAATGTGTAAAGAGAGGAAAGTTAAGATAGTAGAGAAGAAGTTAGGTATTACAGTTTGAAGACAGGGGGATGGATGAGATGACCACTGGACTCCTGTGGTCTCTTTGATAAATGTGTGGCTGATAATTACATAATGTGTAAAGAGAGGAAAGTTAAGATAGTAGAGAAGAAAGTTAGGTATTACAGTTTGAAGACGGGGATGGATGAGTTGACCACTGGACTCCTGTGGTCTCTTTCATACATTTCTGAATAGTGTTAGAGGTTTGTGGGTCTCTGGAAACCTCTTCTAACCACATAAATTCTTCCTTTATTCTTTCTTCTTCTCTTTCTCCCTGTCTCTGTCGGTCTAGCTCTGTCTCTTTCTCTCCCTCTCTCTCTCTCCTTTATCCCTATTCTCAGACGTGGGCTTTTATAAGGATCTTCTCAGAGTTTTCATCAACTTTCTCATCATACACAGGCATGAACCACTCATCTGCAACACAATCAATTCCTTATTTACCAAAACCTAGATTGATTTTGGGCCACCTCATTCCAGAGCTGCAGGGATCTACAACTTCTGCCCTGATCCTTCCTCTGGTAGCTTTCCTGCTCTCTCTCCAAGATGATAAAGGAGAAGGGGGCTTGAGACCCTCTTTTTCTTGATTGCGGGGGGGGGGGGAGCAGAGAACAACAGGTGCAATCCTTTTTTTGGGTTTGTTATGATAGATTGTGTGGGAATATGTAGGACCCTATGAGTGGGTATGTGTGTGTTTGTGTGTGTGAGAGAGATTTATTGTGTCTGTGCATTTGTCATCTCGAGGCATTGGTGGGTGAATGTGTCTCTGTGTGATACTCTGTGTACCTTGACTCACCTCCCCCAGGGGTCTCCTCACTCAGACAGTCCCTCTTGCTCACAGCTCCCATTTATCTGCTTTCTGTCTCTGGAAGAGGCTGGCAGGTTTGCTCCTCCCTGACCCCTTCCCTCCCCCCACCCCGGGTTTGGTGATCCCAACCCCCAGTTCTGGCCTCCCCACCGGACTCCTCCTACCTCTTGCTCCCCAGCCCAGCCCGGAGCAGACTCACCTTCCTCAGCTGTGGACCTGGGATTCCTGGGGCACAGACAGACTCCACACACCCTCTGGCATCTGTCTGGGTTGTTCACCTGCCCAGTCCAGGTTAGAACAGTTTATATGACTGGGCCCAAGGCTTGGTGAAGTTAGTTATCTCCACTCCAGCTGCTCCCCAGGGCCTGATGCCTTGGGACAGGGGACCACTGCATCCCTGATTCTGACCCTGAAACCCCAGGGAGGTGGAGGTGGGTGCAGGTTCTGAGGAACATTGCCCAGTGGGCATTGTGAACCAACATTAGCTGCTCATGCTGGCTGATTTCTCACCTTGCCATAAACTGGTCAGATGAAGGGAGCTGGGGGCCTCGGAGGTGAAAAAGTCTTTGGCAGTTAGTGATCTCCAACACCCTTGCCTCAAATCCTCTCCCAAAATGTGAACTTTCTCAAAATCACAGCCTCCCATATGGACTCCTCTGCCCTCCTCACCCCCACCCCCACTCCACCAACTTCACCTAGCACAGACCTGGGAGTCAGGAGACCAGGGTTCTAAACCTGACTCCACCACTTGCCTGCCATGTGACCTTGCCTCAGTTTCCTCAACTGTAAAATGGGAATTAAAAAGTGTTCTTCTTCCCCCTTAGAGTGGGAGCTACAAGTGGGGCAGGGAATGTGTCTGAACTGATCAGTCTGTATGAACCCCAGCACTTAGTACCGTGCTTGACACATAATAAGAACTTAATTATCATCATCATTATTATTAATAATAATAA
This sequence comes from Tachyglossus aculeatus, assembly GCF_015852505.1. Lineage (NCBI taxonomy): Eukaryota > Metazoa > Chordata > Mammalia > Monotremata > Tachyglossidae > Tachyglossus > Tachyglossus aculeatus. The sequence goes on along the minus strand of NC_052067.1, from coordinate 135,258,860 downwards.
TCTGTATTTCAGGACAGTGAGGCCATTTGAGAATTAGCTTGTTAGGTCCATGAGTTGGGATTTCACAAAATGGATTGCTTAGTATAGTGTTTAGTACAACATTGAATACAGAGCTCTGAACCCAATAAGCATTCAGTTAATACTGTTGGTTGATTGCTGGCTCTGTCTGCAAGAGGGTTTCCTTCTTCCTCATTAGCCAAACCACCCAGGCCACAAACAGGCAAGGAACAAGCAAGCTTCCACTCCCCCACTAGTACCTAATGTGCTGGTTACAACCGACTTTCAATTTAAAAAACTTTGAATGTATTGCTAGTTATTAATCCATTCTGGGGAGGTTCCTCAATCAGCCCCAAAGCACTGATGTCCACAGCCACAATTTATTTATGTCTATTAATGTCTGTCTCCCCCTCTAGACTGTAAGCTTATTGTAGGCTGGGAATGTGTCTACCAACTCTGTTTGTATTGTCCTCTCCCAAGAGCTTAGTTTCAGTGCTCTGCATACACAGTAAGAACTCAATAAATATGATTGATTGATTGATAGTGCCTCACGCTTCTAACTGTTGGAGAGGAGGGTGACCTTCCCCTCACAAAATGTCACTGATGCACCCTGGTCCCTTGTGGCCACCTATACCCCTGGCCCTCCTGGTGCCTCCCTGTGGTGCCCATCTTGGTGGAAATAGGAGCCTCTGGGTGATGGGGAGACTGGAATGGGGACAGAGAGGGAGCTGCAGGAACCCTGTCACTCCCTGTCACCCCACCACCAGACCTGATGACATTTCTGCCCAGATCTTCGCACAGGAAAAGTATTGCACTTCTCAGAAGCACATACAGCTTCTCCAGAAGTTTCACCTTGTCTCATATTCAATAGCAGGGAAGGATGATGCCCAACTGCTTGCTAGTGGAAAGAGCATGGGCCTGGGAATCAGTGGACCTGGGCTCTAATCCCAGCTCTGCCACGTGCCTGTTGTGTGACCTTGGGCAAGTCATTTCACTTCTCTGTGGCTCAGTTTCCTCAATTGAAAAATGGGGATAAGATATCTGTTCTCTCTCCTTCTTAGACTTTGTGCCCCTTGTGGGACAGGGATTGGGTTCCATCTGATCATCCTGTATCTAGTTGACTCCATTCTCTCCTGGTTCTCCTTGTATCTCACACAGATACAGGCAGATACAGGCTTGTATCTTGTATCTTGTTTATTCTCAGTCTCCTTCATGGGCTCCCCCTCCTCCTCCCCTATTCTCTCTCCCTCCATCCAGGCTCACATCTCCTACTGCCTTCAGGACATCTCCACCTGGATGTCCTCCTGTCACCTAGAACTCAACACGTCCAAGACTGAGCTCCTTATCTTCCCCCCAAAACACTGTCCTTTCCCTGACTTTCCCATCACTGTGGATGTCACTACCATTCTTCCCATCTCACAAGCCCACAACCTTGATGTCATCCTTGTCTCCGCTCTCTCATTCACCTCACACAAGCAATCTGTGGCCAAAACTGGCTGGTCTCACCTTCACAACATCGCCAAGATCCACCCTTTCCTCTCCATCCAAACCGCTACCTTGTTAGTACAATCACTCATCATATCCCAACTGGATTACTGCATCAGCATCCTTTCTGATCACACATCTTCCTGTCTCTCCCTGCCTCAGTCTATACTTCATTCTGCTGCCTGAATTATCTTTCTACAGAAACACTCGGGCATGTTACTCTGCCTCAGAAATCTCCAGTGGTTGCCTATCAACCTTCTAATCAAGCAAAAACTCCTCACTCTCAGCTTCAAGGCTTTCCATCACCTCGCCCCTTCTTACCTCACCTCCCTTCTTCTACAACCCAGCCCACACACTCCGCTCCTCTGCTGCTAACATCCTCACTGTGCCTCATTCTCACCTGTCCCACTGTTGACCCTCAGCCTACATCCTATCGCTGTCCTGGAATGCCCTCCCTCCACACATCCACCAAACTAGCTCTCTTCCTTCCTTCAAAGCCTTATTGAGAGCTCACCTCCTCCAGGAGGCCTCCCCACACTGAGCCCCCCCTTTTTCCTCTCCTTCTTCTCCTCCCCTCCCTCCCTCTGCCCTACCCCCTTCCCCTTCCTATAGCACTTGTATATATTTGTACATATTTATTACTCTATTTTATTTGTACCTATTTATTACTCTATTTTATTAATGATGTATATATAGCTACAGAATTCTGTTTATTCAGATGGTATTGACACCTGTCTACTTGTTTTGTTTTGTTGTTTGTCTCCCCCTTCTAGACTGTGACCCCATTGTTGGGTAGGGACCGTCATTATATGTTGCTGATTTGTATTTCCCAAGCACTTAGTACAGTGCTCTGCACACAGTAAGCCCTCAATAAATACGATTGAATGAATGAATGAATAAACGGAGCACATCAAGGCGATGTAGAAGGGAGTGGAAGAAATGGAAAGGAGGTCTCCGTCAGGGAAGGCCTTTTGTAGAAGACATGCCTTTAATAAGGCTTTGAAGGAGGGGAGAGTAATTGTCTGTCAGATATGAAGGGGGAGGGTGTTCCAGGCCAGAGGCAAGATGTGGGTGAGAAGTTGGCAGTGAGATGGATAAGATTGAGGTACAGTGAGAAGGTTGGCATTAGAGGAGCAAAGCATGCAGACTGGGTTATAGTAGGAGAGTAGGGAGGTGAGGTAGAAGGGGGCAAGATTATTGAGGGCTTTAAAAACCAAGAGTGATGAGTTTCTGTTTGATGTGGAGGTGGATGGGCAACCTCTGGAGGTTCTTGAGGAATGGGAAAATGGGGCCTGAATGTTTCTGTAGAAAAATGATCTGGGAAGCAGAGTGAGGTATGGACTGGAGTCGGGAGAGACAGGAGGCAGGGAGGTCAGCAAGGAGGCTGATACAGTAATCAAGGCGGGATAGAATAAGGGCTTGAATTAACATTGTAGCAGTTTGGATGGAGGGGAAAGGGAAGATTTCAGCGATGCTGTGAAGTTCGAACCAACAAGATTTAGTGTTAGATTGAATATGTGCATTGAATGAGAGAGTGAAGTCAAGGACAATGCTAAGGTTACAGACTTGTGAGACAGGAAGGATCGTGGTGCTGTTCACAGTCATAGGAAGGTTAGCAGGAAGACAGAGTCTGGGGGGGAAGAAAAGGAGTTCTTTTTTAGACATGTTAAGTTTGAGGTGATGGCGGGACATCCAAGCAGAGATATCTTGGAGGTAGGAGGAAATGTGAGACAGCAGGCAAATGGCAGGAACCCCCACTCTCTCCCGCCAACACAAGCCTTCAGGCTTTTACTAGGGAAATCATGCCCAAGACACTTGTTCATCAATCTCTCTAAACACCTCAGGGACCTATGGCTTGTTTTTTCAGTTGCACAACTTCCCAGGGGAAGAATTCCAAATGCTTATCCCACTGCCTGAAGAAGTGTTTTCCTTTGTTAGTTTTGAACCTGCCAGTCTCAACTTCAATAGATGTCCCCTCTCCTTGGCCCTGTAGATTAAAGCAATTGGAAAAGAGTATGAGAAGATCTCAAAGGGATCTGGTTTGGTAGGAGGGGGTTCTTGGAGTTGTCGTTACCTGAAAATTTGTGCTTAGTTGATAGAACAGATAAGAAACAGCATGGCCTAGTGGAAAGAGTGCAGGCCTGAGAGTCAGAGGACCTGGGTTCTAATCCCAGCTCTGTTACTTGTCCACTGTGTGATCTTGGGAAGACACTTAATTTCTCTGTGCCTCAGTTTCTTCATCTGTAAAATGGGGATGCAATACCCATCCTCCTTTCTACTTAGTCTGTGAGTGCCATGTGGGACAGGGACTGTGTATGCCTGATTAACTTGTATATACCCCAGCACTTTGTTCAGTTTTTGGCACATAGTATTTAACAAATATTATTATCATTATTATTATTATTAGATGCATATTGCTGAATCTAATTTAAGAAGATTTGGAGGATAAGGGAGATGAAGTGCCCCTGAGGGATTGGATGGAAGTATGAACACTTATTTGCAAGATGATTTTAAAAGCAATAAAAAGAATAACCCACTTTCACCACACATTCAGATGGGAGTAAGCAGTCAGAAGGCCAGTGTCTGGCCTTACCCAGTGGATAACATGACCTTAGTAGTGTGTGACCCAAGCTCAGTTTTGAGAGTGGGCATGGCCCACGACAAGTCAGATGGTGCCCATAGCTGTGAAGTTGCAAGTATTTTGGTGTCCATGGAGTTATTAGATGCATATTGCTATAAGCTTTAAGAGGATTTGGAGGGTAAGGGAGATGAAGTGCCCGCGAGGGTCGGGCTGGAAGGATGTACACTTACTTGCAAGATGATTTTTAAAACAATAAAAAGAAGTTACATAACCCACTCTCAAGGAATCAAGACAGTCCATTGATTGACAGATTGATCACTACCCGCTTCCAAATGGCAGCCTAGGCACCGAGTCTCTTCTTGGTAAAGGAGAGAGTTGAAACAAGAAAGCCATTTCTTGAGTGGTTGCCAGATAGGATGGTGCCAAGGTGAATCTTAGAATGAAATCTAAGTCCAACTCTGAAAGACCTGAGAGCTGTTTCCAAAGGGAATGCCTAGAGTGTCCCAGCTGCAAAGCAAACCAAATACGAGTTTGGACAACAGAATTTCAAATGAAGACCTGAGTACTGAAGTTGATAATCTTGGCAAGATAGGTTTTCTGGGGTTAGATAGTCAGAGAGCATCTGAAGAAAGACAGCAGCATCTGGTGGAGGAGCCTGGGACTAGGAGTCAGGACACAGTTACTTGCTTTCCATGATGCTTGTGAGAAGCAACATGGCTCAGTGGAAAGAGCACGGGCTTGGGAGTCAGAGGAGGTAGGTTCTAATATTGGCTTCACCACTTGTCAGCTGGGTGACCTTGGTCAAGTCATTTCACTTCTCTGTGCATCAGGTACCTCATCTACAAAATGAGGATTAATAAAAATAATAATTATTATTATGGTATTTGTTAAGCACTTACTACGTGCCAAGCACTATTCTAAACTACGAGTCCCATGTGAGTCCCAGAGACTGTGTCCAACCTGATTACCTTGTGTCTACCCCTGTGCTTAATAATAATAATGATAATTATGGTATTTATTAAGCATTTACTATGTGCCAGGCACTGTTCTAAGCCCTGGGGTAGATACAAGGTAAGCAGGTTGTCCCATGTGGGGCTCACAGTCTTAATCCTCATTTTACAGACGAGGTAACTGAGGCACAGAGAAGTTAAATGACTTGCCTAAAGTCACACAGCTAAGTGGCTGTCGGAATTAGAACCCATGACCTCTGAGACTCCCAAGCCCATGCTCTTTCCACTAAGCCACACTGATTCTCTGCTTAGCCAGTGCTTGGCACATAGGAAGCACTTAACAAATACTATTATTGTTATTATTATCATTATCATTATTATTATTTGATATGATTGATTCTATCCCTCTCCAGAGAATCCAGGATAGTCGGAGCCCTGGAAAGAGAGGCTCGGAGACCACATACTTCTATCTCCACCGTGACCATGAGATAGAGCCATCTTAACTAGATAAGATTTCCAGGATGGAAAATGACAACCCTGCTTCCCTCCCCCAGCACTCCTCCTGTTCCCGTGTTTCCCTCTCCCACCAACCCAAGGGGAAGCAATGTGGCCTGGTGGAAAGAGCACAGGCCTGGTCATCAGAGGACTGGGTTCTAACCCCTGCTCCGCCGCAGCTGTGTGACCTGGGGAAAGTCACTTACCTCTTACTGTGACTCGGTTTTCTCATCTGTAAAATGGGGATCAAATACCTGTTCTCCCTCCCCATTAGCCCAGGGGCCCCATATGGGACAGGGATTGGGTCTGACATAATGATAATGTTGGTATTTTTTAAGCACTTACTATGTGCAAAGCACTGTTCTAAGTGCTGGGGGAGATACAAGGTGATCAGGTTATCCCACGTAGAGCTCACAGTCAATCCCCATTTTACAGATGAGGTAACTGAGGCACAGAGAAGTTAAGTGATTTACCCATAGTTTCACACCTGACAAGTGGCGGAGCCGGGATTAGAACGCATGACCTTTGACTCTCAAGCCCATTCTCTTTCCACTGAGCCATGCTGCATGATTATCGTGTATCTAACCCAGCACTTAGCACAGTGCTTGGCCCATAGTAAACTTTTAAAAAATACCTCTATTACTATCCCTTCTTCATGTTCATTCATTCAATCATATTTAGCACTTGGAAAGTACAATTCAGCAATAAAGAGAAAGAATTCATTCAATTGTACTTATTGAGCACTTACTGTGTGCAAAGCACTGTACTAAGTGCTTGGAAAGTACAATTCAGCAATAAAGAGAGACAATCCCTGCCCACACCTGGTTTACAGACTAGAAGGGGGAGAGACAGACATCAAAACAAGTAAATGGGCATCAATATAAATAAACAGAATTATATATTCAGACATTAATATAAATAAATAGAATTATAGATATATTCACATCAAAACAAGTAAACAGACATCAATATGAATGGAATTATAGATATGTACATATATACACAAGTGCTGTGGGGTGGGGGTGGGGGGCAGAGCAAAGGTAGCAGTCGGGGTGATGCAGTGGGGGGGGGCTGAGGAAGAGAGGGGTTTAGTCTGGGAAGGCCATTTGGAGGAGGTGAGCCTTCAGTAGGGCTTTGAAGGGAAGAGGTGTGATTCATGTCTAAGCTCAGTCCCTCATGTGATGCCAGATCAGCAGCCAAGGAGTCATTAAGCATGTGAACCAGTGGGGCAGGCTCAGAGCAGTCATTCAATCTTATTCATTGAGCACTTATTGTGTGCAGAGCACTGTACTAAGTGCTTGGGAGACTATAATACAACAATAAACAGACACATTCCCTGCCCACAGTGAGCTTACATCTAGAAGTGGGGTGACAGACATTAATATAAATAAACAAGTTACAGATTTATTGGGGCGGAAGGGCAGGCTGGAGGAGTTGGGGGGAGGGGAAGGGAAGCCAGAGAAACTTCAATCCCCAGTGGGGGTGAAGAACCAGGAAACAAGGGGAGCCTGGGGAAGGTTGAGCTACTCAGATGGCCAGAGGGAAGCAGGAAGAGCAGGGGGATGGGAAAAGTTGACTATGTGTACACAGAGGGTGTGTAATCACCATTACACATACAGGCACACCTCATCATCATAATAATAATAATATTGAGCACTTAGTACAGTGCTCTGCACACAGAAAGCGCTCAATAAATATGATTGAATGAATGGATAATATTAGTGGTATCTGTTTAGCGTTTGTGTGCCGAAGGCTGAACTAAGCTCTGGGGTAAATACAAGATAATCATGTTGGACCCTCATCAGGCTCACAGTTTTAAGTAAAACGGGGAACAGGTATTTAATCCCAATCCCATATTACAGCTGAGGAAATTGAGGCACAAGGATGCGGAGTCAGGAATAGAATCCAGGTCCTCTGACTCCCAGGACTGGGCTCTTTCCACTAGGTTAAATAAACCCACAATCACACCCACACAGACAATCAATCAATAGTATTTATTCTCAGAATAATACAGACAGATGCTCACCAGGGTACTCCAATACACTCAAAGACACACAGCACACAGACAATCATGGGTACGCACATACATACACACACACGCAAACAACACACAAACATGAAGCCTTGGGCAGATCCCCCAAAAGGCTCCCATGACATAGCACTGGTGTACCCCCTCACACACACACCACCCCAATAGACTTAAAATGTAAACAGAAAAGCACATATAATAATAATAATGATAATAATAGCATTTATTAAGCACTTACTATGTGCAAAGCACTGTTTTAAGCACTGGGGAGGTTAGAAGGTGATCAGGTTGTCCCACGGGGGGCTCACAATCTTAATCCCCATTTTACAGATGAGGTAACTGAGGCCCAGAGAAGTTAAGTGACTTGCCCAAAATCACACAGCTGACAATTGGCAGAGCTGGGATTTGAACCCATGACCTCTGACTCCAAAGCCTGTACTTTTTTCCACTGAGCCACAACATCATCACACACATAGGTATAGAAATTTAGAAACCCACTCCCACAGAAAGAGGAAGCACGCATAGATGCACACCCACGCAAATCGACGACTCATATGCATACCTACACATAGGGAAACACATTCACACTCATGTACAAAGGCAGGCTCCCTACTAAGGCATACAAATCAATCAACCGTAATTATTGAGTGCTTACCTTGTGCAGAGCACCATACTAAGTACTTGGGAGAGTACAATATAACAGAGTTGGGAGACATTCCCTGACCACAGTGAGCTCACAGTCTAGAGGGGGAGTCAGACATTAATACAAAGAAATAATGGATACATGCATAAGTCCTACAAGACTGAGGGAGGGGTGAATAAAAGGTGCAAATCCAACTGCAATGGCAAATATAAACATACATCTCTCCGCACTCAGAAACGTACATACACGGACACACACACCCCCTTTCCACCACCACCCCCGCCCCCACTCCTCCACCCAGTGGGGGAAGCAGATCTACTCAGTCCAAGGATCAAGCAATCCGTGGTATTTATTGAGTGCTTATTGTGAGTAGAGCACTGTACTAAGCGCTTGGGAGAGTAGGTAAGAACTCTGCCCAGGAGGATGAATCAGACAGAGGTGCAGGTGGTCAGAGACCAGGGACACGGAGCCCGTCTGCCCTTTCCCCGGAATGAAGAACGAGGTCACCTTCTCTCTTGGCCCCTTGGCCCCTGGCCCCACACTAACCAGGGTGGCTCACCAACCCACACCCTTCCTGCCCCAACCCCATCCAACAGCTGAAAAGCAGCGTGGCTCAGTTGAAAGAACACGGGCTTTAGAGTCACAGGTCATGGGTTCAAATCCTGACAGTTGTCAGCTGTGTGACTTTGGGCAAGTCACTTAACTTCTCTGTGCCTCAGTTACCTCATCTGTAAAAGGGCATTAAGACTGTGAGCCCCCTGTGGGAAAATGTGATCACCTTGTAACCTCCCCAGCTGTTAGAACAGTGCTTTGCACATAATAAGCACTTAATAAATGCCATCATTATTATTCTTCTAGACTGTGGCCCGTTGTTGGGTAGGGACCATCTCTATATGTTGCCAACTTGTACTTCCCAAGCGCTTAGTACAGTGCTCTGCACACAGTAAGCACTCAATAAATACAATTGAATGAAATGACCAGGTGACTTGCTGGCCCCCAGATGACCCCTCCCTCTGCAGCTGTGACTCTGAATGTCTCAGGTCTGAGGAAAGGGAGAGGAGGGGAGCCTCCAGCCATAGCCCTGCTTCCTAATTTTCCTCTCCCAATAAGCAACCCTCTGCTCCCATGACCCTGCCCCCTGCCTCCAGCTCCCAGCACCTGATCCCAGATAATTATAATAATTGTGGTATTTATTATTAATAGGAAGAATATTATTATGGTATTTGTTAAGTGCTTACTATATGCCAAGCATTGTTCATAGTCCTGGGGTAGATTCAAGGTAATCAGGTTGTCCCACGTGGGGCTCACAGTCTTAATCTCCATTTTACAGATGAGGTAACTGAGGTGCAGAGAAGTGAAGTGGCTTGCCCAAGGTCACACAGCAGGCAAGTGGCAGAGCAGGGATTAGAACCCATGTCCTCTGCCTCCCAAACCCCTGCTCTTTCCACTAATCCACGCATTAGTTAAACACTTACTATGTGCCAGGCACTGTACTAAGCACTGGGGCGGATACCAGCAAATCAGGTTGGATACACACAGGACTCACAGTCTCAATCTTCACTTTCCAGATGAGGTAACTGAGGCCCGGAGAAGTGAAGTGACTTGCCCAAGGTCACACGGCAGAGCTCCCAGCCATCACTAGCCCCAAGCCCCACCCCCCAGCCCCTGCTCCCAGGTCCCTGCAGGGGCCCCCAACTTGCAGTCACCAACCCTCAGGCCCTGCTCCCAGGACCCTGTCCTTAGCAGCCCATTCCCAGGCCCTTGTCCCTAGCCCATGGCTAGTGACCCCCACCCCCACCCCCGAGCCGCCCCCTACTCCCAGCCTCCATCCCAGGGTCCTCTACTCTCAGCCCCCAGCCATAGCCCGTCACCAGCTCCTTGGCCCTGGCCTCCTGGCCCTCCACTTCCAGCCCCCACCCCCAACCCCAACCCCCTCCCTTGTCCGGAGCCCATCACCAATCTCTGGCCCCAGGCCCCCCTGCCCCGAACCCATCACCAGCCCCCAGCCCTCCACTCCCAACCCGTGGCCCCAGCCCCTATCCTTAGTTCATCGCCAGACCCTAGCTCCCAACCCCCAGCCCCTATCCCTAGATCATCACCAGTCCCCAGCCCCTATCCTTAGGTCTTTCTCCCAGCCCCCAGGCCCAGTCCCTAGGTGATCGCCAGCCCCCGGCCCAGCCCCCGTCCTTGGGTCTTCTTCCAGCCCCTAGCCCCATTCCCTAGGTGATCGCCAACCCTCGGCCCAGCCCCTGTCCTTAGGTCGTCACCCAGTCCCCAGCCCCTGTCCCTCGGTCCTCGCCAGCCCCCAGACCCTGTCCCTAGCCCATCGCCCGCCCCCAGTCCCTGTCCCTATCCCTAGATCATCGCCAGCCCCTGGAGCAGGTTATTCATTCATTCAGTCGTATTTATCGAGCGCTTACTGAGTGCAGAACACTGTACTAAGAGCTTGGGAAGTGCAAGTCGGCAATATAGAGAGACGGTCCCTACCCAACAACGGTCAGGAGGGAGGGCGAGGGTCCGGAGGGGGGAAGGCGTCGGGCAGTGCTTGTTCCCGCCCCCGGGGTGGGCCCAGGACGGACCGGCAGCGGCGTGGGGAGGGAGCCGGATCGCACCGCACTGCCGGTAACAGACCCCAGCCCGGACTGCCCCCGACCCCTCCCCACCCCCTTTCCGCCGGGCGAGGCGGGCAGGACCGGCCCGGCCCGTCCACCCCCGGACGTCCACCCCGGGCCGCCGGGACGGCCCTGACCGCCCGGCCGGGGGCTCCGGGGGATGCAAGGGGGAGGAACGTGGCCCAGTGGAAAGAGCAAGGGCTTGGGAGTCAGAGGTCACGGATTCAAATCCCGGCTCCGCCAATTGTCAGCTGTGTGACCTTGGGCAAGTCACTTATCTTCTCTGTGCCTCAGTTCCCTCATCTGTAAAATGGGGATCAAGACTGTGAGCCACTCGGGGGACACCTGATCACCTTGTAACCTCCCCAGCGCTTAGAGCAGTGCTTTGCACATAGTAAGCGCTTAATACATGCCATTATTATTATTAATATTATTATTATAAGCGCTCCCTCCTCTCCCTCCCCGGTCCTTCCTTTTTCCTCCTGGGCCATGGGCTGAGCCGGGGAAAAGGGGGGCGGGGTTGGTCTCTCTTTAGTGACAATAATCATCATAATGATGGCATTGGCTAAGCGCTCACCATGGGCCGAGAACTGTGTTAACTGCTGGGGGAGATACTAGTTAGATCTACTTGGGATAGATACAAGATTTCTGTTGACTTTTAGAAATGAGCCAGTGGCTGTCTATGGTCGGTCCCCCCCCACTACCAGACAGACCTTGCTTTGTTTCTTCCCCTTGCTCGGTTGTATGGAGTGCTTTCAGATCTTTGGCTGGGTGGAAATGCCCCAGGACGCTGCAGCCAGCCCCTCGCTCCCCACCCGCGCCACGGGAGAGGGAGCCTCTGCCCCGCTCTGACAGTTGATGATGGCATTTGTTAAGCGCTTACTACATGCCAAGCACTGTTCTAAACGCTGGGGGGATCCAAGATAATCAGGTTGTCCCACGTGAGGCTCACAGTCTTAATCACCATTTTCCAGATGAGGCAACTGAGGCACAGAGAAGTGAATTGACTTGCCCAAAGTCACACAGCTGGCAAGTCAGTGGAAAGAGCCCGGGCTTGGGAGTCAGAGGTCATGGGTTCTAATCCCGACTCCACCACTTGTCGGCTGTGTGACTTTGGGCAAGTCGCTTCACTTCTCTGTTCCTCAGTTACCTCATCTGGAAAATGGGGATTAAGACTGAGCCCGACGTGGGCCAACCTGATTACTTTGGATCTACCCCAGTACTTAGAACAGTGCTTGGCACATAAGTGCTTAACAAATACTAAAATTATTATTATTAAGTGGCAGAGCAGGATTAGAACCCATGACCATCATCATCATCATCATCATCATCAATCGTATTTATTGAGCGCTTACTATGTGCAGAGCACTGTACTAAGCGCTTGGGAAGTACAAATTGGCAACATATAGAGACAGTCCCTACCCAACAGTGGGCTCACAGTCTAAAAGGGGGAGACGGAGAACAAAACCAAACATACTAACAAAATAAGATAAATAGGATAGATATGTACAAGTAAAATAAATAAATAAATGAATAAATAGAGTAATAAATATGTACAAACATATATACATATATACAGGTGCTGTGGGGAAGGGAAGGAGGTAAGATGGGGGGATGGAGAGGGGGACGAGGGGGAGAGGAAGGAAGGGGCTCAGTCTGGGAAGGCCTCCTGGAGGAGGTGAGCTCTCAGCAGGGCCTTGAAGGGAGGAAGAGAGCTAGCTTGGCGGATGGGCAGAGGGAGGGCATTCCAGGCCCGGGGGATGACGTGGGCCAGGGGTCGATGACGGGACAGGCGAGAACGAGGTACGGTGAGGAGATTAGCGGCGGAGGAGCGGAGGGTGCGGGCTGGGCTTTCTGGAGAAGACCAGGATGCCAAACAGGGAGTGCTGGGTTTAGGCCTGGATGCCACCTGTCCGGTCGCCGTCCCGCTAGGCGGTCCCTCCGGTGGGGTGGGAGGCCCCCGGATGCGGGGACCACTGATTCCAAAGCCCAAACTCTTTCTACTGAGCCACGCTGCTACTCTAGTTCCGAGGGGCCAGTAGCAGGGAGGGAGCTTTCCGGGAAGTGGGGGCTTTGGATGTATTGCTCCATCACTCTTCTTGGGTTGTTTGCTGCTAGAAGTTGGCTCACAGATCTAGGACATTACAATAGGGCCCCTGCTCTCAAGTGTTTGAAACTGAACTGCTACAGTATTTTGAAGAAGCCGGTGATGTCTTTAAAAGGAGTGCGGCTTTCCCGGTGTAACAATTTTGCTTTTTAGTGAAAACCCTCATGAAAGACTTACCTTTTGAAAATGCAAGACAAAAAAGCTTTCACGGTCTTTAGCCCATCTCTTCCAAAGAATTCTGATTACCAAACTGCCTTTGACCTTTAAAGAGAAAGCCTCTTGACTTCCATAGTGAAGATGAACAGCTCATTACTCTGAAATAAACTGCTAGTCCCTTAGAGATGCTGCGTGGCTCAGTGGAAAGAGCACGGGCTTGGGAGCCAGAGGTCATGGGTTCAAATTCCGCTATGCCACTTGTCAACTGTGTGACTCTGGGCAAGTCACTTAACTTCTCTGTGCCTGTTACCTCATCTGTAAAATGGGGGTTAAGACTGTGAGCCCCACATGGGACAACCTGATTACCTTGTATCTATCCCAGCACTTGGAACAGCGCTTGACACAGAGTAATCATTTAACAAATGCCATCATTGTTATACAAGGGGTATTTAGGGTAGATACAAGGGCTCTTTATTGCTGCCATGTACTTTTCAAGCACTTAGTACATTGCTCTGCACACGGTAAGCACTCAATAAATACGATTGAATGAATGAATGAAAAGGGGTGGGAAGTCAGTCAGGTTGGATGTGAGGAAGAGGAGGAGGAGGGGGCAGTAGCCCCCTGCCTGGCATTGAGGCGGTTTCTCAGGGTTGGAGGGGGAGATGGTCCTTAGGTTTCTGAGGGGTCATGTCAGGACTGCCATCCTCCCCACCCTACCCCCCAGTAGCAGGATGGGGACCCCCGGATGCTTGGGGTGACCCTGATGCAGGAGGAAGGGTGGGTAGGTGTGAGGAAGAATTGCCCCGCCTAAAAGAGGCAGCCTGGGGAACTGTGGCCATTCACTGCTTCAAACCTATTAATTGAGTGCCTGCTGTGTGCAGATCACTATACTAAGCAATTGGAAAGTCCAATTTGGCAATCTAGAGAGACTATCCCTAAATTGGTGGGAAAAGATGGAAAGTCCAATTCAGCAATCGAGAGAGACTATCCCTAAATCGGTGGGAAAGATGCTTAGTTCCCCTTTTACAGATGAGGAAACTGAGGCCTGTGGAAGTTGTGACTTTCCCCAAGTCACGTAGCAGGAGAGTGGCAGAGTCAGGATGAAAGCCCACAAGAAGCAGCGTGGCCTAGTCGAAAGAGAAGGGTGGCTCTGGTTGTCAGAGGATCTGGGTTCCAATCCCAGCTCTGCTAGTTTCTGTTTTTTAATGGTATGTGTTCAACGCTTGCTAATAATAATAATAATGATGGCACTTACTATGTGCCGAGCACTGTTCTAAGTGCTGGGGGAGATACAAGGTAATCAGGTTGTCCCACGGGGGGCTCACAGTCTTAATTCCCATTTTACAGATGAGGTAACTGAGGCACAGAGAAGTCAAGTGACTTGCCCAAAGTCATACAGCTGGTCAGTGGCGGAGTTGGGATTAGAGCCCACGGCCTCTGACTCCCAAGCCAGGGCTCTTTCCACTATGTCACACCAGGCACTGTTCTAAGCGCTGGGGTAGATACAAGCCGATTGGACAGGACCCCAACCTGGGCCACAGAGAGGAACTGGAAAAGGGCCTGGCTGGCTGGCACGGAGGCAGGAGGATGGATGGGATGACCTCTGAAATGGCCCCAACTGTCAGAGAGATATCTCACCTCAGTTGGGTTAGATATCTGTGCCTCTGCAGACCAAGTCCTGAGGGCCCCACCTGCTTTGGAAACTGAGGCAAGGGCCAGGGTGAGGGTAGAAGTCATTGGGCTTCCGGGATTCTATGTCAAAGGTCAGCCTCTTCCATGCCCCACCTGTTTCTGCTGGCTCTCAGGTGGTTCTGTCCTCAGAGGCTCGAAAATGAACCCAGGTGAGGACCCAGGCTGGGGCAGAGTGGTTCCAGCCTAGTCCCAGTTAGAAGGGGGAGAGAGAGAGAAAAGGGAGAAGAGTGATCCCATCTTCTAATGGGAAACTGAGCGCCCTGGGAAACAGAGCTGAGGACCTGCGTTGTTTTTTATTTTGTTTTTTTTTAAGGTATTTGTTAGTAGGGTGCTAGGCACTATCCTCTATGCTCTGGGGTACTTACAGCATAATTCAATTGTATTTATTGAGCGCACTGTACTAAGTGCTTTGGAAATATAAGTTGGCAACATATAGAGACAGTCCCTACCCAACAACGAGCTCACAGTCTAGAAGGGGGAGACAGATAATGAAACATGTAGACAGGTGTCAAAACTGTTAGAATAAATAGAATTATAGCTGTACACACATCATTAATAAAATAGAGTAGTGAATATGTACAAGTAAAATAGAGTAATAAATATGTACAAATATATACAAGTGCTGTGGGGAGGGGAAGGAGGTAGGGCGGGGGGTGATTGGGAGGAGGAGAGAAAAAAGGGGGCTCAGTCTGGGAAGGCCTCCTGGAGGAGGTGAGCTCTCAGTAGGTCTTTGAATGCCCTCCCTCCTCAGATCCGCCAAACTACCCCTCTTCCCTCCTTCAAAGCCCTACTGAACGCTCACCTCCTCCAGGAGGCCCTCCCAGATTGAGCCCCCTTTTTCTCTGCTTCTCATTCATTCATTCATTCAATAGTATTTACTGAGCACTTACTGTGTGCAGAGCACTGTACTAAGCACTTGGGAAGTACAAGTCGGCAACATACAGAGACGGTCCCTACAACAACGGGCTCACAGTCTAGAAGGGGAAGACAGACAACAAAACAAGACATGTAGACAGGTGTCAAAATCATCAGAACAAATATAATTAAAGCTATATGCACATCATTAACAAAATAAATACAGTAGTAAATATGTACAAGTAAAATAAATAGAGTAATAAATCCATACAAATATATTTACAAGTGCTGTGGGGAGGGGAAGGAGGTAGGGCGGGGTTCCCATCGCCCCTACTCCCTCCCTCTGCTCTACTTCCCTCCCCAACCCACAGCACTTGGGTACATATGTGCATATTTATTATTCTATTTATTTTATTAATGATGTGCCTATATGTATAATTCTATTTATTTATAGTGTTGCTATTGATGCCTGTCTACTTGTTTTGTTTTGTTTCGTTGTCTGTCTCCCCACTTCTAGACTGAGAACCTGTTGTTGGGTAGGGATTGTCTCTATTTTTTGCTGACTTGTACTTTCCAAGTGCTTAGTACAGTGCTCTGCACATAGTAAGCATTTAATAAATATGATTAAATGAATGAATGAATGAATCATCCAACACATCTATTTCTCCAACATCACTACATTCTCTCTCTCTCTCTCTCTCTCCCCTGAATGAGGTCATCCTGGCTCAGCTTCATAATCCCTTCAGCCTAGGACTCTCTCTCCGATGGCACCATTTTGGAGAACCTATGTGATGGCTGCCCTCTTTGACATCTTTCTGCATGGTTAGGAAAGGACAGTCAAAGCAGCATGGCCTAGTGGATAGAACACAGGCCTGGAAGTCAGAAGGTCATGGATTCTAATCCCTGCTCTGCCACATGTCTGCTGTGTGACCTTGGACAAGTCACTTAATTTCTCTGGGCCTCAGTTAACTCCTCTGTAAAATGGGGATTAAGACTTTGAGCCGGATGTGGGACAACCTGATTACCTTGTATGTACCCCTGTGCTTGGAACAGTGCTTGGCACATAGTAAGTGCTTATCAAATACCATAATTATTATTATGCATGAAACACTGTTCTAAGCACTGGTGTAGATACAAATTAATCAGGTTGAATACAGTCTCTATCCCCCAGGTAGCTCACAGTCTAAGTAGGAGGGAGAACAGGTATTGAATTTCCATTTTGCAGTTGAGGAAACTGAAGCACAGAGAAGTTCATTCATTCAATCTTATTTATTGAGCGCTTACTGTGTGCAGAGCACTGTACTAAGTGCTTGGGAAGTCCAAGTTGGCAACATATAGAGACGGTCCCTACCCAACAATGGGCTCACAGTCTAGAAGGGGGAGACAGACAACAAAACATGTGGACAGGTGTCAAGTCATCACAATAAATAGAAATAAAGCTAGATGCACATCATTAACAAAATAAATAGAATAGTAAATATATACAAGAAGTTATGTGGTTTGCCCAAGGTCATACAGCAAGTAAGTGGTGGAGCCAAGAATAGAACCCAGGTTATATATCATTCTTAAATTATTATTATAATTTTCAAAAAAATTGAAATTTCTCAGTAATGTTCATCCAGAGATGGGTCCTGGAGGGCTTTGGACAGAAGTGAGTAGGTGGCAGAGGCAGGGCTGTTCTATAAAATCCTCCCTTCTCCTCAGGCTAAGGGTGTGCCCAGCCATCCTGCTGGAACATTTTTTAAAGCGATGTTTGTTAAAAACTTACTATGTGTCAAACATTGTCCTAGACACTGGGGTTGATACAATTCAGTCGGGTTGGCTACAGTTCCTACCCCACATGGGGCTCACAGTAGAAGTAGGAGGGTACAGTAGTGTGGTCTAGTGAATAGAGCACTGGCCTAGGAGTAAGAAGAACCTGGGTTGTAATCCCAGCTCTGCCTCCTGTCTGCTGTGTGACCTTGGGCAAGCCGCAATTTATCTGTGTGTCAGCTCCCTTAGCTGTAAAATGTGGATTAAGGTTTTGAGGCTTATGTGGGACAGGGACTGTGTACAACCTCATTAGCTTGTATCTATCCCAACTCTTAGTACAGTGTCTGGCATCATTGTAAGTGCTTTTGACATTTATTGGGCATCTGTTGAGGTTCCACCTTTCTTCTCACAAAAGACATCTTCCCTGACTTCCATAAAGGCCTTCTATGTTGGTCTAAAAGATTGAGAAGCAGAGTGGCCTAGTGGAAAGAACCTGGGCCTGGGAGTCCCAGGATCTGGATTCTAATCCCTCTTGGCTACTTGCCTGCTGGGTGTTCTTGGGCAAGTCATTTAACTTCTCTATGCCTTGGTTCCCTCATCTGTAAAATGGGGATTAAATACCTGTTCTCCCTCCTGTTTAGGCTGAGAGCCTCATGTGGGCCAGGGACTGTGTCTGACCTGATTATTTTATATTGCATTCCAGCTCTTTAATGCAGCACTTGGCACTGAATGCCAAAATTATTACTAACCTCTAGGGCTGAGCTCAGCATGGGAAGGGGAATTCCCTCAACTTTCTCTCTAATTAGACTCCTCACTGGGCATGAAGGGCCTTGGTTTTCCCATCTGTCAAAGGAGGGAAATGAATCGGGCACCCCCATTTTTGCAAACTGGTAGTGAGGTCTGGTCTGCCGTTCAGAAAGTGCAGGTGACTTTGGATGGCACTGAGGCCTGAGCAACATAGTGGTCCTGAGCTGTAGCCCAACAAAACATGAAACAGTGATAAGGGGCCCCACAGCTTGTGTCCAGGAGAGGGTGTGGTCAGAGGCCACTTGGTCACCCTGTCTGGTCCCTCCCTGACCCCACAAATTGTTTGGTCTGTGATGCAGGCTGATAGCGACAACAGCATCCAATGTGCCATCCTGCCAACCCTCTGAGTGGTTATTTATTCTGTCTCAATCAGAGATCAGAAGTTTGCTCTCCCCAGCACAACAGAGTGCAGCAGTTTTTGATTCACCTCTGGAGTCACAGGGGTAGTGGTGGGCATCATGCAGAGGGGCATTCATGAACCCCTGCCAGCTGTGGGGACACAAGACAGGAGGCAAACCATTCTCTCCCAGATGGGCTTGGTCTTGACCCTATAGATGATGGGGTTAAGCATAGGTGGCAGGAGAACATAGAAGTTGGCCAGGAGGACATGCACATGGCGGGGAATGCTCCGGCTAAAACGGTGGGCAAAGAAGGAGAAGAGGGCCGGGAGGTAGAAGAGCAGGATGGCGCAGAAGTAGGCTCCGCAGGTGCCCAGGGCCTTGAGCTGGCATCCCGGGATGGGAGCTGGAAGACAGCATGGAGGATGAGGCCATAGGAGGTGCCGATGAGCATCACATCCAACTCGGGTGACAGCAGGGTGGTGGTCAGGCCCTACCAGATGTTGGCCCCGATGGGTGCGCAGGCCAGGCAGGCGATGCCCATGTGCTCACAATAGGTGTGTGGCATCCTCCTGTGCCCACAATAGGGCAGCCACTCCAGCAGGAGGACAGCAGGGACCACAACGCAGAGGGCCCAGCCCAGAGCGGCCAGCAACATCCTGCCAGTGACTGCGGTGGTCAGGATGGTGGCATAGCACAGTGGCCGGCAGATGGCCAGGTAGTGGTCGAAGGCCATGGCCAACAGGATGGTGGAATTGGCAATAAAGGTGATGTGGATGAAGAATATTTGGGCCAGACAGGCGTGGAAGGAGATCTTCTGGGACAGTGCCCAGAGAATGCTCAGTGTCTTGGGGACCATGGAGGTGGATAGGGCCAGATCAGCCATGGCCAGGAAGAGGAACATGGACATGTGGAGGTTCATTCATTCATTCATTCAGTGATATTTATTGAGCGCTTACTGTGTGCAGACCACTGTACAAAGTGCTTGGGAAGTACAAGTTGGCAACATATAGAGACAGTCCCTACCCAACAATGGGCTCACAGTCTAGAAGGGGGAGACAGACAACAAAACAAAACATATGGACAGGTGTCAAGTCATCAGAATAAAGAGAAGTAAAGCTAGATGCACATCATTAACAAAATATATAGAATAGTAAATATGTACAAGTAAAATAAATAGAGTAATAAATCTGTACAAACATATATGCAGGTGCTGTGGGGAAGGGAAGGAGGTAGGGCAGGGGGATGGGGAGGGGGAGAGGAAGGAGGGGGCTCAGTCTGGGAGGCCTCCTGGAGGAGGTGAGCTCTCAGTAGGGCTTTGAAGGGAAGAAGAGAGCTATCTTGGTGGATGTGCGGAGGGAGGGTATTCCAGGCCAGGGGTAGAACGTGGGCCAGGGGTCGACGGTGGGACAGTTGAGAACAAGGCACAGTGAGAAGGGTAATAATAATAATAATAATAATATTTATTAAGTGCTTACTATGTGCAAAGCACTGTTCTAAGTGCTGGGGATGCACTCAAGGAGGATGAGGAAGAGAAGGTTGCTATTGCCCAGCAGGGCTGAGATATACATCAGGCAGTTGGTGATATAGAGCCAGAGGTGGAGGCCTTCCATCCCCGGGATGCCCAGTAGGAGGAAGGGGCAGGGTGGAAGCTGGTCTGGTTGAAGTTGGGGAAGATGGGGTTCGGTTCCATGCTTGGACTTAGCCGCATTTTTCCCTGTTGACAAAGAGGCCACAGGCTGAGACAGATATGGCTTTTTTATAGACTCCTTGGGGCCAGAAGCTGGAGAGTATTGCATTGCCTCTGATTGGTGTTCAATAAATACCTTTATTGCTACTACTCCTTATTCTAACAGTAATAATAATAATAATAATAATTGTGATATTTAAGCACTTAACATATGCCAGGCCCTGTTCTAAGCACTGGGATAGATACAAGCTAATTAGGTTGGAGACAGTCCCTGTCCTACATAGAGTTCACAGTCTTAATCCCCATTTTATGGATAAGCTAACTGAGGCACAGAGAAGTGAAGTGACTTGCCCGAGGCCATACAACAGGCCAGTGGAGGAGCTAGGATTAGAACTCAGGTCCTTCGGACTCCCAGGTCCATGTTCTGTCCACTAAACCACACTGCTTCTCTTGTAGTAGTAGTAGTAGTAGTAGTAGTAGTAGTAGTAGTAGTAGTACTAGTAGTAGTAATAACAATAATGATGGCATTTATTAAGTGCTTACTATGTGCAAAGCACTGTTCTAAGCGCAGGGGAGGTTACAAGATGATCAGGTTGTCCCATGGGGGGCTCACAGTCTTAATCCCCATTTTACAGATGAGGGAACTGAGGAACAGAGAAGTGAAGTGATTTGCCCAGAGTCACACAGCTGACACATGGCCGAGCCGGGATTTGAACCCATGACCTCTGACTCCAAAGCCCATGCTCTTTCCACTGAGCCACACTGCTTAGTAGTACAGTAATACAGTACTAATACTATTAGTACTATTAGTACTACTAATACTACCAATACTTTTACTGCTGCTACTTGTACACCCATGTATTCTTTCCCAGTGCTTATCACACAGTAAGCAGTTAATACTATTACTACTGCTACCACTGTTACTACTTTTACTGCTACTACATTACCCATAAATTCTTTCCAAGCATTTACTGTAGTGCATTGCACACAGTAAGCACTTAATCAGTACTATTGCTACTATATCTGTCTCCCCCTTTCTAATAAATAATAATAATAATGATGGCATTTATTAAGCACTTGCTATGTGCAAAGCAGTGTTCTAAGCACTGGGGAGGTTACAAGGTGATCACGTTGTCCCATGGGGGGCTCACAGTCTTAATCCCCATTTTACAGATGAGGTAACTGAGGCACAGAGAAGTTAAGTGACTTGCCCAAAGTCACACAGCTGACAATTGGCAGAGCTGGTATTTGAACCCATGACCTCCGACTCCAAAGCCTGTGCTCTTTCCACTGAGCCACACTGGACTGTGAGCCCGTTGTTGGGTAGGGACCATATCTACATGTTGCCAACTTGTACTTCCCAAGCGCTTAGTAGAGTGCTCTGCACACAGTAAGTGCTCAATAAATACGATTGAATGAATGAATGAATGCTACTACTGCTACTTCTACTGCTACTATTTCACCATGTATTCTTTCCCAGCATTCAGTGCAATGCTTTAATACTTAATAATGATGATGATGGTTATTATTATTATTATATTTGTTAAGTGCTTACTATGTATCAGCCACTGTTGTAAGCACTGGGGTAGATACAATATAATCAGGTTGGACACGGTTCCTGTTCCACATGGGGCTCATCGTTTAAGAGGGAGAAAAGATATTTAGTCCTCATTCTACAGTTGAAACTGAGGTACAGAGAAGTTGTGACTCGACCAAGATCACAAAGCAAGCAATTGGTAGAACTGGAAATAGAATCCAGGTCCTCTGATTCCCAGGCCTATGCTCTTTCCACCAGGCCATGCTGCTTCTCTTCTATTTCAACCGCTACTACTATCCTAGCAGTTATTACAGTGCTTTGCACATAGTAAACACTTAATAAATACTATAATTTCTACTACTACTACATCTACTCCTACTGCTATCACCACTACCTACTGAATGTTACCACTATTAACAGGACAACTGCTGCATACAGAGCCCTTTACTGGGCACCTACTTTGTGCAGAGCACTGATCAAATTACTTAGGGGCTCAAAGGAAAAGGGATAAGACATGATCCCGGCCTTCGAGGAGCTTCCAATCTAATCGGGGAGAGAGTAGTGGCCAACCAGTCCACCTAACCCAGCTCCGACAAAGCTAAATCCTCCCCAGCTGGAGGCTAGGGGAGAAAAGGTGCCACAGCCTTCCTCTCTTGCCCGTCTGACATCTCTCCCCATTGTCAAGCTCAGTCTCTTCCAGCCATCCCTTCTCCAAACCATTCAGTCCTGCTTTCTTTCATTCATTCATTAAATCGTGTTTCTTGAGAGCTTACTGTGTGCAGACCACTGTACTAAGCACTTGGGAGAGGAAAATCTCCAAGAATCAACTTAGAATTTTGAAATTTTAAATTCATTCATTCAATCGTATTTATTGAGTGCTTACTGTGTGCAGAACACTGTACTAAGTGCTCGGAAAGTACAATTCAGCAGCAGAGACAATCCCTACTCAACAATGGGCTCACAGTTTAAATCCCTCTCCTCCCTGCCTAGCTGGATCACTAGCGCTTAGAACAGTGCACTGTTCTAACAAATGATGGTAGCAAATACCATCATTATTATTATTATTATCATTATTATTATCACCCTTTGTAGATCCTGGTATGGTGCCAGTTTCCCAATTTGTGAAATGGGCTACAGGCCCTTTGCCCACTTTCTCCCAGCTTCCCAGCTGTGTATATGCATGTGTGTGTGTCACAGAGAATGTGCATGTGAATGAGAAGAGGGGAGGGAGGAGAAGGGGGATTTTTAAGGCCATCTGGGAAGCTTCTTTTCAAGGAAGGGTTTTTTGGGGGTGATAACAATGATGGTATTTGGTAAGCACTTACTATGTGCCAGGCATTGAGTTTGGGTAGGTTAGGTTGGGGGTCCTGAGTGCACAGAGCTCCCCCTTCCCTCTCTCCTGGTGGGCTGGGGTGGGACTGGGGGCAGGCAGGGAGCCAGTCGGAGGCAGGTCGTGCTGGTCCTGGTGTTCCTG
Organism: Tachyglossus aculeatus; assembly: GCF_015852505.1. Taxonomy (NCBI): domain Eukaryota; kingdom Metazoa; phylum Chordata; class Mammalia; order Monotremata; family Tachyglossidae; genus Tachyglossus; species Tachyglossus aculeatus. The sequence goes on along the minus strand of NC_052067.1, from coordinate 135,235,660 downwards.
TTGGAGCTGTAATGTGAGCGTCCTGGTTCTCAGGCCCAAGACAGGATAGAAAGAAGATTAACCCTGGGGCTGGGGCTGAGCCCACTCCAAACAATGGCCTCCAAGGCCTACCCAGCTCCGGGTTCTAGGAGCTCTTTGGGAGACAAGCAGACAGACCCCTAGTTCCTGGGGTGGGGAGGACACACCCGGCTCCAGTAACCCAGGTCACAGCATGACTAGTACTGGGTTGGGAATGGGGATGGGGGATGGTGAGGAAGGGGCACCAGACAAAGGGAGGAGGAGAGAATGAAGAGGATGAGGAAAAGGAGGAGGAAGGAGCTTGGAAAGGCAGTCACATTTTGTTCCTCTCTGAAGCAGGGCAGAAATCATTTCTCCCTCCCTGCCCCCTCCTTCCCCCACACTGGATTTCCCTTCCCATTTCTCCCGGCCCACCCTCCAGTTTTGAGACCAAGGGACCAACGTGTCCACATCTGGCCACCCCTGGGGGCAAGTGGAAAGGGGCATGGCTTAGGGATGCCGCCGTTCAGAGCCCCACCCCTTGTTCTTCTAGCCCTCCCCAGCTTGAGATGTGCTGTGAGCAGGGGCTATGTCTACCAACTCTGTAATAATGTACTCTCCCAAGCACTTAGTACAGTGCTCAGCTCACAGTAGGTGCTCAATAAATATGATTGATTGATGCTTAAAGGTGAAAAAGAAAAAATGGTCCCTGGCTCTGCCAGGTGATGCCAGTCCTATCCAAGGCCAGTGATTGGAATGGGGGATCCCAGGGTTGCTTCTTTCAAGAGCTGAGCTGAGGCAGGGGGATCAAGGGGATGAACGTGGACCCTGTTTCCCTGGGAAACAGGCCAGAATCCACTTGGTCTGGGGCTGCTGAGGTGGTGGCAGATGGGACAGAGATGTGAGAGAGGAGACAGGACAGGGGACAAATGGGATGGGGGCAAGGGAGAGGAGACAGAACAGGGGGCCAGAGAAAGGGGAAAGGGAGTAGGGGAGGGAATCAGGCACAGCTGTTCATCAGGGGCCTGGCAAGGCCTCTGCATTTCCCTTATCTGAGGGGCTTGCTCCTGTTCCCAGATGGGGTGTGGTTTCAAGGGGTTTTCTTCCCCTTCAGAAACTTCAGTGCTGGGGGATAGATGCCAGCCTTGAGCAGGTGGGCAGACCTCCCTGCCTTTCTGCCTAGGTAGAGGTAGAGGGCAGGGCATCAAGCAAAAACTCCTCACTCTCGGCTTCAAGGCTCTCCATCGCCTCACCTCCTCCTACCTCACCTCCCTTCTCTCCTTCTACAGCCCAGCCTGCACCCTCCGCTCCTCAGCCACTAACCTCCTCACTGTACCTCATTCTCGCCTGTCTCGCTGTCGACCCCCGGCCCACATCCTCCCCCTGGCCTGGAATGCCCTCCCTCCACACATCTGCCAAGCTAGCTCTCTTCCTCCCTTCAAAGCCCTACTGAGAGCTCACCTCCTCCAGGAGGCCTTCCCAGACTGAGCCCCCTTTTTCCTCTCCTTCTCCCCATCCCCCCGCCCTACCTCCTTCCCTTCCCCACAGCACCAGTATATATGTTTGTACAGATTTATTACTCTATTTATTTTACTTGTACATATTTACTATTCTACTTATTTTGTTAATGATGTGCATCTAGCTTTACTTCCGTTTATTCTGATGACTTGACACCTGTCCACATGTTTTGTTTTGTCTGTCTCCCCCTTCTAGACCGTGAGCCCGTTGTTGGGTAGGGACCGTCTCCATATGTTGCCAACTTGTATTTTCCAAGCACTTAGTACAGTGCTCTGCACACAGTTAGTGCTCAATAAATATGATTGAATGAATGAATGAAGGGACAAGCCTTCCTTTGGGGCAGGGAGTCCCTTCTAGACCATAAGCTTACGGCAGGTAGGGAACATGTCTGCTAACTCCGTTGTACTGTACTCTCCCGAGTGCTTAGTACAGTGCTCTGCACATAGAAAGTACTCAATTAATACCATTGATTGATGACCTCGCTATCCCTTCCAGACAGAGGGCACTGAGGATCCCTCTGAAATTCAGCGGCACCACGGCTCCTGAGCAAACCATTTGAAGAGTCACCTAGAGAGAGGCCAGAGGAAGCTAGGGATCCCAGCGTTGAGAGGGCTGGGAAAGAGGGGAGAGGACAGCCTTTTCTATTTGAAACTGCTTGAAGAAAAGGTTCTCCCTCCCTAGGGTCACCCCCTGCTCCTTCCTGTCCTCACAGCAGGCATAATGAATAGAGCTCAAGCCTGGGAGTCATGGGTTCTAGTTCTGACTCCACCACATGTCTGTTGTGTGACCTTAGGCAAGTTATTTAATTTCTCTGTGCCTCAGTTACCTCATCTGTAAAATGGGGAATGAGCTTCACATGGGTCAGGGACTGTGTCCAACCCAATTTGCTTGTTTCCACCCCGATCTTAGTACAGTGCTTGGCATATAGTCAAGTGCTTGGCATAATAATAAACTAGACTGCTGTGTGACCTTGGGCAAATCACTTCACTTCTCTGTGCCTCAGTTTCCTCATCTGTAAATGAGAATTGAGACTGCAAGCCCCTCGTGGGACAGGGACTGGGTACAACCCTATTTGCTAGACCTTGAGCCTGCTGTTGGGTAGGGACCATCTCTATATGTTGCCAACTTGTACTTCCCAAGCACTTAGTACAGTGCTCGGCACACAGTAAGTGCTCAATAAATATGATTGAATGAATGAATGAATAAATACAACAATTGTTAATATTAGATGCTACTGGTGGTGTACCGCTTATGCCCAGTCCAGCCGTGCTCTTCAGCTGCACTTAAGCCCCTTACCCACCCTCTCTTTCTGGATCTGACCCCGAGGACATCTGGATAGGGATGTAGGGGAGGCAAAAGAAAGTGAGATGCCCACTCCTTCCCCAAGCAGCGGATTCTCAACCCACCTAAGGTGGTTTGGGGGCTGGTCTTGCACTAAAGCAGGAGCTGGACTGGTTGACCTCTCCAAGGTCAGCGGTTGCATATCTCAGGGAGTGTGCCGCCTGACGCTTTTATATAGAGTCCAGCACAAAGGACAAACAACTCACCAGAGCCCGTCTCCCTGAACCAGTGGAAAGGAGATCACTCGCTGAGCAGTGCAGTCCACAGCCAGCAAGCCAGTTGTCCTCCTGGGCAGGCGGGGACAGATTTATCTGGCTTTCTCCAGAGTTCCAGCAGGAGGCTGTGGGATCCTGGGATCCGAGTCTCTGTTCTCAGAGGGGCTCTGACATTAGCCAACAAGGGAGCATTAACAATAACAACAACAATTATAGTATTTGTTAAGTGCTCACTATGCACCAGATGCTGTTCTAAGCACAGGGGTGGATGCAAGCAAATAGGGTTGGACCCAGTCCCTGTCCCAAGTCGGGCTTGCAGTCTCAATTCTCATTTTACAGATGAGGAAACTGAGGCACAGGGAAGTGAGTGATTTGCACAACGTCACACAGCAGACAAGTGGCTGAGCTAGGATTAGAACCCATCACCTTCAGACTTCCAGGTCCAGGCTCTATCCACTACACCATTAAGGAGGATTAATCTTGTTTGGCCCTGAAGGTGGCCTGGAGTTTGCCCACCTACTGACTCCTGCCCAGGCCCAGACGGCTAGAAGGCAGGGTGGTGGCCAGGCGAAAGCTCCTGCTGAGGCATCACCTCTGGGGGGCCACAGGTTCCTCACTCCTGACCCTGATCCCAGCTGTTGGGTCATAACCTGTCTTCCCCACAGTGATCTGAGTGGAATTCCCAACCTCCTTTATTCCAGGGCTTCTGCATGAACTGAGGGCTTCTAAGCGGGGCTGGAAAGACTCCCTAATGGGGCCTTCTGACTCATTTGCTCTTCAGTCTGTCTGTCATTCCTCAGCCCCAGCCTGCTTGTTCTCCCACTCCCCAGACCCCTGCCCACTCTTTGTTTTTTTTTTTTAATGGTATTTGTTCAGCACTTACTATGTGTCAAACACTGTTCTAAGTTCTGGGGTAGAGATGAGTTAATTAGGTTGGAAACAGTCCCTGTCCGGCATTGGGCCCACAGTCTAAGTTGGAGGGAGAACAGAAAAATTGAGGCACAGAGAAGTTGTGACACAACTAATTGGCAGAGCCAAGATTAGAACCCAGGTCCTCAAGCAGCACGGCTCAGTGTAAAGAGCAGGGGCTTAGGAGTCAGAGGTCATGGGTTCAAATCCCCACTCCGCCAATGGTCAGCTGTGTGACTTTGGGCAAGTCACTTAACTTCTCTGTGCCTCAGTTCCCTCATCTATAAATTGGGGATTAAGACTGTGAGCCCTACCGTGGGACAACTTGATCACCTTATTACCTCCCCAGCGCTTAGAACATTGCTTTGCACATAGAAAACACTTAATAAATGCCATTATTATTATTATTATTCTTTCTACTAGGTTTCCATGCTTTGTGCTGATAGTTAAAGGTTAGCACTTATGCAGTAGCTATGAGCTTGGAGGTTACTGTTCCCCTGGGCTTAGACTTGGTGTGACCTTGGTCTGACCCTGGGGACAGTTTTGAGATGCAGTGTGGATGAGAAGAAGGAGCAGGGCCTGGGCCCAGCTCTGCCACTTGCCTGTTGTGTGCTCAATAAATACAACTGAATCTTCCTGGTGGACTCTTACCTTCCTATTACACCCTCCTCCCCCACCTCTGTCTCCCCACTGCCTTCTCCTCTCCCCCTCTGCCTTCTCCTTTCCCCTTCATCGTCTACTAGTGATATCACTCACCTGGCGACATCAGCTGGGGTACAGTCAATCACAGGGGAGGAATTGGGCAAGGTGGAGGGCCAGGAAAAAGGGGAAGAAACCTCAGAGACAGGAGGAGAGGGAGCCTCCATCAGGTGCGGGAAGGGAATGGATTGGTGTTCTCCAGGAAGGCTAAGGGTCAGCAGGGTGGACTACCAGTGATGAACCTGTGGATGGTGTGTCTACAGAGAGGCTGCTATGGGAAATATTTCAGTCACCTGGCAGGGCAGTGATCCTTAGGTTTAAGATTGAAACAAGTAGCTGACAAGGAATAGGAGCGTGTTCTTGAAACTATTTGAAGATTCTGTTGTACAACTCTTGTTGCTGTTGAAACTTTAAACTAAGAAACACCAATATGTGTTTATAACCTAAGATGGTGGCTGAGTGATTAGTATAATACCGCAGACTTGTAATGGCAGAGAGGCTGGCAGGGGTCAGGATTTGGCATTCCCCCAAACCTCAGGAGCCAACCTTTATGAGGAAAGACTGGCAAGTTGAATCCCAGTTGCATTCTGTGCCTTCAGAGGACTAAACCGTGGAGTCATGGGATGGTGGCATTAAATCCCTTGGACAACTTCGGTGGGGAGGCCCAAGTGTGGAATTGTGGCACACTGTGGCAGTGGCAGTGTGGTTTAGTGGAAAGATCACGGGCTTGGGAGTCAGAGGATGTGGGTTCTAATCGTGGCTCCCCAACTTATCTGCTGTGTTACCTTGGGCAAGTCATTTAACTTATCTGTGCCTCAGTTACTTCATCTGTAAAATGAGGATTAAGACTGTGAGCCCCACGTGGGACAACCTGATTATTGTGTATCTACCCCAGTGCTTAGAACAGCGTGTGGTGCGTAGTAAGTGCTTAACAAATATAATTATTATCATTATTCAAGACTGACCTGAAACAGCACCGGTGGTGGCACCAGCACTTAATTTCACATGACTCCTCTACATTCTCTCCCCCTCTAGATTGTAGGCTCATTGCGGACAGGGAACATGTCTACCAATTCTGTTATACTTTCCGAAGCTTACTACAGTCTCTGCATACAGTAAGCCCGCAATAAACATGATTGATTCATGAATTGACTGATTGACCCCCGGAGGGGCTGCAATGACTCTGGCCAGCCTCAAGCTCTGCTTTTAGTTGTGTGATGTTTTGCTGGAGTCTCACCTGAGAGATCGGGGACGAGGTGGGCAGAAGTAGATGTGGGGGGTGGTTGGCAGGTTGCAGTCAGACATGAGGGGTCATCTGTTGTGATTTCACCGACATCACAGATATTCACCCTCCCTCCAGGCCAGCATTGGTCGGTGCCTGAGGGGGCTAATGAAAAGGTAGTCTGATAGCCCTCCTTTTCTGTTCTCCCGCTCCCTTCTGTGATGCCCTGACCTGTTCCCTTTATTCATCCCCACTCCCATCCTCACAGCACTTATGTACATATCTGTCATTTATTTATTTATATTACTGTCTATCTCTCCCTCCAGACTATAAGCTCACTGTGGGCAGGGAATGTGTCAGTTGCTCTGCACACAGTAAGCACTCAATAAATACAATTGACTGATTTACTGAGATCTGGGTTCCAGTTCCAGTGCTGCCTCTGTTCTGCTGGGTGTGATTTTTAGCAACTCACCTTCTTTGGGCTTCAGTTTGCTCATAAGAAAGTGGGCAGGCTCCTCCTCATCCTCACCCCTTAAACTCATGGAGAACTAAGGACATTGTTGGTCATTGATGTGAACATGTTGGGGAATTCAGGAGCCAAAGTGTTCTAGGTATGGGGTCTGGGTCAGAGGGTGGACAAAGCCAGTTTTGACCTTCTTTACAGGGGCCGGTTTCTGGTTTCTGGTTGGTGGTAAGGGTCAGGGGGCTGTCCTCCAGCACTTGTACTTTGCCACCTTGTCCCAGAACTCCTTGGTCTTGACGCCATAAATGATAGGGTTCAGCATGGGTGGGAACAGGAAGTAGAGGTTGCCTAGGATGGTGTGGACATGTGGAGGGATACCATGACCGAAGCGGTGGGTGAGGAAGGAGAAGAGACAGGGAGTGTAGGAGGTCAGCATGACGCAGACATGCGCGGTGCAGGTGTTGACGGCCTTTTGGTGGGCCTGGCGGGAGGAGAGACGCAGCACTGCCCGCAGGATCAAGGCGTAGGAAGAACCGATGGCTGAAAGGTCCAGGCCCACCACCACAAGGGCAATGGTCAGGCCAAACATCCGGTTGACCCTGGTGTCTGCGCAGGCTGCCTTTACCACGGCCATGTGTTCGCAATAGGTGTGTGGGATTTCCCGGTGCTCACAGAAGGGCATTTTCTGAAGGAGGAGGGGCATGGGGAGGATGAAGAGGGTGGCTCTCAGCAGGCCCACCAGCCCGATCAGGCCAATCCGCCCACTGGAGAGGATGGAGGCATACCTAAGGGGCTGGCAGATGGCCAAGTAGCGGTCCAAGGCCATGGTCGTCAAGATGGACGACTGCAGGGCCGAGATGGTGTGGATGAAGAAGAGCTGAGTGAGGCAGCCCTCAAAACTGATCTTGGTCCAATTGAACCAGAAGATGCAGAGGACCTTGGGGATGGTGGTGGTGGACATGCCCAGATCGGTGAGTGCCAACATGGCGACGAGGAGGTACATGGGCTTGTGCAGCGACCGCTCGGTGCTGATGACGAAGAGGAGGGTGCAGTTCCCCAAGATGGTGGCACAGTACAAGGAGGAGAATGGGATGGAGATCCACATGTGCAAGGCTTCAAGCCCGGGGATGCCCTTCAAGATGAAGAAGGCAGGCCTGCTCTGAGTCAGGTTGGAGGCAGACATGGTGGAAAATTGGCTGGGGCTCTGGTTGACAAGATCAGGAATGTCTAAGAAAAGAAATAGATATAAGTTGCATTTATTAGTAATATTAATAATAACAGTATTTGTTAAGTGCTTACTATGTGCCAAGCACTGTTCTAAGCACTGGGGTGGATACAGGGTAATCAGGTTGTCCCATGGGGGGCTCACAGTCTCAATCTCCATTTTGCAGATGAGGTAACTGAGACACAGAGAAGTGAAGTGATTTGCCCAAAGTTACACAGCTGACAAGTGGAAGAACCGGGTTTAGGATCCACGACCTCGGACTCCCAAGCCCATGTTCTTTCCACTAAGCCACACGGTCTCATTCCCTGAGCATCTAGGTTCTCTCCTCTCCAGCCCCAGCCCCCAAAGCACTTATCTTCACACTCCGTTCCATCCCCTAATTTATTTTAATTATTTAGAATTAAAATTATTTAATGTATTTAATGCCTCCCCCATTAGACTGTAAGTTCCTTGAGAGGAGGGGTCATGTCTACAAACACTATTGTACTATACTCTCCCACGCATTTAATACAGTGCTGTACAGACAGTAAGATGTTAACCAGAACTTGTAAAAGGGCATCTTTGTTTCCGCGTCATGCTGAAGGTTCAGCAAGGTGAAGGTGTTATCCAGACAAACTGTCTTCAATCAATCAATGGGTTTTTTTGAGCATTTACTATGTCCAGAGCATCACTGGGAGAGTACAATACAACAGAATTAGCAGACATGTTCTCTGCCCATAATGAGCAGAGAAGCAGCGTGGCCTAGTGACAGGAGCACGGGCTTGGGAGTCAGGGCATGGGTTCTGATCCCAGCTTTGCCACTTGTCTGCTGTGTGACCTTGGGCAAGTCACTTAGCTTCTCTGTGCCTCAGTTATCTCATCTGTAAAATGGGGATTAAGAACTTTGAGTCCTATGCAGGATAACCTGATTACCTTGTATCTACCCCAATACATACAGCAGTGCTTAGCACATAGTAAGTGCTTAACAAATACCATTATCATTATTATTATTATTATCATTAGAAAATGAGCTCAGTCTACAGTCAGCACTCCCTTAACACCCTGGGAAACGACGTATGGCCCATCCTAAAAGCCTGAATTCTTAGGGTTCTGGACTTCTCCCTGTCCTGTGTCCATCCAGTCCACATTCTCCTCTAGAGTGTAAGCTCCTTGAGGGCAGGGATCATGTCTAATAACTCTGTATAGTATATTCTCCCAAGCGCTTAATACAGTGCTCTACATGCAGTGAACAGTCAATAAATATGACCAATTGATTGTCTTTTCACTTTAAAGACTATGCCACATCAGCCCTCCATCCCTTCCCAGGGCCTCCTCTGTCATCTGGGCATTTTGGGCCCTGGGCTAAGTTTCACCCTCCATGCTGCCCTGTGAGCTTCCAGCTTTCTTCCTTCAGGACTCAGCAAGCACTGACCCAAAGGATTCTCCATGTCACCGGACCAACTCAGCTCAACTCAACTCAAAACCACAAGGTACTTCTGGTAACATCTGCTATTTAGGCATAAACATCTGGCCACAGGGTTTGTAGTTCTTTCCAGTTTGCTCTCATCAGTTATACTCCAGTAGCAATAATAACAAGAACAATGTTTGTTGAGTGCTCACTGTGTGCAAAATGCTGGGGTGGATCCAAGATAATTAGATGGGATACAGTCCCTGTCCCACATGGGGCTCACAGTCTTAGGTGGAGGAATTTAATTTCCATATTACAGTAATAGTAATAGTATTTAATAAGCTCTTACTGTGGGCAGAGCACTCTACTAAACACTGGGAAAGAGTAAACAGGTAGGAATAAGAAATGGATCCTGCACCTTGAGGGACTCGCAACCTATGAATATAGGTTAAGGAAAGGACTGGAGACAGATCTATTGGTAGCAGTGAAACAAAACACTGAAACAGCATAAGCGATGAGGATAAATTTGCAATTCATAAAATCAGAACACAAGTCAGTAGGGAGCCGTGGTTAGAGGCACAGAATTTCAATCTCCTCGTGATTCAGAGTAGTACTTATAGTAATTGTAGGAACAATATTTACTGAGCTGCCAGTGGTTTCAATGCGCTGGACTAAGCACTTGAGAAAGTATACCACACACCTGATGTAACGTTCCCTGTTTATGACTAAAGGGGAGATGGACAGAAAGTGTAAGAGCAGAGACACCCTCTTGTGGGTTAAGAATACAGCTAAAAAACTTTGGAAGGTACCAGTTTCCACTTTCCCTCCTCCCCTCCCAATCAATCAATCAATCAATCATATTTATTGAGTGCTTACTATGTGCAGAGCACTGTACTAAGTGCTTGGGAGAATACAGTATAACAGAGTCTGTAGACACAACCTCAGGGCCTGTCCAGCAACACAGCCAGGGCCTCTGGGTCCACAGGTGAGTCCTCCTTGCTTAGGAGATGGTACAGAAGAGGAAACTGAGGCATAGAGAAGCTGTGACCAAGGTCACACAGCAGGAAGTGGCAGAGCCACTTAGAACCCAGGTCTCCTGGATCCCGGTCCTGTGCTTTTTCCACTAGGCCAACCTGCTGCTTCCAATACCTATTGTGACCAGGGAAATCTCCTCCCCAGCCCCAATTCTTTCTCCCTTCAGCAATGCTCCACAGCCCCAATAGTCACCCTTTCTCCCTGGCTTCTTTAGGTAATTCCTTCCACACTCAGCTCAAGAACCCTTCAGGAAACAATTGAAAGATAATTTGGACATAGCTAGATGCAGGGTGATCAATGCACTGCTCCCTTGTGAAATAACATGGGCTTGTAGTGACAAAATCAAGATATTCAAATAATATTAAATAATAATAATTTTGGTATTTGTTAAGAATTTACTGAGTGCCAAGACTGTCCCTATGAGGCTTAGTGGAAAGAGCGCAGGCTTGGGAGTCAGAAGTCATGGGTTCTGATCTCACCTCTGCCACTTGTCATTCATTCATTCATTCAGTCGTATTTATTGAGCACTTACTGTGTGCAGAGCACTGTACTAAGCGCTTGGGAAGTACAAGTTGGCAACATATAGAGATGGTCCCTACCCAACAATGGGCTCAGTCAGCCGTATGACTTTGGGCAAGTCACTTAACTTCTCTGTGCCGCAGTTACCTCATCTGTAAAATGGGGATTAATAATAATAATAATAATAATAATAACGGTATTTGTTAAGTGCGTACTATGTGCAAAGCACTGTTCTAAGCACTGGGAGGATACAAGGTGAAGGTTGTCCCACGAGGGGCTCACAATCTTAATCCCTATTTTTCAGATGAGGTAACTGAGGCACAGAGAAGTGAAGTGATTTGCCCAAAGTCACACAGCTGACAATTGGCAGAGCCAGGATTTGAACCCATGACCTCTGACTCCAAAGCCCGGGCTCTTTCCACTGTGCCACGCTGACTGTGAGCCCCACATGGGACAACCGAATTACCTTGTATCTACCACAGGGCTTAGAACAGCGCTTGGTGCATAGTAAGTGCTTAACAAATACCATAATTACTATTATTACTCCAGCACTTAGAACAGTGCTTGGCACACAGCAAGCGCTTAACAAGCATCATTATTATTATTATTATTATTGTTGTTATTAAAGGGGAAGGAAAACTAATACCGAACCCCCAGGCTAGAGATGAAGAAACTGGGGTTCAGAGACAGTAAGTGATTTACCCAAGGTGACACAGCAGATTCTCCTAGTCCTGTGCTTTATCCACTAGGCCATACAGCCTTTCCATGTCAGAGCTTGGAAGGAGAGGTGAATTTCAGCACATGCAAAGTAATGGGAATCTTTCCTTGATATATCATACAGAAGATGATTTACTGTGGCTGGTTGTTCCATGTTTCATTTCCTTCTCTGCTCTTATCCAGCACTTAGAATAGTGCTTGGCACATAGTAAGTGCTTAACAAATACCATCATTATTATTAACCGTGAGGAGGCTGTACAAGGACAGGACATGGACAGAAAAATTTCCCAGAAGAATGTGGAGCCTTCCAAGTTTTCTGAGGATCAGAAAGGGTCATTCCAAGATAATAATAATCACAAAAATAATTAGCAATAAGAATAGTGGTAATTGTTAAGTGCTTACTATGCACTAAGAACTGTACTAAGCTTTGGGGGTAGAAACAAGATAATAAGGTTAGATACAATCCCTATCCCACATGGGGCTTACAGTCTAAAAGGGAGGTAGAACAGACGTTTAATCCCCATTTTACAAATGAGGACAAGGAGACACAGAAGTTAAGTGTCTTGCCAAAGATCACTCAGAAGGCAAATAAGGTCACCCAGGAGGGAAACAACATGGCCTATTAGAAAGAACAGGGGCCTAAAAGTCAGAGGACCTGGGTTCTAATACCAGGTCTGCCACTTGTCTGCTATGTGGTCCTGGACAAGTCACTTAATTTTTCTGTCCCTCAGTTTTTTCATCTATAAAATGGGGATTAAATCCTATTCCCTCCTATTGTGAGCCCTGTGTGGGATAATCAATCCGATTATTATCATCATCATCATCAATCGTTTTTATTGAGCGCTTACTATGTGCAGAGCACTGTACTAAGTGCTTGGGAAGTACAAATTGGCAACATATAGAGACAGTCCCTACCCAACAGTGGGATTATCTTGTATCTACCCCTGCACTTAGTACAGTGCTTGGCACATAGCAGGCACTTAACAAGTACCATAATACTAAGAGGTGGACTGAATTAGAACTCAGGTCCTCTGATTCCCAGGCTCTTTCTACTTAGTAACACTGCTTCTAGGATAGACTCATCTTTTCTGTGCCTCATGCCTGTTGCCCTGCAGGGAAACTGAGTCTTGAATGGGAGATGGGTTAGGGTAGTTGCCCTTGGTTCTGTGACCTTGGGATATTTGGTATTTGTCCAACTCAACCCCACAGCAGTTATGTACATATATTTAAATTATATATTATTTATTTATATTAATGTCTGTCTCTTCCTCTAGACTGTAAACTCATTGAGGGCAGGGAATGTGCCTGATAACTCTGTTGTATTATGCCCTCCTAAGCACTTAGTACGGTGCTCTGTACATAGTAAGAGCTCAGTAAATACCTTGATGATGGTGAAGGTGAGTTGGTGTTCAGAGCCAGGAGATATTATATCCCCCCCTCTGCCCCTCACTCCCCAGTTGGACAGTGGCATCACACACAAGCCGTTTACCTGTGAACAGCTGAAGCCTCTGACCTCAGGCCAAGATGAGTCGCTGATTTCAATGGGAAGCAGGGAGACTGCCCAGAAAGGTCAGAGGACAGCCATGATGTAGGTGGACGGACAAGGGCTTCGGATGCCTGAAGAAGTCCAGGAGAAGAAAAATTCCTTCTTCTCCTTTGGAGGGCTGGCTTCAGACATTTGGATGCCCTGAGGTGGGGAAAAATTCTGCTGCCCCCCAAATTATTATCATTATTATTACTGCATTTGTTCAGCACTTATTATGTGTTCTAAATCCTGGGACAGATACAACTTAATCAGGTCAGACCCAGGCCCTGTCCCACATGGAGCACACAGTCCTGTTCTGTATGATGTCTTACAGAAGTCTGCTTGAGCTCTGAATCTAGAGGGGCTTCTCCTGGGGGACCCTTGGCCCCCCACTCCTTGCCCCAGGGTTACAGTGCTTCCTTCCCAGGTTTCTGAGCACACAGTCAATCATTCAATCAATGGCATTTCTTGAGAGCTTACTCTTTTCAGAGTACTGAACTGAGTATTGGTTTCCAAGAGGTTACAGGGTGATCAGGTTGTCCCACAGGGGGCTCGGTGTCTATGTCCACCTGATTCTTACTCCACTATATTCCACTGATCCATCCTTTCCTCCTGTTCAAGTTCTATCCACTTCCTAGCAAGACCTCTGTAAAGAGCTACTGATTGGATTCTGTGCACAACTCCCCACTCCTCAAAAACTTCCAATGCTACTCCATCCCCACCTGTATCAAGCAGAATTTCCTTACCATCGGCTTTAAAGCATTCAGTCAGCTCTCTCCCTGTTACTTCTCCTTATTTGTCTCCCACTACAACCCAGCCTGTACACTTTGCTCCTCTACAACCAACTTGCTCTCTGTACATCTATCTCATCAATCTCCCCACCAATCCCTTGCCCATGTCCTCTCTTAGGTCTGGAATTCCCTCACCACTTCATACCTGACCACATGTTTTGTTCTGTTGTTTGTCTCCCCCTTCTAGACTGTGAGCCCGTTGTTGGGTAGGGACCATCTCTATATGTTGCCAACTTGTACTTCCCAAGCGCTTAGTACAGTGCTCTGCACACAGTAAGCGCTCAATAAATACGATTGAATGAATGAATGAGAGTTGGTAGGTGTGATCCCTGCCCTCAAGAAGCTTACAGCCTAGAGGGGAAGAAAGACATTAATACGAATTACAGATAGGTGAAGGGACCATTATTAGTAGTAGTAGTAGTAATAATAATAATAATACTTTTGGTATTTGTCAAGCACATTCTATGTACCATACACTGTACTAAACACTGGGGGATTCAAGCAAATTGGGTTGGATACAGTCCCTGCCCCATGTGGGGCTCACAGTCTCAATCCCCATTTTAAAGATGAGGTAATTGAGGCACAGAGAAGCGAAGTGACACAGAGAGAGGTTGGGGGGCAGTAACTAGATGCTTAGGGAGTGAGGACTCGATGAAGCAATAAGGAGGGAGAGAAGATAATAGTCAGGGAAGATTCCTGGAGGAAATGTGGTTTCAGGAGGGCAGCGAAGGTGGGGAGAGCAGCAGATGTGAAAAGGGAGGGAGTTCCAGACAGAAGGGAGGGTGTGAAGAAAAGGTCAATGGGGAGACATGAGGCTCCCTTTCTTACTTGCACAGGGAAGTTTCAAATTTCTAATCACTGCTGTCCTGCTGCCTTCCCCCTGCCCCACTTGGGGCCGCCCCCAACAGTTCACCCAGAGACAAGAGCTTCACTTGCTTACAAACTAAGCTGGCCCTGCTCCTTTGGGTATAGGTGGCTGAGCGGGACTGAGTCACAAGCTGTGCAGACCGGGTTTTTTGGTTTGTTTGTTTGTTTGCTTTTTTGTTTTATGGCATTCTTTAAGTGCCTACTATGGGCCAAGCACTGAGATAGATACAAGCTAGTCAGGTTTGCACAGTCCATGTCCCACATGAGGCTCATAGTCTTAATCTCCATTTTACAGATGGGATAAATAAGGCCCAGAGAAGTTAAATGACTTGCTCAAGGTCACACACTAGAGAAGTGGCAGAGCTGGGATTAGAACCCAGGTCCTTCTGACTCCAAGGCCTGGGCTCTATCCATTAGGCCATGCTGCTGGCTTCTTCTACTCTCCAGCTCCATTGGAGTGAGGACTGGGGAGTGGGTCAGCAGGAGCAGTAGACTTTTCACTCATCTTAAGACAGATTTTCCTGCAGCAGCCATTGGAACACAGAAGTTAGAATTAGAGCAGCATGGAATATACGTCCTGGGAGAGTCCTTTATCCAAAATGACTAGTTCTCTAAAAGAGGCAATCTTGAGTAAGGAAAGAAATAATCAATCAATAATGTTTGTGGTAGTCAGAGAATCCCAGCTTTGCTACCTGCTGCTTTGCAACCTTGGACAAGTCACTTAACTTCTCTGTGCCCCAGTTTCCTCATCTGCTAAATGGAAATTAAATTGCTGTTCTCCCTCCCCCTCAGATTCTGGGAGAGGGAATGTGCCTGATCTTATTATCTTGTACCTACACCAGTAATAATAATAATAATAATAATGGCATTTGTTAAGTGCTTACTATGTGCAAAGCACTGTTCTAAGTGCTGGGGGCGGGGAGGGATGCAAGGTGATTAGGTTGTTCCTCGTGGGGCTCACAGTCTTAATCCCCATTTTACAGATGAAGTAACTGAGGCCCAGAGAAGTTAAGTGACTTGTCCAAAGTCTCACAGCTGACAAGTGGCGGAGCCGGGATTAGAACCAACGACCTCTGGCTCCCAAGCCCGGCCGCTTTCCACTGAGCCACGCTGCTTCCCTACTTAGTACAATACTTGGTGCATAATAAACGCGTAACAAATATTATTATTATTGCCATTTTTATTATGATTGTTATTACTATGGGTAGAACACTGTACCAAGTGCTTGGGAGAGTACAATAGAATTAACAGACATGACCCCTACCCTCAAGGAACTGAAAATCTAGCAGGGGAGACAGGTATTAAAATAAATGACAGGTAATGGAAAGCAAGAGAATTTAAAGATATGCACTTAAGTGCTACGTAACAGGGATGGAGTTGGGTGCTCAGATGATGTGGAAATGCTGGAGTGCTAGTAGTGGGGGAAATAGAATGTGGAGATGAGCAGCATGACGCAGTGGCAAGAGCACGGACTTAGGAATCAGAGGTTGTGGGTTCTAATTGTGGATCCTTCACTTATCTGCTGTGTGACCTTGGGCAAGTCACTTAACTTCTCTGTGCCTCATTTACCTCATCTGTAAAATGGGGGTTAAGGCTGTGAGCCCCATGTGGGACAGGGACTGTGTCCAACCTGATTACCTTGTATTTATCCCAGTACTTAGAACAGTTCTTGGCACATAGTAAGTGCTTTACAAATACCATAATTATTCATTATTATTATTATTATGAGAGAATAATCAGGGAAGGCCCCCACTGGAGGAGATGTAATTGGCAGGATGTGAAGGGAGAGGGAGTTCCAGACAGAAAGAGGAGTATGAGCAAGTCGTCAGCAGTCGAAGCAAGAGAGACAAGTGTGAGGCACAATGGCTAGGTTAGCTCACCCAAAGCTCAACTAACTGAACACAATTGGGTAAACTTCAGAGGAACAAGACACCGCTTAATTGTTTCAGTCCTCCACAGAAGTAGGAGAATAGCAAAGATATTTTATGAGAACCTATTGATGGTATTTATTGAGCACTTGCAGTGTGCATAGCACTGTACTAAGCAGTTGGCTTAGTAGAAAGAGCACAGGCTTAGAAGTCAGAGAACATGGGTTCTAATCCCACCTCTGCCACCTGTCAGCTGTGTGACCTTGGGCAAGTCACTTAATTTCTCTGTGACTCGTTACCTCATCTGTAAAGTGGGGATTAAAAGTGTGAGCCCCACTTGGAAAAACTAATTTCCCTGTATCTACCCCAGTGCTTAGAACAGTGCTTAGCACATCGTAAGTGCTTAACAAATACCATTACTATTATTATTATTATTACAATACAATAGAGTTGGCAGACATCATCCTTGCCCTCAAAAGACTTTACAATCTAGTGGATTATTGTGGGCAAGGAACATGTCTACCAACTCTGTTGTACCGTACTCTCCCAGGCACTTACTTTCATTCATTCATGTAATCGTATTTATTGAGCACTTACTGTGTGCGGAGCACTGTACTAAGCGCTTGGGAAGTACAAGTTGGCAACATATAGAGACGGTCTCTAGCCAACAGCGGGCTTACAGTCTAGAAGGGGGAGACAGACAACAAAACAAAACATATTAACAAAATAAAATAAATAGAATAGTAAATATGTACAAGTAAAATAAATAGAGTAATAAATCTGTACAAACATATATACGGGTGCTGTGTGGAGGGGAAGGAGGTAAAGCGTAGGGGATGTGGGGAGGAGGGGGAGAGGAAGGAGGGGGCTCATTCTGGAAAGGCCTCCTGGAGGAGGTGAGCTCTCAGTAGGGCTTTGAAGGGAGGAAGAGAGCTAGCTTGGGAGAGTATGGGAAAGTACAAAAGAAACATTAGATATGTTCTCTTCCTGACACATTCTAATGGGAAAGAAAGATGTAAAAATATTACATGTGGGGTAATCAGAATAAGTAAATTAGAAAAGCTAGCCACTTACACAATAAGGGCTCAGAAAATGCTGTTGATGATAATGGCTATTGTAGTTCATATTTAGCCTTAGTCCTAGTTCATTTGGATAACTGGCTTTTGGATGTAATACCCCACCCATCTACTCACTCACCCATCCACCCAATCATTGTGATTGTCCACTTACCAGAGGGCCAAGCAGTGGCAGAGGGTAGGGTACTCATAGAGCTGAAATGACCGGCCCTAAATTTCATCCATGCATATGTGTGTATGGGGAAGGAAGGAAGCACGAGTGTATGTGTGTGTGTTTGTGCACATTCATGTATGCAAGTTTGGCGTGTTAGTACCCTGCCCCCTTCTCCCTGTCATATAGGGGTACCGGAGATGGGCATTTTAAAGAGCAAGTTTCAGGAGTCCTGTGGGACACCCACATTTAGCAGTTTCCTGAGCCAACAGTGCCAGGGCACTGGGGATTCTGGGATAAGCAGAAAATAGATGGAGAAAATCTCAGGGCAGAAGCCTCTGAATGGATTAGAGGGAAGTGGGAACTTTGCCAGCACTGTCCCATCCCCCAGGGCTTAGGCTGAGTAGTGGCAGAAGGCTGGTAGGGCATTCCCAGGGCAGGGTGATGCCTCATATCCCCTGCTCTGCCCTCTGGGAGCGAGGCTTCTGAGTATACAAGGCACTCACACACACCACCAAGAAACTAAATGTATTTTGTTACCACTACGATTACAGAATCAGTAAAGCCAGGATTGACGGAGGGCTGATCGGGTGAAAAGCACTGTACTGTACCGATTGGGTGAAAAGCCAACTCTTTACAGAATAAGCTTAGTTCAATGCTCTGCGCACAATCAACACTCAATAAACTCCACTGATTCAATAAATGGCATCAACCAATGGTATTTTTTGAGCACTTACTGAGTGCAGATGACCATATAAGCACTTGGGAAAGTACAGTGCAACAGAGTTGGTAGACAGGGCCCTGCACAAGAAGTTTACAGTCACCCATGCACCCACAGGTGAGCTTTGCCAACAGTGATGCCTTCTTTTTTTCTTTTTTTTATAGTACTGGTTAAGCGCTTACCATGTGTCAAGCCCTGTTCTAAACACTAGGGTAGATAATAATAATAATAATTATGGAATTTGTTAAGCGCTTAGTACGTGCAAAGCACTGTTCTAAATGCTGCACGAGATACAAGGTGATCAATTTGTCCCACGTGGGGCTCACAGTCTTAATCCCCATTTTACAGATGAGGGAACTGAGGCACAGAGAAGTTAAGTGACTTGCCCAAGGTCACAGAGCCTACAGGTGGCGGAGCTGGAATTAGAACCCATGACCTCCGACTCCTAAGCCTGTGCTCTTTCCACTGAGCCACGCTGCTTCTCTAATTAATCAAATTAATATATTGATTGATTAATACATAACACATTGATTAATACATTAATACATTGATTGATTGATACAAATTAATCAGACCAAATATAATCTCAGTCTCATATGGGACCTCACAGTCCAAGCAGGAGGGAGAATAGGTACCGAATCCCCATTTTGCAGTTGAGGAAACTGAGGCATAGAGAAATGACTTGCCCAAGGTCACACATCAGGCAAGTAGCAGAGCCAGTATTAGAAACCAAGTCCTCTGGCTTCTGCTTTATTCCACTAGGCCATATGCTGCTTCATATACTTTGAATATGAAGGACAACTGTGCGTGCTTGCAAGTGCATGTATACACACACACACACACACACACACACACACACAAACACTCTCTCTCTCTCTCTCTCTCTCTCTCTCTCACACACACACACACACACACACACAAATAAATGTCAAGAGTCCTATCCAGCTAAATACATTTGCAATCGCACTGGACCCAAATCATGACCTGACTCACAGCAAACAGAAACCCGCCCATGCACCCACAGGGGCCTTCCTTTCCCGGATGACATACATGAGACTGAACTAATAGCAAACAGTAAGTGCAGCTGGGGCTGAACTAAAGAAAGGGTGAAGTGGAAGATGGATAGGAAAAATTCTCCCTTTTCTCACCATGGCCTACTGTAAAGAGCATGGGCCTGGAAGTCAAATGGTCTGGATTCTAATTCCAGCTCTTTGTCACCTTGGGCAGATCATTTTACTTCTCTGGGCCTCAGCTTGTAGGCTGCGTGACTTTGGGCAAGTCACTTAACTTCTCTGTAAAATGGAGATTCAATAACTTTTCTCCCTCCTGTTTAGACTGTGAACTCCATGGGGGACTTGATTATCTTCTATCTAGCCCAGTGTTGCTACAGTGCTTGGCACATAGAAAACGCTTAACAAATACCGCAATCGTTGTTATTATTCTCAGCATGCAGAGCTGGAGGAATCAGCAATCCAGAGGAGAGATACCTTGGGAAGCCACGGTGCATTGTCGAGGAAATCCTGGTTCCCGAGAGAGGAACATGGGCAGCTTCACATGTGTCCTGGGAGAGAGATACTGGAGTGCTTTAACCTGGGGTCTCTCTCAGTGGCTGTAATGCTTTCTCAGGCCTGGAAATATGGAAGCCCACAGCAGGATTCTGCCCTGGTGAGGCCAGAGTATGGAGTCAGGGTTTGGTGGCATCACAGGGTGAGGTAGCAGAGCTCCTCCTTACGCTACTTGGCCTTTTATAACCAGTACCTCTTCCTTCACTCTCACCAGAATACCATCTCACCCTGGATCCTGTCAACCTGCTATAACTCCTTCCCCAAAAGGAGAAGAAGCAAGGCCTAGTGGAAAGAGCCCAAGCCTCGGAGTCATAGGACATGGGTTCTAATCCCAGCTCTGCCAATTGCTTGTTGTATGACCTTAGGCAAGTCACTCAATTTCTTTGGGTCTCAGTTTCCTCAACTGTAAAATGGGGATTAAATACCTGCTCTTCCTCCCACTTAGACTGTGTGCCCCATGTGGAACAGGGACTGTGTCTGTCCTAATTAACATCTACTTACCCCAGAACTTAGAAGAGTGTTTGACACATAATAAGTGCCTAACAAATACCATAAAAGATATAAAAGGACCAGGGCTCTAGAACAGCACTGGGGTTCAGCAGAGCACCATCGTCATCGTCATTATAATCACCAGTGGTACTTATGGAATGCTTACCAAGTGCAGAGCACTGTACTAAGTGCTTGGGAGACTACAACAAAGTTGGTAGACACGTTCCCTGCCCACAACAAGTTTTCAGTCTAGAGGAAGCTTTCGGTCTAGATCCCAGCAAGCCCCAGCACAATGAACCCAGGGCTTTGTGAGAAGCAGCATGGCTTAGTGGATAGAGCACAGGTCTGGGAATCAGAAGGACCTGGATTCTAATCCCACCTCTGCCTTGTATCTGCTGTATGACCTTGGGTAAGTCACTTAACTTCTCTGGGCCTCAGTTACCTCATCTGTAAAATGGGGATTAAGACTGTGAGCCCCATATGGGACAAGGGCTATGTCCAACCTGATTAACTTGTATCTACCCTTGGGCTTAGAACAGTGCTTGGCCCATAGTAAATGCTTGACAAGTACCATTATTATTATTAGTATTGAGTCCTTGATCTGGTGCTTTGCCAGCTCTTGATCTGGCATTTTCATGGAGTCCTCTGGTCCCAGCAGTGTCAGGAAGATCTTGATCTGGGGATATCATCATCATCATCAATCATATTTATCGAGCGCTTACTATGTGCAGAGCACTGTACTAAGCGCTTGGGAAGTACAAATTGTGCATGGTAACTAATTGTAGGTGATTTTAGAAGGCTGTTAAGGTGATCTATTGCAGACTGAGATTAGGCAGCTAGTGGAGACTACACTGTTGATTGACTGAGGCTTGAGGGGAACAGGCAGAGAGGGAAAGT
Source organism: Tachyglossus aculeatus (assembly GCF_015852505.1). Classification (NCBI taxonomy): domain Eukaryota; kingdom Metazoa; phylum Chordata; class Mammalia; order Monotremata; family Tachyglossidae; genus Tachyglossus; species Tachyglossus aculeatus. Next base: position 135,214,463 of record NC_052067.1, on the reverse strand, counting down.
CAGATAGAAGATTTTGAAGTTCTGCATGGATCCCACTCCATATCTGCAATTTTTGCTTTCCCTTTTCCTATTGATCATCCACAACCAGAACCTTTATTGCCAAACCCATTGAGGTTGCCAATAAAAGCAGCGTGACTCAGTGGAAAGAGCATGGGCTTTGGAGTCAGAGGTCATGGGTTCAAACCCTGGCTCCGCCAATTGTCAGCTGTGTGACTTTGGGCAAATCACTTCACTTCTCTGGGCCTCAGTGCCCTCATTTGTAAAATGGGGATTAAGACTGTGAACCCCACGTGGGACAACCTGATCACCTTGTATCCCCCAGCACTTAGAACAGTGCTTTGCACATAGTAAGCGCTTAACAAATACCATCATTATTATTAGTATTACCTTGGAAGAGAGCCTCTCACTCAGAAATAGTGTCCAAACTGGATCCAGGCTGTAGGAGGGCAGTAAATCATCCCTCTTATCTCCAAAAGGGAACTCTAGGCACACAGTATACTCCCATTCTTGACTTCTGACTGGTTTGGTACAGAGGTGCAGGATGTGGATTCTTCACCTTGTTTTCACCCTGCTCTCTCACTGTCTTCCACAGTCATTTCTGGGCTGTGCCCCTTCTGCCCAAGGCACTACCTGGTGGTGAGATTCCTTCACCCAGAAAATTTGGCTAAACTAGTTGCGTATAGACTAGCTGGGGTAGAGTCAACACCAGAACACTGGGTCAGTTGCATGGGTCAATGCGGCTCCTGGAGTTGGGATCTGGAGGAGCCCAGGATTGGAGCAGTCTTTCCTCATTGGAGGTGGCATTTGGGCAGGAGGCCTTTGTGCCATCAGACATTTGCTGCAATCAAACCTTGAAATCTGCCCTGAGAAGAAGAAGTTGACTGAGGGAGGTTATACCAATCCCTGAAAAGACTGTCCGGCCTCTCCATGCCCTGTCCATGCCCTGCTCCAGGGCTTCTGTTTGTCTAGTTGTGCAAAGGATAATTATGTATTTTGCCTCTTTGCGGGGTTTTTTTTGGTGGAGGTTGAGTTTTCAATTGTTTTGGGGTTTTTGGCAAAAATTTGAAAGATATCCTCCAAATATTGACTAAACAAATCTGGGAACCTACTCAAAGATGGCTCAATAGTAAGTATGAACATGTTCTTTTTTAAGTGGTATTTGTTAAGGCACTGTTCTAAGGGCTGGTATAGACCCAAGGTAATCAGGTTGGACACAGTCCGTGTCCCACATGGGGCTCACAGTCTTAATTCCCATTTTACAGGTGAGGTAACTGAGAGCCAGAGAAGTTAAGTGACTTGCCCAAGATCACCCAGCAGACAAGTGGCAGAGCCGAGATTAGAGCCCTCAACCTCCTGAACCCCAGGTCTGTGGTCTATGCACTAGGCCATTTTGTGTTAATTATGTGTTAAACACTGTTCTAAGCTCTGGGGTAGATACAATTTTATCAGGTTGGACCTCGTCTCCAAGACTGTGAGCCCACTGTTGGGTAGGGACTGTCTCTACATGTTACCAACTTGTACTTCCCAAGTGCTTAGTACAGTGCTCTGCACACAGTAAGTGCTCAATAAATAAGATTGAATGAATGAATGAATGAATGAACACCATGAAGTCACCATGGTCTCTGCTGTTGTTGAGTCTCAAAGGTATTCTGCTCGGTGGCCAGAGGAGGCACCTGATCCCCCCATCAGATGTCATGCAACACAAGCCACTGGACCCAGGGGACACAGAGCAGGAGAGTATGGATGGATGCAGACCATTACCACTACTGCAAAAACAACTCAAGTGCAAATCCTGCTTGTGCTAGTTGGATTTCCCTTTCTCCTCCTAACCACTGGTGTCTGAGCTATGTTCGTATGAGTGACAAGGGGCCTGAAAAAGTGCCCCTCTGAATTTTTATGTGAATAGCCTGCACGTATAATAATAATAATGGTGGTATTTGTTAAGCATTTACTATGTGCTGAGCACTGTTCTAAGCGCTCGACACTGTTCTAATATCACAACATTGCTAAAATCTGCCATGTCCTTTCCATCCAAACAGCTACCACGTTAGTACAATCACTCATCCTATCCCACCTAGATTACTGCATCAGCCTCCTTTTTGACCTCCCAACCTCCTGTCTCTCCCCACTCCAGGACATACTTCCTTCCGCTGCTCAGATTATGTGTCGAAAGAAACATTCAGGACATGTCACCTCCCTCCTCAAAAATTCCCAGTAGTTGCCTATCCACCTCTGTATCAAACAAAAACTCCTCACCATTGACTTTAAAGCACTCCATCACCTTGCCCTCTCCTACCTCACCTCCCTTCCCTCTTTCTATAACCCAGCCTGCATACTTTGCTCCTCTGGTGATAACTTTCTCATTGTGCCTCCATCTTGCTTGTCTCTCCCGCCGACCCCGGCCCATATCCTGCCTCTGGCCTGGAAGCCCTCCCTTCTCAAATGTGCCAGACAATTACTCTTCCCCGGCTTCAAAGCCTTACTGAGGCCCGTCTCCTCTAAAAGGCCTTCTCAGACTAAGCTCCACTTTTCCTCATCTCCCACTCCCTTCTGCTTCACCCTGACTTGCTCCCTTTGCTCTTTCCCCCTCCTCACCCCCACAGCACTATCTATATAATTTTCTGTTTACTTGTATTGATGTCTGTCTCCTCTCTCTCTAGACTGTGAGCAGGGATTGTTTTCTTTTTATTGCTGTATTGTACTTTCCCAAGCGCTTTCCTAAGTGTGCTCTGCACACAGCAAGTGTTCACTAAATATCATTGAATGAATATATGAATATATATAAGAGAGATAATAATAATAATAATTGTGGTATTTGCTAAGTGCTTACTATGTGCCAGGCACTGTACTAAGCACTGGGGTGGATACAAGAAAATTGGGTTGGATATAGTCCCTTGTCCCACCTCGGGCTCACAGTCTCAATCCCATTTTACAGATGAGGTAACTGGCACAGAGAAGTGAAGTGACTTGTCCAATGTCACCTAGCAGACAAGTGGCAGAGCCAGGATTATTCATTCAATCATATTTATTCATTCATTCATTCAATCGTATTTATTGAGCGCTTACTGTGTGCAGAACATTTATTGAGTGCTTACTGTGTGCAGAGCACTGTACTAAGCGCTTGGGAAAGTACAATATAGCAATAAAGAGAGAAAATCCCTGCCCAGAATGAACTCACAGTCTAGAGGAAAGCTTGGCTAGTTGCCACGAAGTAGGTGTCAATGCCTTAACCATATATGTTTTGTAAAGGCCACTAGGGCCTCTTCCATCCTTCTCCTGGGGAGTGTTAACCTTCTTTCCTTTCATACAACCCATTAGAAGCCATGACCTTCTGACTTCCAGGCCAATGCTCTGGGATTGTCTTTGGAAAACATTAGGGATGGGGTGCTGGGGGTTCATGACACAGCTTTACCAACATAATAAACCACAATATTCACTGTCACAGTAAGAAAAGATTTATTAGCATACAGATAAACATCAACAGATCCTGCTTCTGTGAAGCCCTCAAACCAGAGGCAATGAGCTCTCTAACACTATTTAGAGGGGCATTGAGACTTTCTTACTGTGGGCTGATTAGTCCCAAATCAATATTTAGTCCAACTACGGGTTTAAGACCAGTGCGGGCATTCCCAGCCAAAAAGTCTCCTTCTGGGCCGCCCTTTTAGATAACAGCGAGAAGCAGCGACAGGAGTTTTCCACAGCTTTTTATACTATACTCGTTGACTGTTACATCCATCTTCTTCTGCCTAATTATCCTAATCTATCAATTACAGTTCTTTTATGTTCTGTTATTAGAAGATGTCTCTCCTGGGGCCTCTGTGGGTGTATCTTTGCATGGCAAATCTCTGTCTGGCTGGAATGCCCTCCCTCCGCATATCCGCCAAGCTAGCTCTCTTCCTCCCTTCAAGGCCCTACTGAGAGCTCACCTCCTCCAGAAGGCCTTCCCAGACTGAGCCCCCTCCTTCCTCTCCCCCTCCTCCCCCTCCCCATCCCCCTGCCTTACCTCCTTCCCCTCCCCACAGCACCTGTATATATGTATATATGTTTGTACATATTTATTACTCTAGTTATTTTACTTGTACATATTTATTCTATTTATTTTATTCTGTTAATATGTTTTGTTCTGTTGTCTGTCTCCCCCTTCTATACTGTGAACCTGCTGTTGGGTAGGGACCATCTCTATATGTTGCCAACCTGTACTTCCCAAGCGCTTAGTACAGTGCTCTGCACACAGTAAGCTCTCAATAAATACGATTGAATGAATGAATGAATATGCCGAAGAACTTATCAAGTTGTTAGTGCAAGGTGCAAACTGCACACTTCACGCTCACACTCATGTATGCAGTCTAACCTTTCAAACGGAAGGATGGCTACCAAAAGATAACTGACTCAAACACCAGTTAAAGGGGATTTGAAGCTAGCATTTTGAAATTCAGCTTGAGTGAACCAAAAGTATTTGCATAGGCAGGTGGGGAATGGAAGAAAGACATTGTCCCTATGTACAAATGGGGAAACTAAAGGCCAAGGTGACAAGTGAGTCAGCTGTGGGCAAGGATTGCCTCTATTTGTTGCTTAATTGTACTTTCCAAGTGCTTAGTACAGTGCTCTGCACACAGTAAGCCCTCAATAAATATGACTGAATGAATGAATCACCAAGGATCCAAAGAATTAGAGAAGAGTAAGGTTTTCTGACTTTCAGGTTAAGTTAAAAGCTGAGAGTGTGTGAGGGGGAGAGGGTGAATGGGAAAGGGAGTCATCTTCTCTGTTCCTCTTTACCCAGGTGTGAGTTGAAATACCAGATAAGAAATCACATCGAGCCATTTTTTTTTAGCCATCCCAGAGGCCTCAGCAGACTAACCTGCCCCTTCTGTTTGGGGATTAGACATAAAGGGCGGCAATGACTAGAGCAAGGAGGATGCCAGTACAAATCCTTTTTAAAATACCATTGTCCAGAAACCCTATCAGTATCTCCCATTCCTATGGGAACTAAACACAGCTGCTAACCCCCCTGCACATACCAAAAGCCATATTCCTAACCATACCGGAGGCAGGAACACTCTGACCATCTCAGTCACAAGAACCAATGCACATAATAAATACACTGCATCCGGTGTCCGTTTGATAGTCTGCAAAATATCTTTTAGTCGTTGCCTAATGATCCTTACAGATTCTCCAAGGTTTTTCCTTGCTCTTAGCTTTGCTCCTCTTAGAAATTCCTGAAAGCTATTAATGGCAGCTCTGATTTTATTTGAAAATCGGCCCCTGACTTGTTTCAGGAATGTTTCCGCAACTTCCTCCAATTTGATCTTTAGTTCCTTCTGAAGCTCATCTCTTGCCTCTACCCCTTGCAGAGAAGCTGTAAATCTCTCCAAAAGGGTAGCACACTCCCTTCGGACATCTTGCTCCAACCTGGGAAGATCCAGACTGAACCAGCCAAAAGAAGACACCTGTGTTGAAGAGACCAGAGTGTGTCAAAGAGGTAACACCCAGCCAGCTCCTTAGATCCCACTAAGTCCCTTGGCTGTTGAGACAGTGCCAGGTAGTATGGGATTCTAGGGACACAATTCTCCATCCATCCCAGGATCCATTTCTAGCTGGACAGGATGGTGATGATGGATGGTGCAGGGTCAGAGGGAATAGGACACAACAAGGAACATTGTGAGAAGGAGCAAAAGTGAAACAGCATTCCATCATGCTGACATCTCACATTACATTTTACCTGTAAATACTTGTACACCTCCCTGCACACCCTCAGACACCCCTTCCCCCGCCTCATTCCACCAAACACACACACTTTTATCCAGGTAAACTGTTCCCTAACTCCAGGGCTTAGGAGAAGAGAAAAGGGGCAGTGGAGTCAAAGGTTTGGGGTTGGGGAGAAGAATGGAGTTTGAGCATTTCTCTGAGAAAAAGTTAGAGGGGTGCTTTCTGGAATAAACTGTCTGAAGAGGAGTCCTCAGGCCTGGATTTCCCTCAGGGCAGTCACTGGACATTAAACCAGCAGTCACCTGGGTCCAGGGACTGGAAGTCAGTCATACCAGGGTTCTTGGACCCTTTCTTCTTGAGGAAGAGATGGGTGAGTGGGCTCGTGAGCATATGCTTCCCCAGGCTGCAGAGGGGCAAGTTGTATTGGTGTTTCTAGGGAATTGTCTTCTTTCCAAATCAAGGGCCATGGCTGGACTCTGGTGAGGTTTAGACCTCATTACTTTGGGTGGAAAGCCACTGCTCCAGAATCTGCTTCCTACAGATGCTGAGAAACAACGTGGCCTACTGGAGGGAGTACAGGCCCGGAAGTCAGAAGGACCTGGGTCCTAAACCTAGCTCCATCACTTGTCTGCTCTGTGACTTTGGGCAAGTCACTTAACTTCGGCACTTCAGTTCCCTCTTCTGTAAAATGAGGATTAAGACTTTGAACCCTATATGGGATAGGGATTGTGTCTAACCGGATTGTCTTGTATCTACCCCAGTGCTTAGAACAGTGCCTGGCATGTAGTAAGTGCTTAACAAGTACCACAGTTATTATTATTATTATTGGACACTTCCTTGTTGAAGTGCTCAAATGCCTCTTTTCCACTTTTCCTCCACCTTGGACTTTGGTCCACAGAATTTCATCCTGGTTTTTTAGGCATTTACTACATGGGAACAAACCTTTTCATCAAGAAATTCCCGAAACTCCTTTAGGATTCTGTCCATCTCTAGCTCCTTCTTCAATCTCTTGATGGTTCTTCTCAGCTGTATCAGGGCAACAGAGACCAATGAATCTTGGGATCTGATGGTTACATGGGGGCTTGGGGGTGAGAAACTGGGGAGGCAGGCAAATTCTGGGACACCCTCCACCCTGATCTGCACTGACCACAACGGGCTGCTCTAGCAGAATCTTCAGATTCAAACAGGTTCAACTCCCTCCCCTAGCTCTCTTCCCACCCTTTAATATCCTCCCTCCCTGACTTCCTTGGGGGAAACTCTTCCATATTTCTCATTCCTCTCCTCTCCCTCACTTCTAAATCAGAATTCCACCTCCTTCTCTGCACCTTCAAACCTCACCCCTGCTCCAGGTTCCTGTGAGTCTTCATTCAATCAATCAATCAACACTATCTATTAAGTCCTTACTGTATGTGGCGTTCTGTACTGAACACTTGGGAAAAGATAATACAACAGAGTTAGGAGTCACATTTCCTGTCCAAAATGAACTTACAGTCTGGAAGGGGAGACAGACATTAATGTAAATGAATAATTTAAAATATATAATCTATAATCAATATTTATATATTGGTGCCTTGGGGTTAAGGGTAGAGTTAATACCAAATACCCAAAGGTTGCAGGTGAAAGTGCAGAGACAATACAGAAAGGAGAGGGAGCTGGAGAGGGCAACTTAATCAGGGAAGGTCTCTTGGAGGAGAATTGACTTTAATAAGGTGTTGGGGGATGGGAAGAATGGTGGCCTGGCATATATGGAGAGGGAGGGTGACCCAGGCCAGAAGGAAGACGTGGGAAAAGAGTCAGCAACAAGATAGATGAGATTGGGGAATAGTAAGAAAGCTGGGATCAGAGGTGGGAAGTGTATGGACTGGGCTGTTGTAGATCAGTGGGGAAAGGTAGTATAATCATAATTCTGGTATTTGTTAAGCACTTACTATGTGCCAAGCCCTGTTCCAAGGGCTGGGGTAGATACAAGGCAATCAGGTTGTCCCACGTGGGACTCCCAGTCTTAATCCCCATTTTATAGATGAGGAAACTGAGGCACAGAGAAGCAAAGCTGCTTGCCCAAGGTCCCACAGCAGACAAGTGGCAGAACCGGGATTAGAACCCACATCCTCTGACTCCCAAACTCGGGTTTGTTCCATTAAGCCACTCTCATAGTGCTTTACAGCCAATGGTAAGGAGTTTCTGTTTGATGCAGAGGTGGATGGGCAAACACTGGAGGCTCTTGAGGAGTGGGGAGACATGGACAGGACATCGCTTTACAAAAATGATCCACGTAGTGGAGTGAAGTGTGGACTGGAGTGGGGAGAGACAAGTGGCTGGGAGATCAGCAAGGAAGCGGATATAGTAGTCAAGGTGGGATATGATAAGTGCTTGGATCAATATAGTAGCAGCTTGGATGGAGAGGATAGGGAAGATTTTAGCAATGTTGTAAAGGTTGAATTGACAGGATTTGGTGACCGATTGAATATGTCAGTTGAATGAAAGAGATGAGTCAAAGACACTCCCTCATTCTCATCCTCATTCCCTTTTTCTCTCTCTGATAAATGACTGCTGTTCTTCCTAAGTTTATTATCTGCAGCCCTAAAGCACGCATATCTTCCAAAATACTTTTATCTGCTTCCAATCACCCTTATCTCTCTTCTAATTCCTGTAAGGAGCTGTCTGGTGGCTGCCCAGGAAAGCAACCATCGCACTAAGCTTCCAAGTGTTCAGTGATGCCTTTGTTAGAGAAACAGTGCTGGACTAGGTCAATGTTCATTCATTCATTCAATTGTATTTATTGAGCACTTACTGTTGCCGTAGAACCAAAGGACATCTCTATTACTAGATTAGAAGGTTTATGAGTCTGATTCAGGTTAAATTGCTTATGATCTTGCGTTACTTATGTTCCCTCCAAGTCTTCTCTTCGAAATCCCTCAGCCCCTCCAGCCTGGTAATGAATCTTCGCACACTATGTCCTCAATATAGGAAATAGTTCTCACTATGCCTCCTTATGACCTTCAATGACATGACGTCAGTCCCTGTATTCAAATGCTAAGGTCTCTCTTCTACAGTCCCCACCTCTCTCTCTCGGCTTGGCTTGCTTGGCTTGTGAGAACGATGTGGTAGGTTGAGAAGGCTTTTGAGAGGGGACACGTGAAATTAAAACCCCCTCAGAAGTGATGTATCATTTAATAAAGACGAGGTGAAAGAAGAGGTTACAGATAGGTAAAATGTGGATGGAGCAAGGAGAAGGAAGAGGAAAGTGATGGACTATTATGGGTTGAGGAAGTAAGTGCCCACAAAGAGGCCCAACGTGCCTCTGCCAGCAAGCTCTCATCTACTCTTTCCTTGCAAGGAAATGTGAAGCAGTATGGCCTAGTGGAATGAGCACGTGCCCAGGAGTCAGAGAACCTGGGTTCTAATCCCTGCTTTGCCACTTGTCTGCAGTGTGACCTTAGGCAAATCACTCAACTCTGTATCCCAGTTACCTCATCTGTAAAATGGGGATTAGGACGGTGAGCATCATGTAGGACAGGGACTCTGTACAGCCCAATTTTCTTGTACCTACTCCAAGACTTAGTACAGTGCATAGCACATAGCAAGTTCTTAACAAATACCATAAAAACAAACAAAAACGGGGCTGAGAGTAGTTCTCTTCATTCAACAAAGCTTCTGTTCTTATTACCCTTTGCTGTGGTTGGGCAGGGATGAGAGGAACTGAGGCTCATTTCTCTAACCCCATCAATATGAGAGTACAGTGAAGTGGCACTAGAGTTTGAGGGAATACTGGAGATTAGAGTGCAGAAGAAAGGAGCAGGGCTCAGAGAGTTTCCCTTGAACTTAGAGAGGGGCTGGAGCACTGGAAACCGGCAATAATAATTATGGCATTTGTCAAACACTTTCTATGTGTCAAGCTCTGTCCTAAGTGCTGGGAACTGATCGGGTCGGACACTGTCCCTGTCCCACATGGGGCTCACAGTCTAAGTAGGAGGAAGAATAGGTATTGAATCCCCATTTTACAGTTGAGGAAATTGAGGCACAGATAAATTAAGTGATTTTTCCAAGGTCACCCAGCAGGCAAAAGGCAGAGCCAGGATTATAACCCAGGTCCTCAGACTCCCAGGCCCAGGCTTCATTTTCTCATTTCTCTCTTTGCTGGGTCCCTGTTTGGCAGGAAGACTTGAGAGCTGGAAAGTTTTAAGAATAGAAATGCTTTGGGTAGCTATGCCTCTTTACTGTCTCTGGTCTCTCATGGCCACTGGCACTTCCAGCACCTTTGACAGAGTATTTCAGCACTCCCTTTGCCACACAGCATGTCTACCCTAGGAGATAAGGCGCTGGCCAAAGCTGCTGGGGCTAGACAGATCCTCGAGGTGAGCTCCAGTAAGGTCCAATACAAACAAAGCCTTGAGGATTTACTAATTTACTGGATATCTGTGTCACAGGACAGGGTTGGGGTATCCTCAAATAAGAGGAGGAGATGGGCAGCAGGGAGAGTGTTAGAGGAACAGTGAGGTAATAATAATTATTATTATGGTATTTGTTCATTCATTCAATCATATTTATTGAGCACTTACGTTGAGCAGAGCACTGTACTAAGCGCTTGGAAAGTACAATTCGGCAACAAATAGAGACAATTCCTACCCAATGACAGGCTCACAGCCTAGGAGATGGGCTTACAAGGGCTTTCTATATGCCAGGCACTGTACTAAGCGCCGGATGGTATGGCATGATTTCCAGGTAGAATGCAATGTGCCAGAAATAGAATTGAGAGTCATTTCAAAACAGAGGGCAGATATATCTGCGAGCCCCTTGAGCCAATGTTGATCAAGTGAAGTAGCGTGTTCAGGATGGACCCTGGCTGAGGTGCAGGGGAGGGGAGAGAACTTTCGCTCTAAGTAGCTGAAAGGGCGCAGATGTTTAAGGAGCAATCAGAGTGGCAGGAGGCATATGAAGAGGGAAAATGTCACATAGTAGGTATGTGGTGGACCTGGAATTAGAACCTAGTTCCTCTGACTCCCAGGCCCGTGGCTTTCCATTAGTCCACACTGCTTCCCAGAATTGTCAAAATGGGCATGGGCCAACTGAAGGTTAACAAAAACCATTAAGGTTCGTGGGAAAGTCACTTAGTAATGAAAATTCCATCTGGCAATATTCAAGCATTGAAGACTCAGAGATTGAACCTAGAGTGATTAAATTTAGATTGGTGCTTGGGCTTAGTCCTCTAGCTTTCACCTATACAAGCAGTGGAGACTGAGCGGTGAGATGGGGGGAGTCAGTCAAGATGGGGGCCCAGGCATTCTTTCATCCTCAGCTACTGCCAAAGTGGAGAGAGAAACAGAAATTACCTGTACTGGAGATCCAAGGTAGCATTCTCTCTCATTAAGGTCTTCTACCACCCTCTAAGAAGGAATAGGAAGTAACAAGAAGATCAATCAATGACTACTATGCCTGCCATCTTTTTCTTTACATTTTATTTCATTGTTTTAATGCAGGTCGTCCATTTGAATGGGGAAAAAAACACATTTGGGCAAACTTTAAAATTCGCTTTAAGTAAAATGCCCTATTTGTTGTTGTTATTTTATTAATCTCTGACTATGTCAAGCCCTGTTCTAACCACTGGTGTAGATACAACTTAATTAGGTTAGAAAGAGTCCCTGTTCCACATTGGGCTCACAGTCTAAGTAGGAGGGAGAACAGGGATTGAATCCTTGTTTTACAGTTGAGAAAACTGAGGTGCAGAGATATTAAGTGACTTACCCAAGGTCACAAAGCAACCAGTTGGCAGAGCTGGGATTTGAACCGAGGTCCTCTGACTCCTAGGCCCATGCTCTTTCCACTCTGCAACACGCTTCTCATTTATTAAAATGTTACTTTCTCAAAGATGCCAACATCATTACCAGCTTCAAAAAAAGTAACTGCAGTCATCTGCAACAGCTGTCAAACCACCTCACTATTTCGTTGCTGAAAAGATTCCAGCCAAATCCCTCTGAACTGTAAAGTCCTGTATCTGTGAACTTGCTGTGGGCAGTAGTGGATAGAGCACGGGCCTGGGATTCAGAAGGTCATGGGTTCTAATCTCGCTCTGCCACATTTCTGCTGTGTGACCTTGGGCAAGTCACTTCACTTCTCTGGGCCTCAGTTACCTCATTTGAAAAAGGGGGATTGAGATTGTTAGCCCCATATGGGACAGGGACTGTGTCCAACCAGATTTGTTTTTTATTCACCTCAGCACTTAATACAGTGCTTGGCACATAGTAAGTGTTTAACAAATACCATAATAATAATTATTCTTATATGTCTGTTATAGTGTCATATCATACCATACCAAGTGCTTGGTATAGTGCTCTGAACACAATAAGTGCTCAAAAAATACGATTGATTGATTGGCTACTGTGCCTTGTCCTTATTTCTCCCACTGCTGATCTCTTGATCACACCCTCCCTTCTGTCTGTAACTTACTCCTGTTGCTCTTTCCATCTTAAAACCCTTCTGAAATCACATTTCCTCCAGGTACGCCTTCCCTGATTTATCTTTCATTTCCCCACCCTATTTCCCCCTACTGTCACTTCAGTATTTCCAAGTGATCTAAGCACTAGGAGACTCAGACCCTTTCCACACTTTGTAGCACTTGTGTGCAAATTTTTGGTGTCTATTTCTTCCTTCTATTTGTCATTTATTTTAGCGTTTGTCTCTTCCACTAGATTGAAAGCTCCTTGAGGGCAGGGATCAAGTCTGTTAACTCTCCAAGAATGTATAGTATGGGACTCTGAACACAGTAAGTGCTCAATAAGTATCACTAGAGAAGCAGTGTGGCTCAGTGGAAAGAGCCCGGGCTTTGGAGTCAGAGGTCATGGGTTCAAATTCCGGCTCCACCAACTGTCAGCTGTGTGACTTTGGGCAAGTTCACTTCACTTCACTGGGCCTCAGTTACCTCATCTGTAAAATGGGGATTAAGACTGCGAGCCCCCCGTGGGACAACCTGATCACCTTGTAACCTCCCCAGCGCTTAGAACAGTGCTTTGCACATAGTAAGCGCTTAATAAATGCCATAATCATCATCACTTTTTGACTGGTGGAGAAGGGATGAATCCAGGAAATGTTGTGGAGTTCTCCATCTACCCCCCTCCCTTGGAGAACTCATTCACTCACATGGCTTCAACTACTACCTCTATGTGAATGCTACTTAAATTCACATCTCCAGCCCTGATTTCCCTCCCTTTCTGCTGCATCACATTTCCTCCTGTCTTCAAGACATCTCTACCTGGACATGCTCCCATCACCTCAAACTTAACATGTCTAAAACGGAACTTATCTTCCCACATAAAACCTCAACCTCTCAGCTGCCTTTGACCCCGTGGACCTTCCTGTTCTCCTGAATATGTTATCCATCCTTGGCTTCACTGATTCTGTCCACTCCTGGTTCTCCTCTTATCTTTCTGGCTGTTCATTCTCAGTCTCCTTCACGGGCTCCTCCTCTCTCTCCCATCCCCTAACTATAGGGGTCTCTCAACGTTCAGTTCAAGGTCCCCTTCTATTCTCCATCTACACTCATTCCCTTGGAGTTTACTACCACGGCTTCAACTACCATCTCTATGCGGATGATACCCAAATCTACACCTCCTCCTCTGATCTCTCTCCCTGTCTCCAGGCTCGCATCTCCTCCTGCCTTCAGGACATCTCCTCTTGGATGTCCTCCTGCCTCCTCAAATTTAACATGTCCAAACAGAGCTCCTTATCTTCCCTCCCAAACCCTGTCCTCTCCTGAACTTTCTCATCACTGTAAGTGGCACAACCATCCTTCCCGTCTCACAAGCCCATAACTTTGGTGTCATCCTTGTCTCTGCTCTCTCATTCAACCCACATATCCAATCCGTCACCAAATCCTGTTGGCCTCACCTTCACAACATCGCTAAGATCCACCCTTTCCATTCGAACTTCTACCACATTAATACAGTCACTCATCCTATCCCACCTAGATTACTGCATCAGCCTCGTTACTGACCTCCCAACCTCCTGCCTCTCCAGTCCATACTTCACTCCACTACCCAGATCATCTTTCTACAGAAACGTTCAGGGCATGTAACTCCTCTCCTCAAAAATCTCCAGTGGTTGCCTGTCCACCTCTGTATCAGACAAAAACTCCTCACTATTGGCTTTAAAGCTTTCCATCACCTTGCCCCCTCCTACCTCACCTCTCTTCTCTCCTTCTACAACCCAGTCCGGATACTTCGCTCTTCTGGTGCTAACCTTCTCACTGTGCCTTGATCTTGCCTGTCTTGCTGCTGACCTCTGGCCCACGTCCTACCTCTGGCCTGGAATGCCCTACCTCCTCAAACCTGCCAGACAATTACTCTGCCTGCCTTCAAAGCTTTACTGAAGGCACATCTCCTCCAAGAGGCCTTCCCAGAATAAGCCCCACTTTTCCTCATCTCCCACTCCCTTCAGCGTCACCCTGACCTGCTCCTACTACTATTCCCCCCTTTCCCTGTCCCACAGTACTTATGTATATATCTGTAATTTTATTTATTTATATTGATGCCTGTTTACTTGTATTGATGTCTTCCCCCCCACCCCCAGCCCACCCCTGCCCCCACCCAGACTGTGAGCTCATTGTGGGCAGGGATTGTCTCTCTTTATTGCTGTATTGTACTTTCCCAAGCACTTGGTACAGCGATATGCACACAGTAAGTGCTCAATAAATATGAATGAATGAATGTCCTCCTCCCAACTTTCTCATCACTGCAGGCAGCACCACCATCCTTCCTGTTTCACAAACCCATAACCTTGGCATTAGCCCTGACTCCTCTCTCTCATTTAACCCACATATTCTATCCATCACTAAATCCTGTCAGTTCAACCTTCACAGAATCACAAAAATCCACTCTTTCATCTCCATCCAAACTACTATCACATTAATCCAACCACTTATCCTATCATACCTTAATTACTATATCAGCCTCCTTGCTGACCTCCCTGCCTTCTGTCTCTCCTGACTCCAGTCCAAACTTCACTCTGCAGCCCAGATAATTTTTCTACAAAAATGTTCAGGCCATGTTTCCTTACTCCTCAAGAACCCCCAGTGGTTGCCCATCCACTTCCACCTTAAACAAAAACTCCTTACCATTAGCTTTAAAGCACGCAATCTCCTTGCCCCCTCCTACTTCACATAGCTTCTCTGCTACTACAGCCCAGCCTTCACTGAACCTTGTCTATCTCACTGCCAACCTCTCACCCACCTGCTTCTGGATTGCAATGTCTTCCTTCCTCATATCTGACAAAAATTACTCCCTTTATCTTCAAAGCCTTATTGAACTCACATATCCTCCAAGGAGCTTTCCCTGACAAAGCCCTCTTTTCCTTTTCTTCAACTCCCTTCTGTCACCCTGCCATACTCCATTTATTCATTCCCCCTTGCAGCCCCACAGCACTTATATACATCAATCAATCAATCAATCAATCGTATTTATTGAGCGCTTACTATGTGCAGAGCACTGTACTAAGCGCTTGGGAAGTACAAATTGGCATCACATAGAGACAGTCCCTACCCAACAGTGGGCTCACAGTCTAAAAGGGGGAGACAGAGAACAGAACCAAACATACCAACAAAATAAAATAAGTAGGATAGAAATGTACAAGTAAAATAAATAAATAAATAAATAAATAGAGTAATAAATATGTACAACCATATATACATATATACAGGTGCTGTGGGGAAGGGAAGGAGGTAAGACTGGGGGATGGAGAGGGGGACGAGGGGGAGAGGAAAGAAGGGGAAGGCCTCCTGGAGGAGGTGAGCTCTCAGCAGGGCCTTGAAGAGAGGAAGAGAGCTAGCTTGGCGGATGGGCAGAGGGAGGGCATTCCAGGCCCGGGGGATGACGTGGGCCGGGGGTCGATGGAGGGACAGGCGAGAGCGAGGTACGGTGAGGAGATTAGTGGTGGAGGAGCGGAGGGTGCGGGCTGGGCTGTAGAAGGAGAGAAGGGAGGTGAGGTAGGAGGGGGCGAGGTGATGGACAGCCTTGAAGCCCAGGGTGAGGAGTTTCTGCTTGATGCGCAGATTGATCGGTAGCCATTGGAGGTTTTTGAGGAGGGGAGTAATATGTCCAGAGCGTTTCTGACAAAGATAATCCGGGCAGCAGCATGAAGTATGGATTGAAGTGGAGAGAGACACGAGGATGGGAGATCAGAGAGAAGGCTGGTGCAGTAGTCCAGACGGGATAGGATGAGAGCTTGAATGAGCAGGGTAGCGGTTGGGATGGAGAGGAATACATATCTATAATGTCTTTATATTAATGTCAGTCTTTCCCTCTAGACTGTAAACTTATTGTGGGAAGGTAATGTTGTACTCTACCAAGCGCTTAGTACAGGGCTCTGCAAATGGTAACCACTCAATAAATATGATTGACTGGCTGACTAGGAGCAATAGTATTTATTGAGCTCCCATGTGTGCACTGAGCTGTATTAACATTGTACTGTATAACACAAAGAAGTGGTATATACCCTGCCCACAAAGAACTTATAATTGCGTGGCAGAGGCAGACACATTATTTATTTATATTTCTCTATTTGTCAATAAAATAAATCATTAAATGTACTCTACTGCACTCTAATCATTAAATGTTCCCCTATCCCCTATTCTTAATCTATTTTACTGTTTGTCTCCTGCTGTAGATTGGAAGCTCCTTGTGGAAAGGGAGCATGTCTTCCAATTCTGTTGTATTACACTTTCCCAAATGCTTAGTACAGTTCTCGGTACATAGTAAATGCTCGATAAATTCCATAAAAATGTACAAATGAACAGATATATATTCACAAGTGCTGAGGATGGGTATAAATAAATGTACATGTGAGAAAAATGGCTGCTTAGCTTATACAATTCAAGGATTTGGTAATAAGTCAGGGACAGCTTGTTAAAGGAAATGGGCTTTTAGAATAAGATCATTTTATAGAAAAATGATCTGGGCAGCGGAGTGTAGTATGGACTGAAGTGGGATTAAGAAGCAGTTTGGCTTATTGGAAAGTGCATGGGCTTGGGAATCACAGGAAATGGGTTGTAGTCCCTGCTCCACCACTTGTCTGCTGTGTGACCTTGGGCAAATCACTTAACTTCTCTGTGCTTCAGTTACTTCATCTGTAAAATCGGGATTAAAAATGTGAGCCCCATGTGGGACAACCTGATAACCCTATATCTATCCCAGCACTTAGAACAGTGCTTGGCACAGAGTAGGTGCTTAACAAATATCATAATTGTTATTATTATGAGATAAGAGGGAGGGAGATCAGCAAGTAGGCTGATGCAATAATCAAGGCAGGATAGGATAAGTGCTTGGATTATTGTGATAGCAGTTTAGATGGAGAGGAAAGGGAAGAATCCAGAGATGTTGCGAAGTTGAACTGATAAGATTTTGTGACAGATAATAATGATGGCATTTATTAAGTGCTTACTATGTGCAAAGCACTGTTCTAAGTACTGGACAGATTGAATATGTGGATTGAATGGGAGGGATAAGTCAAGAATGATGCCAAAGTTAGGGGTTTATGAGATAGAGAGGGTGGTCATGCTGTCTACAATAAAGGGAAAGTCATGGAAAAGACAGGGCTTGGGTGGGAAGATGAAGAGTTATGTTTTTAACATATTAATTTTGAGGTGTCCATGGGCACTACAGATAGAGATGTCCTAAAGACAGAAGTAAAACTGAGACTTCAGAAAAGGAGAAAAATCAGGGATGGAGATGTAGCTTTGGGAGTTTCTCACCTCTAGGTGGTAATTGAAGCTATGGAAGCCATAGAAGCAAATGAGTTCTCCAAGGGAGTAGGTGTAGATGGACATTAGAAGGGGACCCAGAATTGAACCTTGAGGGATTCCCACAGTTAGGGGGTGTGAAGCAGAAGAGGAGCACATGAAAGAAGCTGAGAATGAATAGGCAAATCACTTAACAGTTCTATGTCTGTTACCTCATCTGTAAAATGGGAATTAAGTTGGTGAGCCCCATGTGGGACATGGGCTGTATCCAACCTGATTACTTTGTACCTACTCCAGTGCTTAGAACAGTGCTTGTGTGTGCATAGAGTAAGCACTTAACAAATATCATTTAAAAAAATGAACAGCCAGAGATATAGGAGGACCAGGACAGGACAGTGTCAGTGAAGCCATGGTTAGATAATGTTTTCAGGAGAAAGGGAGTGGTATACAGGGTTGATGACATCTGAGAGATTGAGGAGGATTATGATGGAGTAGAGGCCATTGGATTTGAGAAGAAGGTCATTGGCTACCTTTGAGAGTGTTGTTTTGAAGAAGTGAAGAGGGCAGAAGCCAGATGGGAGGTTGGTCAAGGAGAGAATTTGAGGAGAGGAAGTGGAAGCAGCAGGTGTAGATGACGCATTCAAGGAATTTGAAAAGGAATGGTACGAGGGAGATAAGGCAATAACTGGAGGCAGTTGTGGGGTCAAGGGAGGATTTTTATTAAGGGCAGTGAGACAGTAAAGTACTTTACACACAGTAAGCGCTCAATGAATATGGTTGAATTAGTAAATGAATGAGCATATCTTACCTTAATCTTTTCCACAAAGTGTTCCCTCATATTTTTTTTTGCATATTGTCCAGCTGAATTATGGAGGAAATTTACATATAGTTTTAAGTTGTCTCTAAACTCAGGATCCATCTCTGAAAACAGAACAAGTATGATATTACTAATAGAGAATGCTGGTCCCCAGCATTTTAGAGTGAATTTCTCCAGTGCCTCTGACAGAGGTGCGATTTTTGCATGTCCATCGTGTTGGTTTCAGAGGATGTCTGGGTGTCCGGTCAATTCTATTTACCTTGAGGCAAAGGGGTTGAGTTACTCTCCTATATGGCACTGCCTCACTCTGTTCCCCCTACCTCCACCCTCAATCATATAGTACAATCCCTAGTGCCCACCTTCTTGTCTGCTCCCCGCTCCCTGGAGAATTTACAGCCTTGCTTGCTCCAGTTGCAAGATGAGTCAAGTCAAATAATCAGTTTGTGCCTCAATTTCCAAGTATTTGGGAGTGCCCAGTGACAAGGAAAGTGCCCTTTAAATACCACTGATTTATTGGATTGATACGAGTGACCCTAAAACTTTCAGCAGGCCGCTGAAGAGAATTGAAGGAGGGGTGGGAGACAATAGAGTGCACAAGTTTAGATCAGGGTTTTTTTGTCTGATTAGAAGCAGCATGGTCTAGTGATAGAGCATGTGCCTGGGAGTAAGAGGGACCTGGGTTCTAATCCCGGCTCCGCCACTTGTCTACTGTGTGACCTTGGGCAAGTCACAACTTCTCTGTGCCTGTTACCTCATCTGTAAAGTGGGAATTAAGACTGTGAGCCCCATGTGGGACAGGGGTTATGTCCAATCCGATTTGCTTGTACCCAACCCCAGTGCTTAGTACAGTGCCTGGCATGTAGTAAGCACTTTAAAAATACTACTATTATTATTATTATTTTCCCGCTATCTCTACCTCCCAGTGTAGTGGCGCATCAAACCCCCTCCCCTTGAGGTAACACCCCCCCCACTACGACCACCACCACCAACTCTCCTGCTGTTGCCAGTGTACTCTGTTTGAATTTCAGTCAGGGGAGGAGAAGCAGAAAGGAAAGATGGGGGCCTGGGAATGGGAGGTTGAAATGGGGGCTGGGGCTGATCCCATCCACAGGCTTCTTGGTGCTCCCCACCCAGGGCAAGGCTGGACCCCAACTAGGGCACTTCCCCCTCCCCTGAGGTGGATCGGAGTTAGCTCTGCTCTCATAAGCTCCCTCCCCCCGGCACGTCTTTCTTCTGGCTTATCCAGCACCCTGAAAAGTGAAGTAGAACATGACTGCCAACTCCAGTTTGTCTAAAGGGGGAGACAGATATTAAACTAAATTACAGGTGTGCACTTAAGTGTTCAGAATAGGGTGACTATTAAATGCTTAAAGAGGACAACTATGTGTAGAAGCTAGAGTTGGCTTAAAATGCAAATCAAAGTCAGGCATGGTAATGGATGGTCCTTATAATAAATAGATCTGAAAAAAGGACAACTTTAAATCATACTATTTAAGTAAGATGTTCCAATTTGCAGTCATCTTCTCCAGCACCTGGATCGGTGTTCAGCACAAACTGATGATTGACTGACTCATGCTTCTGAGAGAGGTCAAAGAGTTGAAAGGAGGCAGCTTCCTATTAATTCCCAAATACTTTCAAATGAAAGAAGAGCATAATTTGAGTATCTGTAAATTCTCTTCCCCACCTGCCTGCCCCCACTCCCTATTTCTCCACCTCCATCTTATTTTCAGAGCGAAGCTCTTCCTTCAGGCTCTCAGACCATTTCCTCTACTTTTCCCTGATCTGGCTGTCGGACTGCTGCGAAAGGCAGCGTGAAGAGACCTTCTTCTGTCTGGGACCCTGGGTTGGTCTCGATTGCATCGTGGAACTTTCAGCTCAAAGTCCCTCCTCCTCTTCCCTAGCATCGTCCCCATGCTCAGAAAATCTGGCAACCTTGTGGCTTAGTGGATAGAGCTCGGGCCTGGGAGTCAGAAGGTCATGGGTTCTAATCTCAACTCTGCCACTTGGGCAAGTCACTTCACTTCTCTGGGCCTCAGTTACCTCATCTGTAAAATGGGGATTAAGACTGTGAGCCCCACGTGGGACAACCTACCTTGTATCTACCCCAGCACTAAGAACAGTGCTTGGCACATAGTAAGTGCTTAACAAACACCGTAATTATTATTATTATGAAGTTTGCAGAAACCCAATCAGGTGAGTCTGTAAAGCACTACTTAACGGGATCCTCTTGAAGAATTGTTTCATTAACTTTTCATAGAGCAAAATATGTCAAACCATCATGAAACCAATTTCTTCCTTTCCTCACCCCGCCTTTTCCATGCTGGCTTGAGTTTCTCTCAATGTACAAACCCTGCAGCACTGGGATTACTTGCCTCTATTGTATATGGGTGAACAAGGTTCCCACTTTCCCCATGGCAGTCCCAGTTTTGGTGGATTCTCCCAAATTTCTGGAAATCGTATCAAAGCACCCCAAGAGTCAGGTAATATTAAGGCGGCTCAGCTGCTCTGAATACAGACCAGAATACCCAGGGGGAGAACCCTTCTACAGTCTCTCTTCCACCCCTGGGGGAGTTATGCCACCTGGTGAGAATGGAAGCAATGTGGCCTAGTGGAAAGAGCACAGGCCTGGGAGTCTAGAGGATCTGGATTCTAATCTTGACTCTGTCAATGGCTAGCTGTATGACCTTGGGCAAGTCACTTAACTTCAATGTGCCTCAGTTTCCTCTACTGTAAAATAGAAATTCAATACCTGTTCTCTCTCCCACTAAAGACTGTGAACTTGCATGAGGGACAGCGTTTCTAGACTGTGAGCCCACTGTTGGGTAGGGACTGTCTCTATATGTTGCCAATTTGTACTTCCCAAGCGCTTAGTACAGTGCTCTGCACATAGTAAGCACTCAATAAATACAATTGATGATGATGATGATGATGATTACTGCATCAGCCTCCTCTCTGATCTCCCATCCTCCTGTCTCTCCCCATTTCAGTCTATACTTCACACTGCTGCCTGGATCATCTCTGTGCAGAAACGTTCTGGGCATGTTACCCTCCCCTCCTCAAAAATCTCCTGTGGCTACCAGTCAACCTACGCATCAGGCAAAAACTCCTCACTCTAAGCTTCGAAGCTCTCCATCACCTCGCCCCCTCCTACCTCACCTCCCTTCTTTCCTTCTCCAGCCCAGCCCACACCCTCTGCTCCTCTGCCGCTGCTAATCTCCTCACTGTGCCTCGTTCTCACCTGTCCCGCCGTTGACCCCCGGGCCCACATCCTCCCCCTGGCCTGGAATGCCCTCCCTCCACACATCTGCCAAGCTAGCTCTCTTCCTCCCTTCAAAGCCCTACTGAGAGCTCATCTCCTCCAGGAGGCCTTCCCAGACTGAGCCCCCTCCTTCCTCTCCCACTCCCCATCCCCCCGCCCTACCTCCTTCACCTCTCCACAGCACCTGTAAATATGTTTGTACAGATTTATTACTCTATTTTACTTGCACATATTTACTATTCTATTTATTTTATTTTGTTTATGTGTTTTGTTTTGTTGTC
Source organism: Tachyglossus aculeatus (assembly GCF_015852505.1). Lineage (NCBI taxonomy): Eukaryota > Metazoa > Chordata > Mammalia > Monotremata > Tachyglossidae > Tachyglossus > Tachyglossus aculeatus. Next base: position 135,192,675 of record NC_052067.1, on the reverse strand, counting down.
TGTCTCCCCCTTCTAGACTGTGAGCCTGTTGTTGGGTAGGGACTGTCTCTATATGTTGCCAACTTGTACTTCCCAAACGCTTAGTACAGTGCTCTGCACACAGGAAGTGCTCAATAAATACGATTGAATGAATGAATTGACTGTCTGACCTAATTGACTTGTACTTACCCCAGCGCTTAAAACTGTGTTTGTCACATAGTAAGCGCTTAGCCAGTAGCATAAAACAAATGAACATCAAACGCAATGTAGCTGGGATAATATCATGTATATATGTTGAATCTATGAACTGAATAAATTTGTCCAAGGTCAGATCTGGATACCCTAGTCCACCAAAAAAGTCCAATTGGAATCATCCTCCTCCAGGAGGCCTCCTCCTCCAGGAGGCCTTCCCAGACTGAGCTCCCTCCTTCCTCTTCCTCTCCTCCCCCTCCCCATCCCCCCCGCCTTACCTCCTTCCCCTCCCCACAGCACCTGTATATATGTATATATGTTTGTATGTATTTATTACTCTATTTTATTTGTACATGTTTATTCTATTTATTTTATTTTGTTAATATGTTTTGTTTTGTTCTCTGTCTCCCCCTTCTAGACTGTGAGCCCACTGTTGGGTAGGGACCGTCTCTATATGTTGCCAACTTGTACTTCCCAAGCGCTTAGTACAGTGCTCTGCACACAGTAAGCGCTCAATAAATACAATTGAATGAATGAATGACTCACCCTTAAGTGTCCCTTGCTGGCTGCGAGGAATTTGGAGCCCTGGACTTGGCAGCAGGTGGCAGGACACACTTGACTTCAGAGTCTCCAGAATATCTGGGAACTTGGAATTCGTCTGAATTTTCTGTATGAAGAAAGCAATGCCATAGCAGAAAACGTATCAATATGAACATTCACGACAGTGTAAATTCCTTGCTAGCAAGCACTATGTCCTTTTGTTAATCTCTACTTCCCAAGCATTTAGTAAAGTACAATACATCAAGTGGGCACTAAATAAATTCAAATTCAACTATTCCTACTACTACTACTATTATGTGTGTTACTAATACTAATGATAATAATAATGATGATTACGGTATTTGCTAAGCACTTTCTATGTGCCAGGAACTGTTCTAAGCACTGGGATACATACAAGGTAATGAGGTTGGACAAAATCCCTGTCCCACCTGGGGCTCACTTTCTCAATCCCCATTTTACAGATGAGGTAACTGAGGCACAGAGAAGTCAAGTGATTTGCCCAAGGTCACACAGCTGACAAGTGGGAGACTCAGGATTAGAACCCATGATCTCTGACTCCCAAGCCCAGGCTCTGGCCACTAGGCCATGCTGCTAAGATTGCTGTGGGCAGCGAGTGTGTCTACCAACTCTGTTATAGTGTACTCCCCCAAGGGCTCAGTGCAGTGCTCTGCACACAGCTGAATAAATACAATTGATTTATTGATTGATTTGATTGACTGGCTTTCTGGTTCATGCTGTTCCAACTTTCCTTGGTCTATTTTCTGCCACCTTCACTAGTTCATCCAGTAAAGACTGGGCTGGTGAAGGCAGAGTTGGACTATGATCAGGTCGCTTTTTGCCAGCCTCTTTAGTGTCAGATTTGGTGACACAAGAAGTTGAAACTCCTCACTCAATAGGTGTTGGATCATGTGGGAATGTCAGAATGCTGCAGCAGGTTTTCAGGGCCCAATCAAACCCAGTCCTTCCCTCTTTGATATTAAGGTTACCTGTAGTAATGAATGAGTAAGGAAAAGGACATGAGAAGCAGCGTGGTGTAGTGGCTAGAGCACAGTCCTGGGTTCAGAAGTCAGAAGGTCATGGGTTCTAATCCCAGCTCTGCCACATGTCTGCTGTGTGACCTTGGGTAAGTCACTTACTTCTCTGGACCTCATTCCCTTATCTGTAAAATGGGGATTGAGATTGTGAGCCCCACATGGTACAAGGACTGCGTCCAACCTGTGTGGCTCAGTGGAAAGAGCCCGGGCTTGGGAGTCAGAGGTTGTGGGTTCTAATCCCGGCTCCGCCACTTGTCTGCTGTGTGACTTTGAAGACTATGAGCCCCACGTGGGACAACCTGATCACCTTGTATCCTCCCCCAGCACTTAGAACAGTGCTTCACACATAGTAAGTGCTTAACAAATGCCATTGTTATTATTATTATTAAAAAGAGGGGCTTAGTCTGGGAAGGCCTCCTGGAAGAGGTGGGCCTTCAGTAGGGCTTTGAAGGGGAGAAGTGTGCTAGTTTGGTGGATTTGAGGAGGGAGGGCATTCCAGGCTAGAGAAAGGATGTGGGAGAGGGGTCAGTGGTGGGACAGGCGAACAGGAGGCACAGTGAGAAGGTTAGTACCAGAGGAGTGGAGTGCGTGGGCTGGAATGTAGAAGGAGAGAAGGTAGGTGAGGTAGGAGGGGGCAAGGTGATGGAGAGCTTTGAAGCCCATAGTGAGGAGATTATGCTTGATAGGACTGAGATGGAGAAAACATGGCCCGTGAACTAGCCCAGGCCCGTTAAGTGATGTAATCCAGCCCGTGGGTCAGATGCAACCTGGCTCTGAACTGACTACATGACTGCTGCCTGAGTCCAAGTCAGATGTTGATAAAATGAATAACCTCTCAGGACATGGTGAGCCCAAGACCAGTGGTGTGTGAGGTTGCTGACAGGATCTGGAGCTGTCTCAGAATCCTAGGCGGGGCAGGGACTGTGTTCAACCCAATTAGCTTGTAACCACCCCAGCGATTAGTACAGTGCCTGGCAAATAGTAAGCACTTAACAAGTAGGAGAAGCAGCATGGCTTAGTGGAAAGAGCATGGGTTTGGGAGTCAGAGAATGTGGCTTCTAATCCCAGCGCCACCACTTACCACTTAACTTCTCTGTGCCTCAGTTACCTCATCTGTAAAATGGGGACTAAGGCTGTTACCCCCATATGGGACAACCTGATTACCACATATTTACCCCAGTGTTTAGAACAATGCTTGACACATAGTAATCATTAACAAATACCACAATTTATCATTATTATTATATCAGGTTGGATTCATAGCTGGAGGGAACTGTTGTCCTTCCACAATTTAACCCCAGTTTTACTGGCCAGCTAACAGCCAAACCCTGATACATAGGATTTGATTGGGATGAACAAATGCTAAGTAGTGGGCTCAGGGCTTACCTGGATGATCCTCTCCAGATATTCTTCCCCATCAGCAGTCGAGCACCGAGAAGCATCATACCAATCCCTCACCAGAATGTCCAAATGCTGAAACAGAAAGACACAGATAGCACCTGGCATGGGATTTGGGATCCCCTGAAGACAAGAGGACTCAACCAGCTAATAGTAATTACTAATTATAGTATTTATTAAGCACTTACTATGTGCCAGACACTACTAAATGCTGGGGTGGATATAAGCAAATCAGGTTGGACACAGTTCCTATCCTACATGGGGCTCACAACCTCAATCTCCATTTACAGATGAGGTAACTGAGGCACAGAGAAGTGAAGTGACTTGCCCATGGTTAAACAGTCTACAAGTGGCAGAGTCAGGATTAGAACCCATGACCTTCTGACTCCCAGGCCTGTGCTCTAGCTATAGGGACCCAGCCCTCTGCTTCCAGCTGCCCATTTTGACCCTCTGACCTTTAAATATGACTAATCTTGGTTTGCTCTATAGGCGCCCAAGTTCTCTGACCATTCAGGTACAAAGAGGTCTGAGTCCAACCCTGGAGCCAGTCACAAAGAACCCAATCCAGAGACTAGCAAAGCTCATGCTTAGAGGCAGACCCATTGAGGTGGTCCAGGGTATGGGGAGGGCGGTATGTGCTTTTGTCAGGTGATTAGGAAGAGGTCACTGTGTAGAGCCTCAATAGTGTTTGACCAGTCTCTGAGATGCAGGACGGCTAGTAATGAGTACCAACTAATAATAACCTACCTCACCTCCCTTCTCTCCTTCTCCAGCCCACCCCGCACCCTCCGCTCCTCTGCCGCTAATCTCCTCACCATACCTTGTTCTCGCCCGTCCCGCCATCGACCCCCGGCCCACGTCATCCCCTGGGCCTGGAATGCCCTCCCTCTGCCCATCCGCCAAGCTAGCTCTCTTCCTCCCTTCAAGGCCCTACTGAGAGCTCACCTCCTCCAGGAGGCCTTCCCAGACTGAGCCCCTTCCTTCCTCTCCCCCTTGTCCCCCTCTCCATCCCCCCCATCTTACCTCCTTCCCTTCCCCACAGCACCTGTGTATATGTATATATGTTTGTACATATTTATTACTCTATTTATTTTACTTGTACATATCTATTCTATTCATTTTATTTTGTTAGTATGTTTGGTTTTGTTCTGTGTCTCCCCCCTTTTAGACTGTGAGCCCACTGTTGGATAGGGACTGTCTCTATATGTTGCCAACTTATACTTCCCAAGCGCTTAGTAGAGTGCTCTACACACAGTAAGCGCTCAATAAATATGATTGATTGGTTGATTGAATAATAATAATGACGGCATTTATTAAGCGCTTACTATGTGCAAAGCACTGTTCTAAGCACAGGGAAGGTTTCAAGGTGATCAGGTTGTCCCACAGGAGGCTTACAGTCTTAATCCCCATTTTCTAGATGAGGTAACTGAGGCCCAGAGAAGTTAAGTGATTTATCCAAAGTCACACAGCTGACAATTGGCAGAGCCGGGATTTGAACCCATGACCTCTAACTCTAAAGCCCGGGCTCTTTCCACTGAACCACACTGCTTCTCTATGCTATCTGGGTTCAGCCCTTAGTAAATTCCAACAATGGGAGAGCATGGAGTGGGAAGCAGAATGGCATAGTGAACAAAGCATGGGTCTGGGAGTCAGAAGGTCATGGGTCCAAATCCAGGCTCTGCCACTTGTCTGCTGTGTGACCTTAGGCAAGCCACTTAACTTTCCTGTGCTTCAGTTACCTCATCTGTAAAATGGAGATTGAGACTGTGAGCCCCACATGGGACAGGGACTGTCCAACCCCATTTGCTTGGATCCACCCCAGTGCCTGACACGTAGTAAGTGCTTAACAAACACAACAATTATTATTATTATTATTATTGTTACATTTTACCTGCATTGGCTGCCACTCCAAAGTTTTTCTCAGCTCCTTGGCAAGGTCCAGAAACAACTACAGGGAAGAAAGAGAATCATCACATTTAGTCAAGAGCTGAAAATACACCCAGAACCTCCCACTCTCACCAGCTCACCTTTTAAATAATAATGATAATAATAATAATAATAATATAATGGCATTTATTAAGCACTTACTACGTGCAAAGCACTGTTCTAAGCACTGGGGAGGTTACAAGGTGATCAGGTTGTCCCACAGGGGGCTCAGTGTCTATGTCCACCTGATTCTTACTCCATTATATTCCACTGATCCATCCTTTCCTCCTGTTCAAGTTCTATCCACTTCCTAGCAGGACCTCTGTAAAGAGCTACTGATTGGATTCTGTGCACAACTCCCCACTCCTCAAAAACTTCCAATGCTACTCCATCCCTACCTGTATCAAGCAGAATTTCCTTACCATCGGCTTTAAAGCATTCAGTCAGCTCTCTCCCTGTTACTTCTCCTTATTTGTCTCCCACTACAACCCAGCCTGTACACTTTGCTCCTCTACAACCAACTTGCTCTCTGTACATCTATCTCATCAATCTTCCCACCAATCCCTTGCCCATGTCCTCTCTTAGGTCTGGAATTCCCTCCCCACTGTTTTGTTCTGTTGTCTGTCTCCCCCTTCTAGACTGTGAGCCCGTTGTTGGGTAGGGACCGTCTCTATATGTTGCCAACTTACACTTCCCAAGTGCTTAGTACAGTTTTCTGCACACAGTAAGAGCTCAATAAATATGATTGAATGAATTAATCTGACAATCCATCACTCTCTCTTCCTTCAAAACCCTTCCTAAATCACATCTCCTCCAGGAGGCCTTATCTGACTAAGCCTTCATTTCCCCTATCCGCCCTCCCTTCTGTGTCACCTTTACACTGGTTTGCATCCAACTTACAGCACTCTGATGCTCAACACAGACTCGCAGACTCACAGCACTTATGTCTGTCTACCACTGTAGACTGTAAGCTCTGTATGGGCAGGGATATGTCTACCTACTTTGTTAATAATAATAATAATAATTATGGTATTTGTTAAATGCTGAGGGATTATGTCTACCTACGTGGTTAATAATAGTAATAATAATAATAATAATGGTATTTGTTAAGCACTTACTATGTGCCAAGCACTGTTCTAAGCGCTGGGGTAAACACAAGGTAATCAGGTTGGACACAGTCCGTGTCCCACGTGGGGCTCACAGTATTACTCCCCATTTTGCATAAGAAGTAACTTATTATGTAAGAAGTAACTTATCTTATTACCTTATCTTATCTTATAATGTAGAAGTAACATTGTTTTTCCTTCTCCTCCCCATCCCCCCCCTTACCTCCTTCCCCTCCCTATAGCACCTGTATATATGTATATATGTTTGTAAGTATTTATTACTCTATTTTATTTGTACATATTCTATTTATTTTATTTTGTTAATATGTTTTGTTTTGTTGTCTGTCTCCCCCTTCTAGACTGTGAGTCCGCTGTTGGGTAGGGACCATCTCTATATGTTGCCAACTTGTACTTCCCAAGAGCTTAGTACAGTGCTCTGCACACAGTAAGTGCTCAATAGATATGATTGAATGAATTGATGAAGTAACTGAGGCACAGAGAAGTTAAGTGACTTGCCCAAGGTCACACAGCAGACAAGTGGTAGAGCCGGAAGTACAACCCATGACCTTCTAACTCCCAGGCCCATGCTCTATCCACTACACCATGCTTTATTATTATAATAATAGTATTTATTAAGTGCCAATACTGTACTAAGCACTGGGTGTATTGCACTTTCCCAAGCACCTAGTACAGTGCTTGCCAGAAAGTAAGCACTGAATAAATAGCATTTTTTTGATTTGTTGATTAATGCTAACCTACACACTGTGCTTCACTCTTATATCTTTCTTTCCTCATCTCTGGAACTCCTCCTTCACATCCAACACATCACTACTTTCCCATCTTTAAAGTCCTATTAAAATCACATATGTTCCATGAGGTCTTCTCTGAATAATCTCTTACCGCCTCACCCTAATTCCCTCTCCACTGAGTTACCTATGACCTTGAGTCTCACCCTCTAAGTACTTAAGTATTCACCACATCTCTTCCCTGACAGTACTTAGGACAATACCTTTGAACTTGCTTTCCTCTACCTGTAATTTGTTTTAGTATCTCTTTCACACACTGGATTGTAGACTCCTTGAGGGCAGGGACATGATGGCCTGGGATAAGTGGAAGTTGTTAAGGAATTAGAGGTCTCTGTGGGGAGAGATCATAATGCTCTGCTCCCAAGAAGTGCTCAATGCAGTACTCTGAACACAGTTGATGCTCAGTACATACTAATGATAATGATGATGAGGGGGAAGGTGGAAGGACAATCAGGCAGAAACTCCTCACCCTGGGCTTCAAGGCTCTCCATCACCTCACCCCCTCCTACCTCACCTCCCTTCTCTCCTTCTACAGCCCAGTCCGCACCCTCCGCTCCTCCACCGCTGATCTCCTCACCGTACCTCGCTCTCGCCTGTCCCGCCATCGACCCCCGGCCCACGTCATCCCCCGGGCCTGGAATGCCCTCCCTCTGCCCATCCGCCAAGCTAGCTCTCTTCCTCCCTTCAAGGCCCTGCTGAGAGCTCACCTCCTCCAGGAGGCCTTCCCAGACTGAGCCCCTTCCTTCCTCTCCCCCTTTTCCCCCTCTCCATCCCCCCATCTTACCTCCTTCCCTTCCCCACAGCACCTGTATATATGTATATATGTTTGTACATATTTATTACTCTATTTATTTATTTATTTTATTTGTAAATATTTATTCTATTTATTTAATTTTGTTAGTATGTTTGGTTTTGTTCTCTCTCTCCCCCATTTAGACTGTGAGCCCACTGTTGGGTAGGGACTGTCTCTATATGTTGCCAATTTGTACTTCCCAAGTGCTTAGTACAGTGCTCTGCACATAGTAAGCGCTCAATAAATACGATTGATGATGATGATGATGATGAATCCATAAATTCTGCTTCCTTTAGCGACATCCCCAAAAGCCAGAATGCATCAAGCCACTGGGTATTTTACCAAACATTCACAAGGGTAGTCTGTAATTGCCATGATCCAAAGTCTGAGGGCAGAATGTGGCTGGACACATTATAGGCACCCGGAAGTCAGTTTCCTCACTGCTGACTTCTCACTCACATCCTGCTCCTGGCCTGGAATGCACTCCCTCCTCACCTCTTACAGGCAATTACTCTACCATACTTCAAAACCTTATTGAAGGCTCATCTTATCCAAGAGGCCTTCTCTGTCTAAGCTCTCTCTTTTTCTTCCACTGACTTATGCATCTTCCTGACTTGCTCTCTTTATTCATCTTTATTGATCATTCGGTCGTTCATTCTCAGTCTCTTTGCAGGCTCCTCCTCCCCCTCCCATCCTCTTACTGTGGGGGTTCCCCAAGGTTCAGTGCTTGGTCCCCTTCTGTTCTCGATCTACACGCACTCCCTTGGTGACCTCATTCGTTCCCACGGCTTCAACTATCATCTCTATGCTGATGACACCCAGATCTACATCTCTGCCCCTGCTCTCTCCCCCTCCCTCCAGGCTCGCATCTCCTCCTGCCTTCAGGACATCTCCATCTGGATGTCTGCCCGCCACCTAAAGCTCAACATGTCGAAGACTGAACTCCTTGTTTTCCCTCCCAAACCTTGCCCTCTCCCTGACTTTCCCATCTCTGTTGACGGCACTACCATCCTTCCCGTCTCACAAGCCCGCAACCTTGGTGTCATCCTCGACTCCACTCTCTCATTCACCCCTCACATCCAAGCCATCACGAAAACCTGCCAGTCTCAGCTCCGCAACATTGCCAAGATCCGCCCTTTCCTCTCCATCCATACCGCTACCCTGCTCATTCAAGCTCTCATCCTATCCCGTCTGGACTACTGCATCAGCCTTCTCTCTGATCTCCCATCCTCATGTCTCTCTCCACTTCAATCCATACTTCATGCTGCTGCCCAGATTATCTTTGTCCAGAAACGCTCTGGGCATATCACTCCCCTCCTCAGAAATCTCCAGTGGCTACCAATCAATCTGCGCATCAGGCAGAAACTCCTCACCCTGGGCTTCAAGGCTCTCCATCACCTCGCCCCCTCCTACCTCACCTCCCTTCTCTCCTTCTACAGCCCAGCCCACACCCTCCGCTCCTCCGCTGTTAATCTCCTCACCGTACCTCGTTCTCGCCTGTCCCGCCATCGACCCCCGGCCCACGTCATCCCCCAGGCCTGGAATGCCCTCCCTCTGCCCATCCGCCAAGCTAGCTCTCTTCCTCCCTTCAAGGCCCTATTGAGAGCTCACCTCCTCCAGGAGGCCTTCCCAGACTGAGCCCCTTCCTTCCTCTCCCCCTCCTCCCCCTCTCCATCCCCCCCTTCTTACCTCCTTCCCTTCCCCACAGCACCTGTATATATGTATATATGTTTGTACATATTTATTACTCTATTTATTTATTTATTTTACTTGTACATATCTATTCTATTCATTTTATTTTGTTAGTATGTTTGGTTTTGTTCTCTGTCTTCCCCTTTTAGACTGTGAGCCCACTGTTGGGTAGGGACTGTCTCTATATGTTGCCAATTTGTACTTCCCAAGTGCTTAGTACAGTGCTCTGCACATAGTAAGCGCTCAATAAATACGATTGATGATGATGATGATCCCCTCTCCCACTCCCACAACACTTATGTCTTGTCTTATGCTGTCAAGTCATAGGAATTCCATGGACCCATCTCTCCCAGAATTCCCCTCCTCCATCTGCAATCAATCATTCGAGTAGTGTACCAAAGAGTTTTCTTGGTAAAAATATGGAAGTGGTTTACCTTTGCCTTCTTCCATGCAGTAAACTTGAGTCTCCACCCTCAACTCTCTCGCTTGTCTCTCCTGCCAGCTCAAGTGAGTTTTGACTTGTAGCACCTTGCCTTCCACTCACCCAAGCTAGGAATGGAATTGGTTTGCCTCTGTTTGACTCTCCCTCCCATAGTCAAGACTGGTAGGATACCTGAAACTCTCCAGGTGCAATCCTGAGAGGGGTCACAACTACATAGCTGTAACTTTATTTATTTATCTTAATGTTTGTCCCCCCCAGACTGTAAGATCATTGTGGGCATGGAATGCGTCTGCTATATTGTTATATTGTGTTCTCCCAAGTGCTTAGTACATTACCCTGCACACAGTAATCGCTCAATAAATACGAAAGACTGACTGGAATGGAACATTCCCTGTCTCAATCCTCTCCCTACTTCTAAGGGCTGGAAAGGGGTGATGTCTGCTCACTTTTAGATCACTCTGGGTTGACACTGTTCACTCACCTCCAGGTACTCTATATCGGTCTCGCCCACCAGCTTGTTCGTGTTCAAGATCTGCCAGAAAAGGAGAGGAAGGGTCAGTCGAGTGGTTCATCTGGCCCCACTCTCCACATTATGCTCAAACTCAACAAGATCCTGCCCTACAAGTGGAGAGGGCTATTTGGGGAAGTAGGAAAGCAGCATGGCCTAGTCGAAAGAGAAGTCAGAAAACCTGGGTTCTAATCCCCACTCTGCCACTTGGCTGCTGTATGACCTTGGCTAAGTCACTTAACTTCTGTGCCTCAGTTTCCTCACCTGTAAATCATGGGGCTTAAGACTGTGAGCCCCATGAGATAAAAACAATGATAATTATGGTACTTATTCATTCATTCAATCATATTTATTGAGCGATTACTGTGTGCAGAGCACTGTACTAAGTGCTTGTTAAGTGCTTACAATGTGCCAAGCATTGTTGTAAGCACTAGGGTAGATGCAAGTTAATCAGGTTGGACACATTCCCTGTCCCACATGTCCTACATGGTACATGGATTGTGTCCAATCTTATCATTTTAAATTTGATAATCTTAAAAGGTGCTTCACAAATACCATAAAAAAGTGATTGTGTCAAAATTCTACTACTGAAGGTAAGGCCCTTTAAACACAGAAAACTGTTCATCATGTAAAGACATGACCTTATCCTAACCATTGAGGAAGTCACTGCAACATTCAGAGTCACTAAAAATTGGACTTGGACTAGATAGCCTATCTGCCTGGACCTACAAGCATGAAGAGGCCACATTGTTCAAACACTCACATGAGCTCTTCCTCGTCATATAGAACACTAAGGAGGTGACACAGTCACGGTTTAATCAATTATTCTGGGGTCCAGGGCTGTCGTGGTTCCCTCTAAATATTATTTTTATTATTATTATTGTTACTACTACTACCATAGGGGCAGGCAGGCCACCAGGAGGCCTGGCTCAGTCCAGGCTCAGGTCCAGGCCCTGTAGCTGCTGTACCACCTATCTCTCTACTCTCCCATCCAGAACTTTTCCCTCCATCCCTGATAGATTTTCCAGGACGTGGAGAGGAGAAGAAGAGTCCAGGGGAATTCCACATTTCTCATTTTCTGACTCTAGGACATGCAGGCTTCACCTGTGGGCAGGAAGCATGGAATGAGCAGCCTGCCCAGAGCCAGGGCTGAGCCACTTAAAAGGAATACTTGTGAGCCCGTTGTTGGGTAGGGACCACCTCTATATGTTGCTGACTTGTACTTCCCAAGCACTTAGTACAGTGCTCTGCACACAGTAAGTGCTCAATAAATATGATTGAATGAATGAATGCTGTCTCTTTTTGAATCAACAATGTTGGCTCCTGCTGCTCTGACTGTGACAAACACTGAATTAAGCACAGGGGTAGATACAAAAATAATTATCAGGTCAGACACAGCCCTTGTCCCACATGGGGCTCACAGTCTTACTTGGAGAGAGAACACATACTGAATTCTCACTTTACAGATGAGGTAACTGAATCATAGTGAAGTGACTTGCCTAATAGGCAGGTGGAGGAGGTGGGATTAGAACTCAGGTTCTCTGATTTCCAGGCCTGTACCCTTTCCATTAGGCCAAACGGCTTCTAAACTGGGGAAGCTAATCAGGGAAGGCCTCCTGAAGGAGATCGGATTTCAGAAGGGCTTTGAAGATGGGTAAAGCAATGATCTGCTTGTTTTGAAAGGGGAGAGAGTCTCAGATGGAGGGGAGGAGAGGAGCGAGGGGCCCTAGAAAGGGTTGCTTAAGCCTTCAGCTCTCTTCTTGCCTTCTTGTAATCAAGATTAACACCACCTCACTCCACTGAGACTGCAGTAATGACCTCTTAATTGCCAAATCATCTGTCCTGGAGTCTGGGGACATGGGTTCTAATCCCGGCTCTGCCATTTGTCCGCTGTGTTACCTTAGGCAAGCCACTTAACTTCTCTGTAAAATGGGGATTAAGACTGTCGGCCCCACATGGGACAACATGATTACCATGTATCTACCCCAGTGACTAGAACAGTGGTCGGCACATAGTAAGCACTTTAGAAATAACATAATAATAATAATAATATTAATCTCTTGGCTATCTTTGGCCATGTGGTCCACTTCCTTCTTGAAACATGATCTGGTTGGTTTTGCTGAAATGCTACTAACATGGTTTTCTCCTACCTAACTGATCCTTTTCAGTTCCATTTGCTGGTTCCTTTTCTGCCTCTCATAACTTAACTGAAAGTTTCCCACAAGACTCTTTCTGACTCTCCTACTCTTCTTGCTCTGCCCCAACTCTTTTGATCAATCAATCATTGATATTTATTGAGTGCTTGCCGAGAATATTATTAAGTGCTTGGAAGAGCACAATACAACAGAGTTAGTAGATACTTTCCCTGATCACAAAGAGCTTACAGTCATGAAGGGGATATAGACATGAATGTAAATAAATAAATTACAGATTCATTCATTTATTCAATTGTATTTATTGAGCGCTTATTGTGTGCAGATATGTACATAAGTGCAGTGGGGCTGACAGTATGGTGAATACCAAGTACCCAAGCTACTCATCTACTCTCCTGGTTCAGCTAACTGCCTGAGGCATATGATTCCAAAATCTATCCCTCTAGCCCTGACCTACAATCCTACATTCTATCTTCCCCACAGGGCTTCACCCCTTTGGATGAATGAGTGCTACTTCAAATTTAACAAGTCTCAAATTGAATTACACATCTTCCCTCCTAACTCCCTTTTCAGTCAATAACATCCTCCCTTTCCCAGAAGTCCCTAACCTCAACATCATCACTGATTCCTCATTGTCTTTCAGCTCTTCCAGCTTATCCATTGTCAAATCCTGCAAATTCTTTCTTCACCACATCTCCCACATCTGTCCCTTCTTTTTCCAAGATCCAGTTGGCCCTTGGCCAGCTGCAGAATAAGGGAAGAAGAGGAAAGAGCATGGGAGTCAGAGGACGTGGGTTCTAATTCCACCTCTGCCATTTACTACAGTGTGAGCTTGGGTAAGTCACTTCACTTCTCTGTGCCTCAGTTCCCTCATCTGCAAAATGGGGATTCAATACTTGTGCTCCCTCCTACTTAGAATGTAAGTCCCAGATGGGAGCTGATTATCTTGTATCTACCCCAACGCTTAGTACAGCACTTACTACATTGCAAGTGCATAATAACTCAATTATTATTATCATTGGTATTATTAATGTCATAATAACAAGATAGCACACTGGACAATTTGGTCACCTCTGATGGAACTACTCTTTCCTGGAATCATTCAGTGCTTAGAACAGTGTTTTGCACATAGTAAGCACTTAATAGATGCCATTATTAATCACTGGTATTTATTGAGCACTTGCTGTATGCAAAGCACCGTATTAAGTGTTTGGGAAAGTGCAATGGAGTTGGTAGACATGATCCCTGCCTACATTGCTGCTCTCAGGGAACAGACACTAGAAAGCTTGCTTTCTTTCATCCACTGGATATACCACTGCGGTAAATTTTCCAACAACCCCTTTTCCAGAAGCCACAATTAGGATTTGCTTAACACCTTTCATTGACTATTATTTGGGAAGTCCTCCAGCCATGATTTAGGTTGTCCTTTCTTTTAGAGGTTCTCGGTTAGAAAAGAATGACTGTGGCGTGGAAGAGCCTTCCAGAAACTGTCTTACCATGTATACCGGACTCTTTGTATCATCAGAAAGTGGGCTTTGCTCATAGCATCATCAAAAATGAAAAACCAGGACTCTTTGTATCATCAAAAAGGGTGATTTTCTCCCAAAAGTTTTGCACGTTATGCTCAAAAGAAAGAAAAATGTTTACATTATGCAGAGCTTTCTGATAAAATGGAAACTAAGAGGAGGGGTTTAAGAGGCTTGTAAAGAGGGTTTTTTAGGGGAGAAAAGTAGAGGAAAAGGTAGAGAAGCAGCGTGGCTCAGTGGAAAGAGCCCGGGCTTTGGAGTCAGACATCATGGGTTCAAACTCCGGCTCCACCAACTGTCAGCTGTGTGACTTTGGGCAAATCACTTCACTTCTCTGGGCCTCAGTTCCCTCATCTGTAAAATGGGGATGAAGACTGTGAGCTTCCCGAGGGACAATCTGATCACCTTGTAACCTCCCCAGCACTTAGAACAGTACTTTGCACATAGTAAGTGCTTAATAAATGCTAACATTATTATTATTATTATTATTATTACAAGCCTACTCTGCAATGGTGTACTGCAGAGTCTGGGGTCAGTGGAACACTTCAATAAAGAGGCTGTACTGTCAAGAAGTGGTGAGGCCTAGTAGAAGGAGCACCATCCTGGGAGACAGAGGACCTGGGTTCTAATCCTGACTCTGCCACCTGTCTGCTTTGTTGACTTTGGGCAAGTCACTTACCTTCCCTGTGCCTCTGTTACCTCATCTGTAAAAAGGGGATTCAGTGATTGTTATTCCTTCTACTTAGACTGTGAGCCCCATGTGGGGCTGAGACTATGTCCAATCTGATAATCTTGTATCTACCCCAGTGCTAGTACAGAGAAGCAGCGTAGCTCAGTGCCAAGAGCCCAGGCTTGGGAGTCAGAGGTCAAGGGTTCTAATCCTGGCTCCATCACATGTCTGCTTTTGACCTTGGGCAAGTCACTTAAATTCTCTGAGCCTCAGTTACCTCAACTGTAAAATGGGGATTAAAACTGTGAGCCCCACGTGGGACAACCTGATCACCTTGTATCCCCCCCCCCCCAGTGCTTAGAACAGTGCTTGGCACATAGTAAGCACTTAGAAAATGTCATTATTGTTATAATAAGCCCTTAACAAGTGCCATTTAAAAAAAATCCTGGTGTACGGTTTCTTCAATTACTAGCAAGTGAGACTGTCTTCCCTTCTTCAAGAGTCAATAGACCACTTTCCTCTGCCTCTGAACCCGTTGTTGGGTAGGGACTGTCTCTATATGTTGCCAACTTGTACTTCCCAAGCGCTTAGTACAGTGCTCTGCACACAGTAAGCGCTCAATAAATATGACTGAATGAATGAATAAATGAACAGCTACCACTCTGGTACCAACCATGGTCATAGCATGGCTAGATTACTGTATCAGCCTCTTCACTGGACTGCCTGATGCTGGCCTCTCCCCTCTCTGATCTATACTCCTCCAATGACCAACTTTTCATGTCCCTCTACATCAATTAAAACCCCCTCACAATTAGCTTCAAGGCTCTCCACCAACTCACCGCTTACTACATAGCTACTACATACTGGGGAAGCAGCATGGCTCACTGGAAAAAGCACAGGCTTTGGAGTCAGAGGTAAGGGGTTCAAATCCCGGCTCTGCCAATTGTCAGCTGTGTGACTTTGGGAAAGTCACTTAACTTCTCTGTGCCTGTTACCTCATCTGTAAAATGGGGATTAAGACTGTGAGCCCCCCGTGGGGGAACCTGATCATCTTGCAACCTCCCCAGCACTTAGAACAGTGCTTTGCACATAGTAAGTGCTTAATAAATGCCATCATTGTTATTATTATATCTGCTCTCTTCACCTGTTACTCTAAGTATAACACACTCTTGACTATCCAGGGTAATCCCCTTTTCCATGCTGTTTCCCGGGTTTGAAACTCCCTTCCTCACCAAATCCACCAGAACACAGCCCTCCCCATATTCAACTCTCCCCTTAAAATCTCTCCTCCTTCAACAAGATTTCCTTGACTTGCCCAAGGTCAATTAATTCCAAATCTCTAAGTCATATGGATCCAACACTCACCTCTATCACTAATATATTCTTATACCCATTCTCAGTACTTATGTGTATACCTAATTGAACAGTCAATGTTTTTATTCTGAATCACTCTGTAAATATCAACAAAGTCCTCCCTTAGGGTATAAGCTTCTTGGAGGAATAAGCTCCTTTTGTGGCACTTTCTCAAGCATTTAGTATAGGACATTGCACCCAAAAGGCTCTCTATAAATACTACATCTGTTATTATTATTATTTTATTATTTCCACATCCTGGAGGCACACCCACCCAAGGAGATATGTGACTGATTGAAAGCCACTTCCTGAATCAGCCAGTAGTTACAAGCTGATAACAGTGCAAAGGAAATCTTTGACAATAAATCAGCCTGCAACAGGAAGGCTGAACAGACAAAGTCTTTGTTTGTTACACAGAGCTAATTTCTATTACAGACTTTGGTTATCTAGCAGCACAAGGACTGTTGATGCCATAATAACCAAAGAGTTAGATAAGATGAATTCAGAAGGCCAGCACAACCTTTGGGAACCTTTCAAACAGCGTTTGGCACCAGGTTCCAGACTAAAGTGGCAGTTTGCAGAGCTCAGAGGTGCCTAATCTTCTCTATATCTTTGAGATCTGGGCAGGTGCCACATCTTACTCCTTGACCAGTTCCATGGACATCACTTACAGGCTATACTCCATGTCAAATGGGAGGACAGAATCAATCAATGGTATTCATTGAATTCTAATTCTGCGGTGAACATTCTACCAAGTGCGGAATCACAAACAGTGAAGTCCTAGGACAAAGTCAGTCTCCTCCAATTGAAAGTATGGTGATCTGGGATTTGTGAGGAGAATGAATGACAGAACGATACCCAAGCAGCTAATAATAATAATAATTCTGGTATTTGTTAAGCACTAACCATGTGCCAGTCACTGTACTAAGTGGCAGAGTGGATTCAAGGAAATTGGGTTGGACACAGTCCCTATTTCACGTGGGACTCACAGTTTCAATACCCATTTTACCGATGAGGTAACTGAGGCACAGAGAGGTGAAGTGACTTGCCCAAGGTGTCACAGCAGACAAGTAGCAGAATCAGCTTAGAACCCATGATCATCTGACTCCCAGGCCTGTGCTGTATCCATTACACAACGCTGCTATATAGGGGGCTGAAATAGGGTAATAGAAAACAAGGAGGATAGACTCAATTCATTCATTCAATCATATTTATTGAGCACTTACTGTGTGCAGAGCACTGTACTAAGCGCTTGGGAAGGAGGTAAGGTGCTGTGGGGAGGGGAAGGAGGTAAGGTGGGGGGTTGGGGAGGGGGAGGAGAGGAAGAGGAAGGAGGGGGCTTAGTCTGGGAAGTCCTCCTGGAGGAGGTGAGCTCTCAGTAGGGCCTTGAAGGGAGGAAGAGAGCTAGCTTGACGAATGTGCAGAGGAAGGGCATTCCAGGCCAGGAAACAATACTATTGTACTTCTCAATGAAACAAAACCTCAGATAATGCTGCATCCCACCTAAAAACTGTGAGTCAGTTGCCACTTTCTCATTTTCTCATTTTCCCCTAATGAGCTATTAATGTCATTCTTCTCTGAAAATGCTCATGCACCAGTTAATAGAAGAGTAATATGGGGAAATAGAGTATGGTGGCAGCATGGTATCAGGGCTCCAGATCAATCTAAAGATCTACACAGCTGTAATGTTGTTCAGCTTTCTCTACAGCTGGGAGAGCTGGATAATAATAATACATAATAACGATGTATTTGTTAAGTGTTTACTATGTGCCAAGCACTGTTCTAAGCACTGAGGTAGATACAAGGTTATCAGGTAGACCCACATGGAGCTCAAAGTCTTAATCCCCATTTGACAGATTAGATAACTGAGGTACAGAGATGTTAAGGATCAAAGGAGCAACATATCTGGCTCCTTGAGCAGTTCCACCAGTGACACTAACCAGCCAGACTCAATATCAAATGGCAAGACAAGTTCATAAACAGTGATATTCTGGAATGTAGTCCTAGCATTGACACTAAACTCTGGGTGGGATACATAAGGAGAGTTAGTGACGCCCAATACCCAAACAGCTGCTATATGGAGAGCTGAAACTGGAAAACCAAAAGCAAGGAGGGCAGAGGAAAACTTTTCAATGTTATGGTAAAAAAAAAAAGCCACCAACAATACCGCATCCCAGCTGAGAACTAAAAGTCAACTGCTGAGGACAGACTCATCGCCAGCAAAAAGGGAATAGCTCTCTTTGAGCAGAAGCTTCAGATGGAAAGACAGACAAGGAGTCAATAGAGAAAATAGCACGAGATGCTACAACCATTGAGCACAGCCATGCCACAAGGGACGACCTATTTTCCGCTAATGCCAACCTACTCATTGTACCTCCATCTCATCTATTTTGCCACTGATTTCTCGTCCTCATTGTCCTAGTCCTGCCACTAACCTGGACCTCCCTCCCTCTTCATAGCCAACAGATGATCACTCTCCCTACCTTCAAAGCCTTCATGAAGGCTTATCTCCTCCTAGAGGCCTTGCCTGACTAGGCCCTCATTTCCTTTTCCCCACTCCCTTCTGCTGCACCCTCATACTTGGATTTGCACCCTTTATTCACCCTTCCCTCAGCCCCACAGCACTTGTGTTCATATCTGTAATTTATTTATATAAATGTCTCTCTCCCCTCTAGACTGCTGTGGCCAGGTATGTATCTGCCAACTCTCTTATATTGCATCCTCCCAAGTGCTTAGTATAGTACACTGCACATGTTGTTGTTATTGTCTTATGCTATCAAGTTCATTTGTTCATTCATTTAATCGTATTTATTGAGCACTTACTGTGTGCAGAGCACTGTACTAAGTACTTGGGAAGTACAAGGAAGTACAAGCGCTTGGGAAGTTGTGTCCAACCCATAGCGACACCATAGTGATGGGTGCCCCTCATGCACCATGGAAAGGTTGCAGATATTGTTTGAATGTATGCGGTTCTGTTGCCATATCCGGTATGGGCCTTAGACCCTGCAGCCCACTGGCTGGGTCCAGGAACCAAACCACGTAAGGAGGCAGACTCCGCCCAGCTCTGTACCAAATCTGCACTAATCCAGTCCCCACTGTTTTCAAATCTACCAATCACTGTGATCAGCAACAGCAGTATATAAGCCCATTGTACCGGGCACTCGGGGACTTTTCCCTTAAGGAAATGAGCCCGCCGGGTGCGTAACCCCCTATTCGGTCTTCGGCCTTACCAATAAAAATTTTATTAAAAGTTTCGGCAGTCACATGCTGTCTGACTAATTCTTTAGTTGCCCAGTGACTTGGTGGCCATCCGGAACAACAGTTGCCATCAATAGGGCATCTCTCCCAGAATGCCCCACCTCCATCTGCAATCGTTCTGGTAGTGCATCCAAAGAGTTTTCTTGGTAAAAATATGGAAGCGGATTACCTCTGCCTCCTTCTGCGCAGTAATAATAATAATAATGGCATTTGTTAAGTGCTTACTATGTGCCAAGCACTGTTCTAAGCACTGGGTGGGATAAAAGGTAATCAGGTTGTCCCACATGGGGCTCACAGTCTTAATCCCCATTTTACAGATGAGATAACTGAGGCACAGAGAAGTTAAGTGACTTGCCCACAGTCACACAGCTGAAAAGTGGCGGAGCCAGGATTAAAACCCATGACCTTTGACTCCCAAGCCCGTGCTCTTTCCACTGAGTCACGCTGCTTCTGAGATGAATCTCTGCCTTCGGCTCTTTTCCATGCCACTGCTGCCCAGCACAGGTGAGTTTTGTCTTGCAACAAGTTGCCCAAGCTAGGAGTGGAATGGATATGCTTCTGCTTGACTCTCTTTCCCATAGTTGTGAATGTTAGAGTACTGGAAACTCTCCAGGTGCGACCCTGAGAGGCGCACTACTTGTAGTGAGTGTAAAATAAATATGATTGATGAATTGACTGTGGGCCCAATGTGGAGCACAATGGGGAAAATGACTATTGAATTGTTAGTACATAGATTCAGTCATTGAAGAATAAACCTCAGCCTATTACATGCCAATTGTTGCACATTCTCAGACCTTGAGTCATGGCAGCACCTGCCACAAAAATTGAAGAGGGCCCTTTGTGTTGAAGCTGCAAGAGGGTGGATATAACCACTCCCAGCATTCACAGTTAGGAAAGGAGGGTCCACGCCCCAGGAAAAGGTCATCTATAACTGAGACACCAGGGGGATCTCTATGGAATGGGAAGGGGATCGAGTGTCCTCACCAGGAAGGAGCTGAGCAACATACTAATGGTAGAGATCTTCACAATGGTGTCCTTATCTGTGGTAACATCCAGGGTACCTTCTGTGTCCACCAGGAACACAGCTACCTGAGGAGAGAAGATATGAACCATGAAATCAATCAATCAATTCATTCATTCATTCATTCAATTGTATTTATTGAGCGCTTAGTGTGTGCAGAGCACTGTATTAAGTGCTTGGAAAGTACAAGTTGGCAACATATAGAGACGATCCCTAACCAACAACAGGCTCAGAGTCTAGAAGTTTATCCCCCCCATCTTACCTCCTTCCCTTCCCCACAGCACCTGTATATATGTATATATGTTTGTACATATTTTTTACTCTATTTATTTATGTATTTATTTTATTTGTACATATCTATTCTATTTTATTTTGTTGGTATGTTTGGTTTTGTTCTCTGTCTCCCCCTTTTAGACTGTGAGCCCACTGTTGGGTAGGGACTGTCTCTATGTGTTGCCAATTTGTACTTCCCAAGCGCTTAGTACAGTGCTCTGCACATAGTAAGCGCTCAATAAATACGATTGATGATGATGATGATGATAGAAGGGGGAGACAGACAAAACAAAACACGTTTACAGGTGTCAAGTTGTCAGAACAAATAGAACAAATAGAAATAAAGCTAGATGCACATCATTAACAAAATAAATAGAATAGTAAATATGTACTAGTAAAATAGATTAATAAATTTGTAATGAATGAATGGTATTTATTCACTGCTTATTTATTCACTGCTACTACCATTACTACTACTACTGATAATAATAATGATTATGGTATTTGTTAGGTGCTTACTATGTACCAAGAACTATACTAAGTGCTGGGGTAGATTCCAGATGATCAGGTCCCACATGGGGCTCATAGTCTAAGTAGGAAGGAGAACAGATATTGAATCCTCACTTTACAGATGAGGGAACTGAGGCATAGAGAAGTTAAATGACTTGCCCAAGGTCACACAGCAGGCACGTGATGGAGCCAGATTTGAACCCAGGTTTTCTGACTACCACGGTTGTGCTCTTTCCACTAGACTTCCTGTGGGCAGAGCACTGTACTAAGTGCTTGGAAAAGTACAATACAACAGAATTGGTGGACCAGAGCCCTGTACCAAGTGCTTGGGAAAGAACAAATACAATAGAATTGGTGGATGTGATCCCTGACCACAAGGAGCTAAATAGATTACACATAAAGGCAAGAGCAGAGTATAAGAATGTTGACTTTCATTTTCTCTACTTTACAGGCAGAAAGTGGCCACTTCTTTGGTTCCTTGGAGATTCTCAACAGGCCTTTAGGTTACATTTGGGGTTGGACACTCTAGACAATGGACATTTGTCTCAACTCAGGTTTGCTTGCTGTGTGGGGCTATTTGACCTTGAGATGGCCGGTACCCCAGGGTCACCTTGGGACAGTGACTTACCCAAAGGCACACAGCTGACAAGTGGCAGAGCCAGGATTGGAACCCATGACCTCTGGCTCCCAAGCCTGTGCTCTTTCCACTGAGCCACGCTGCTTCTCTTAACAAGGATTAGAACCGAGGTCCTTCTGACCCCCAGGCCCATGTTTTATGAATGAAGCAACATTTCTTCTTGTGTGTGTGTGTGTGTGTGTGTGTGTGTGTGTGTGTGTGTGTCCTTTTTTTGTGCTCTTATATTTCTCTCAGACTATCAGCTCCTTGAGAACAGAAATCACTGCACCTTCATCTCTCTGGGTCCTTCCCCCCAACATCAAGTGCAGGTTCGAATCCCGGCTCTGCCACTTGTCTGTTGTGTGACCCTGGGTAAATCACTTCACTTCTCTGGGCCTCATTTCCTCATCTGTAAAATGGGGAGTGAGACTGTAAGCCCCACATGCAACAGGGACTGTGTTCAACCCAATTTGCATGTAGCCACCCTAGCGCTTAGTACAGTGCCTGGCACATAGTAATTATTAATTATTACAATGGCACTTATTAAGCGCTTACTATGTGCAGAGCAATACCACAATTATTATTATTATTATTATTTGGGGAGTGGTCAGAGGTTGGGGTTCTCCTTTCCTCCTGCTCTTGTCAGACTGTCAGCCCCTCGAGGGCAGAGCCGTTTCCTTTTAAGTTGCAGGCACCAAACCATTCCTATATGAGAGATCTGTGTGTGCTCAAAGCTGATTCTTAACACCCCCAATGAAGAAGTTCCTGATGATGTTCAGAAAACATCTCCGTTCTGTTTTAAAGTACTGAAAACATTGTGTGGATGTGGGATTGGGCGCCCCAACCTCTTTGAGTAAGAATGTGGACGTGCAGAGCATTCTGCTTTAAGAGTTGAAATGATTGCATGAACTATACCCCCTCGTGTTTTGTGTGCATAGAATGGAGGACGTTCTGGGAACGCCAAATAGTTGAGATTTGAGGTGATGCCTAAAGAAAGATTATGTATATGGCTGTGGGTGGAGCAGGAAGAAAGATTTAGGCATTTGTCCTGAAGGTGGGCGGAAATTAACATCTTGTTTGATCCGGGGGAATCGGCTTTACTTTTAGCCCGTTATAGGGTAGGGACCGTCTCTATTTGTTGCCGACCTGTATTTCCCAAGCGCTTCGGTGTGACAGTGTGTTTAGGATGAGTTATGTTTGAATGAATTGGCCAGTCTTGCGAACACGTGTATTGTTCATTGCAGAGAAATTCCTAGCTGAATTTGGGTAGCGTCGCAGATTGAGAGTCATCTTAGTGGCCTGGGGTTTTTAATTCTTCTCCCTTCTCTCAGCTATTCATGAAATCACCCAGTTGCTTGCAGGAAATTTGTAGTTAAGGTTTGGGGGTAGGAAATTTAACCAATTTGCCTTCAGGGCCAAAGCTATCAGTTTGGAAGATCAAAAGGGAATTGAGAGAAGGCACCTGCCTCAAGTGAATGGTTGTGTCCTCAGTCTAAGCCACCTCCCTCTAGAAACTACAATGGTGGTAATTGGGAGTGAATTTGCCACTGTTCTCCCAGCCTAGGAATAACGTAGGCGTGGCAATTTAATAATTATTTCTAAAATTCTACTGCATCAAATTTTGCTAAAACGATAAAAGAGGTATATAAGCAAATCAAACATAAAAAATCATCTTGATATACTTGGAATATATATATATATGTATATCTGGTATATATAGCTGGTATAAATGTGATGGTTTGAATAAGGAAGCCTGGCTGTGTGAGCCCGTTACTGGGGAGGGACTGTCTCTATATGTTGCCGACTTGTATTTCCCAAGCACTTAATACAGTGCTCTGCACACAGGAAGCGCTCAATAAATACAATTGAGTGAATGAATGAATGGAAATATCCTTCATATGCAATCTCTCTCTCTCTGTCTCCCTCTCTTCAAGACTCACAGCACAGGCTTGGGAATCAGAAATCGTGGGTTCTAATCCCGGCCCCCCCCACTTGTCTGCTGAGTGACTTTGGACAAGTCACTTAACTTCTCTGTGCCTCAGTTACCTCATCTGTAAAACGGGGGTTAAGACTTTGAGCCCACGTGGGACAATCTGGTTACCTTATATCCATCCCAGTGCTTAGTACAGTGCTTGGCACATAGTAAGTGCTTAACGAATACTATTATTATTATTATTGTCGTGGGCAGGTAACCAGACTCACTTCTCCTAGTTTCTCCTCAGCTCCTGCACAGAAGGCTTCAAGTCTTTTACTGATTTTCCTTTCCATACCCAGTTGCCTTGGTCAAACATGAGTTTTCCTTTGCTATCAAGATGCAGGGATAGTTGCCCGATTCTATTTACCCTCTGTCTTTGGTGTCTTCTTCAAGCTTCATAATATAGGACCTGAGATATTCTTTTTTCCTATCTTCCCAGGAACCTCCACCTGAATTTTACCCCACCAAATTTTTTGTCGAGGAAATACTTTTTGTATCATAATTTTAAGCATTGTTATGGTATGCACTGGTGGGGAGGAGGAGAAGGAGGAGGAGGAGAATATGGGCCAGAATGTGATAAGGCAGCAAACACAGACTGGCTCCAGGGGATTAAGGAGTTTCTTCTTTGAATAGAACAGTCCCCAGGAGACAAAAGGAAAACAGAGGGTAAGTTAATTAATTAAATGTCTATTGTCTGCAGCACTTGGAAGAGTTTGCTAGAAGTAAGAGACACAGTCTCTTGTAGGTTGTGTGACCTTGGGCAAATACACTTCACTTCTCTCTACCTCACTTCATCTGTAAAATAGGGATTGGGACTGTATCCAACCCAATTTACTTGTATTCACCCCAGTGATTAGTACAGTGCCTGGCACATAGTA
Source organism: Tachyglossus aculeatus (assembly GCF_015852505.1). NCBI lineage: Eukaryota > Metazoa > Chordata > Mammalia > Monotremata > Tachyglossidae > Tachyglossus > Tachyglossus aculeatus. The sequence continues at coordinate 135,168,005 of NC_052067.1, read as the reverse complement.
AGTGCTTAACAAATATCATAGTTATTATGAGCAATAATTTGGGTGGGATGGGGAGTGTCAGTAAAGTAGTAAGTACCTGTCTGAACCTATTCATGTAAGAGGCTATCTTCTGTATAGTCTTGGCCCTGAACTTACATTGACAGCCAAACTTCCTAGGGCAATTTATGGAGTTGCCCCTATCTTGTGTTCACCTGCCTGTACTCTCCCGAGCACTTAGTACAGGGCTTTGCACACAGGAAGCGCTCAATAAATATGAATGAATGAATAAAGCCCCATCAGATGTATGCAATCTATGCTGCTCTGGAAGAAAAGTCTGATGGTTTTCCATCAGTGGGAAGTTTTCTCTCTCAACAAAAGTTCATCTTGTGCTTGACTTTTCTTGCATCAGTGACTCTGAACTTTTAAGGTTCACACCCATCTCAGAAACTGTTAAAAGATGTATTTACCCGAAAACAACAAAATGGCAGGGAATCCTTTGAATTCTCAGCTGTTTCTGCCTTGCTTAAAAACAGAGGATGGTACATTTATTACTTTGAGGTCAGGAAGTTATTTCTTGATTCCAACCAGAATCTCTCCTGCTCTACTTTAAGCCCATTTCCTATGATTGATTTCAAAGGGCATGGAGCTGGTCAGCATCTACTCCATAAAATGTTGTGCCGAGAATCAGCGAGTGAGACCCAGGTAGAAATTTAGAAGTGGATTTTATTAGCGCGCGGCTGCAAGGGGCCAGGGACCCAGATCAAGCAGCACTGATCCCATTCTCACTGCGTCTTTTATTCAGTTACAGCAACATGGGAGGGAGCATTTAGGAATTTCAGGAATCCAATTAGGACCAACAGGATGCTGTAAATTCTCTGTTTTTACTGCCTTGTAAAGGTTGTTGTTATCTGCCATATGGCCTTGTATAGATAGGTGTGTAAATTCTGTTATCTTCTGTTGTCACTGTCTTGTCAGGATGTCATCTGACCTAGGACCTTACATAGATAAGTGTTACTTATTTAATGGCCTTGAAGGCATCTGTTGCAGACAATACAAAAAGGAGTTGTTCTCTCAGCCTGCACAAAATGGAGTCAGTCATGTCAAGTCCGCTAGTGGACAACAGGGATGGCTTTTGTCAGGCAGGTCAGGGTGGGGGAGGCCTTGGTTAGGCAGGTTTTGTGGCGGGAAGTTTTTGCGGGCATTCTTCTTCCGTGAAGAAGGGTGTACAAAGGGATGGGAGGAAGGGATGGGAAAACAAAATGGATATCAGACAAACCCGATCACAACAAAAACTCTCTACATTCTTTGAGACAATTATTGTCACCTCTCCCCCACTTCAGTCAGAAGACTGATTAATCCATATCCTCTGGGTCATGTTATCCATCAATCACTTTAGTATCTGTATCTTTATATCTATAGCTATTTTTTATTATTTGTATCTATTTTCCTTCTCTTTTATTTATTGCATGTTGGGCATTTTGTATCCAGTTGTCGTCTTCATCATATTGTAAATTTCTGGAGGGGAGGAACCATAACTTTATTTCTCTTGTACGGGCCAAATGTCTAACACAATGTTTTGCACATTGTATGTGCTCTGTACAGTGTCCTGCAGAAAGCAGGAATTCAGGACAGTTATCTGCACACAATGGGCTCTTAATATATAATAATAATAATAATGGCATTTGTTAAGCACTTACTATGTGCAAAGCACTGTTCTAAGCACTGGGGAGGATATAAGGTGATCAGCTTGTTCCACGTGGGGCTCACAGTCTTAATCCCCATTTTACAGATGAGGTAACTGAGGCACAGAGAAGTTAAGTGACTTGCCCAAAGTCACACAGCTGACAAGTGGCAGAGCCAGGATTAGAACCCGAGCGCTTTCCACTGAGCCACACTGCTTCTCAAGAAAAATCCTTACCATTCAATCATATTTATTAAGTACTTACTGTGTGCAGTTCCTGGGATCGATAATCAATAATACAGTATTAGTAACCAAATAATAGTAGTCAAGAAATATGCAGAAGATTAATGTTAGGAAGACTTGCAATGAAGAGCCTAGAAAAAGTCATGAAATGTGCTCATGTAACAATTACCACAAAAATACAAATGGTCAATTCTATGGTGTTTCCAGTGACAAGGTATGATCTGAAAGCTGGACAGTGAAAAACCAGGATAGAAAGAATACCAATTCATTTGAAATGTGGTGTTGGAGAAGGCTTTTGTGAATACCATGGACAGCCCAAAAAACAAACAAATGTATTTTGGAGCAAATTAAGCCAAAGTGGTCTTTGGAAAGCCAAATGACTCGATTTAAATTAGCATATTTTGGACACATAATCAGAAGGACTTATTCTCTGGAGAAGACACTAATGTTAGGAAAAGTACAGGGAAACCATGGAAGAGGCAGACCAGCAGCTAGAAGGATAGAGCTCATAACAATGATAACGGAAGAACCATTAGAAAGGTTGCTGATTATGGCAGAGGACAGGACATTCTGGAGAAAGTATATCTATGGAGTCTCCATGAATCAGAATTAACTCAATGGTACTTAATAATAATACTGTGTGCAGAGCACTGTACTAAGCACTTGGGAGAGTACAATGCAACAGTAAATAGACACATTCCTGGCCCACAATGAGCAAACAGTATAGTGCTCTGCACACAGTGGGTCCTTGATAAATGGTGTTGATGAGGTGGTTGATGATAGGTAAATACCCCCATTGCATTAACCTTTCCTTCCAGAGCCATTCTCCAGCCTGTTAAACAATCTCATCATTCTGAAGAAGGAACCCCACCATTCTCTCTTTCCTAGCCCTGACCCATGTAGGTTTTTGAAATTCTTGGGGTAAATATTATTGGTGGTGCTAGACTGTAAGCTCCCTCTAGACTGTAAGCTCGTTGTGGGCAGGGAACATATTGACCAACTCTGTAGTATTACACTCTCCCAAGTGCTTGGCACATACAGTAAGCACTCAATAAATATTGATTGATTTCTCTTTCCATAATTTCCTGATGTACCAGGGAAGAGCTCTTCCTCAGCCATCCTTTTTTTTAATGTTATTTGTTAAGTGTTTACTTTGCACTGTACTAAGCACTGGGGTAGATATAAAATAGGTAGATACAAGGACCTTTACAAGCCCTACCTTGTCCCTGGTGTCTCCAGTCTTTCTGTCCAGGAGAAAAGGTTCGCTCCATATCCATATTCCCTTGGTGATCCTCTCCATTCCACAGGACCATGAAAATCCCGTGAGGAGTTCATCACTTTTTCCCATCCATGAATCATCAGCAGAGTCCTGTTTATATAACAGAGATAATTTTCAAATACCGCTCTCTCTTTCCTCCATCCTAACAGCATTCCCAATCCCCTGTCTTCTCACACTCCTCCCCATCATAACAATATGTGCCTAGATCTTGACTGGCTGATCATTGTGGACTTGGAACTGAATCTGGGCAAGATGTAATTGTGAACGTGCGAAGACAAAGACAATAAGGTGGAGGCGGAGAAATGTAGAAAGACAAAAATAAAGGGAGGTATAGAAAGATCATTAATGTCAGAGAAACATTGTCTAAGAGAAACAAAGGGAAGTAACCAAAAATAGAGAGAAAGAGAGAAGTAAAACCAGAGGAACAGTGGAAGAAACAAAAACAAATTAAAGAAAAGACAGTCAAAAAATCAGAGATTCAGAGAGACAGATATTAGACAGTGACAGATATGAGAAGGGAATGTCTGTCTGTTGTTATATTTTAGTGTCCCAAGTGCTTAGTACAGTGCTCTGCACACAGTAACTGCTCAATAAATATGATTAACTGACTAGTGTGGCCTAATGGAAGGAACATGAACTTGGGATTCAGAAGGACTTGGGCTCTAATCCTTGCTCCACACAATAATAATAATAATAATAATAATAATAATAATTGGCATTTGTTAAGCGCTTACTATGTGCAAAGCACTGTTCTAAGCACTGGGGAGGATACAGGGTGATCAGGTTGTCCCACGTGGGGCTCACAGTCAATCCCCATTTTACAGATGAGGTAACTGAGGCCCAGAGAAGTTAAGTGACTTGCCCAAGATCACACAGCAGACATGTGGGGGTCGGGGTTCGAACCCATGACCTCTGTCTGCTGTTTGACCTTGGGCAAGTCACCTAACTTCTCTCTGCCTCAGTAACCTTGGCTGTAAAATGGAGATTAAGACTGTGAGCTCTATGTGGAACAGAGACATTGTACAACCTGATTATCTTGTATCTTCCCCAGTGCTTAGTACAGTGCCTGGCACATAATAAGCACTTAACTAAGACCATAAAAATATATTTGCGATAGGCAAATAATAAGGGACAAAAGAAAAGCTGAGAAGCAGAAACACTTCGGAATTCCCAGTGGAGCAATTTGAATTTCTCTGAGTTACCAAAATAACATATTCATAGGCTACACTCTGTCCCATTTTGGTCTAGTAGATAGAACATGGGCTTGGGAGTGAGAAGAACCTGGGTTCTAATCTCTGCTCTGCCACTTGTCTGCTGTATGACCTTGGGCAAGTCACTCCACTTCACTTCTCTGTTATATCATTTGTAAAATGGAGATTAAGATTGTGAACACTGTGTGGGTCAGAGACCATGTACAATGTCATTGCCTCGTATGTACCCCAGCACTTAGTACAGTGCCTGGCACACAGTAAGCACATAACAAATACCACAGATATTATTATCTGTGACTGAGCACTCTCCTTCTTCAGGTCTGCAATCTCCCACATTAGGGAGGAAGAGACCACAGCAAAATCCTTGGAGATGCTGTATCAGAAATAAGGAACAGGAAAGAATGGGCAGGTTCGGTTGGAAGGGTCAGAGTCAGCAGGGTGAGGAAGAAGGGGTCAGTGTGATGGTCAAGAACAGGATGGGCTGTCACTCCACAGGGAGCAGGGGCCTCAAATAATTCAGAGCCTGCGGCAGACAGGCAGTATCGGCCTGGCACATTTTCATGTGTATTGAAAGAGGAAGGGGCAACAAGGAGAGTAGTGGTGCTAGCTCTTTGGTGTCATGTCCCTTCCTTCATGTCTCTCTCACAGCACTTTGGTGTCTGCACTGATTTCTCCCCCATTACCCCAACCTGGAAAGGACTCACCAGCTTCTCCAGTCTCCTCAGCAGATAGTTGAGCAGGAAGGACTTGCCCCTGCGCTGTTTCCCAATAATGGAGATGACACATACAGGCAGGTCAGCTATCTCTTTCCTCATCAAGCTCCTTTGGAAGGAATCTTCAAGAACCACCAGGTTTCCCCCCTTCACTTCCACCAGCTGAAGTGGTTCTCCACAGCCCATGATCTGACACAGGAAAGAGGATCATAAGGGGCTCAAAATTTGCTATCTGATGATTTCAGTAAATTCCCCCTCTCCTCTCCTCCAAATGGGTCCCAGCCCACCAACTCCCTCCCCAAATGGTTCAGTCTTATGGGAGATAAACTTTTACTGAGTGCCCCCTGCCACCACCCCACCCTGCCATAGTGGGCAACCCAAATGCTCCCCTTCAGGGCCAGGAAGAGGGGAATAGAATCAGTCTCTCTGCCTTTAAAGGACACACAGGATAATAGGGTGGCAAGACAGATCATCATCCCAGATATGTGAAAGGACAGAATAGTAGTGAGAGTGAGTTGAGGGGCAGGAGAGGGGACCATTGCTGGTGCTGGTGTGTTGGATAATGGAGAAGATGAGTTGGGGAAAGCTCCCTGGAAGAAGTGGCCTGGAGCTGCCAGCCACACAGGAAGGGAAAGAGGATTCCACATACAGGTGTAGGGAAGCTGGTCCAAGAACCAGAGCTGCCTTGAGTGTAGGTTTGCGGATGGAAGAGGGAGGAAACGAGTACTTACAAGGACAGGAGGGAATCTGCAATGTCTCCCTGCTGGAAGTGCCTGAAGAGGTTTCACCCAGATCCTGGTGGCAGCTGACCCGAGATGGTGGTGTTGGAGCCAGAAAGGGGTGGAGACAAAGCACCTGGGTCAAACGGTGTTCTCCCTGACAAGGTCTGGGGGAAAACCTTCTGCCAGGGTAGCTCAGTGCTTCGCTCTGGAGCGGCAGAGAGATGAAGCTGGCTCCAGCGGGGGTAGGTGACACTGTGGGGAGATTGCCAGGATTTGTCTGATCCAGAGCTGTGCAGCTCCTCTCCTCCCCCTCGGTACCACAGCCCCGTAACTTGGTCTCCCCCAGCCTCTCCATCTGCCCTCCTCCACCCATATTCCTGCACATGTAGTACTCAGCGATTATGTGGCCCTAGGGGAGTTAAGATGAAATGGAAAGCCAAGCTCAGGCCCCAACCCAGCGTGGAGAGAGTCCCCTGACATTACCAGTCCGTGGCAGATAGCCGTTCCTCTGGAGAGCGTGCTGGAGGTCTTTCACTTGGAAGAGTGCTGTCTCCAATCCCTTTGCTCACAAATGCTTTCTCTCAGGCAGTCTCAGCCTCAAAGTGAAAAAAATGAAAGTAAAACCTGATGGTTTCCCAGAAATGGGTGAGCTCTGAGGCACAAGGTTTAGTTATTTCTAAGTGCCTGGATTTCTTTTGTGGTAACTTCCTCGAAATGGGAGGAAACAACCTAACCCCTCATGGATCTTGTGCTAGTGACTTTAATAATAACAATAATAATTCTGGTATTTGTTTAGCACTTACTACATGCCAGGCACTGAACTAAGCACTGGGGTGGATACAAGCTAATCAGGTTGTACACAGTCCACATAGGGCTCACCATCTTAATCCCCATTTTACAGATGAGGTAAATGAAGCCCAGATAAATGAAGTGACTTGCCCAAGGTCACACAGCAGACAAGTGGCGGAGCCAGGATTAGAACCCACGACCTTCTGACTCCCAGGCCCATGTTCTATCCACTACGCCATGCTACTAACCCCAGTGATCCAGGGGTAGTGCTTGCCATTTGGAGAACAACTGTGCTTTCTATAGGAGGAATTTGCCTACAACTGATGTTGTATTAACCAGTGAGTATGGAGAGCACTTTATTATGACTCCTCGCAAAGTCCTGCCTCTGCCATTACCCATCTGTTAGGTGAAGGTAACTGCTCAGGTCGGAAGAGTCCATCACTTAAGCACACCCCTGGGGAAAGTTCAGCTTGGTGGTGCTGCTTTTGGGAACAGGGCGTGAAGTTCTGACATATGAGTATGACTCTGTAATGGAACTGGGTAAGTCAAAGATGCCTTCCTTCTAAATCCTCTCTAGACAGGCCAACATCCTGTCCCCACTGTGTCCCAGTGCTCCTTTTCAAGGCTACTTGCAAACAGTTCCAAGGCTGATGTGACCCACACTCAACTAGAGTCACTAAAACAAGATCCATGAGGGGTTAAGTTGTTTCCTCCCATTTCGAGAAAACTGCCACAAAACAAATACAGTCACTTCTTAGAAATGACCAAACCCTGTACCTCAAAGCTCCTCTATTTCTGAGAAACCATCAGATTTTACTTTCAGTTTGCTTTGAGGTTGAGACTGCCTGAGAGAAAGCATCTGTGAGCAAAGGGGACAGAGACAGCACTCTCCCAAGTGAAAGACCTCCAGCGAGATCTCCAGAGGAACAGCCATCAGCCATGGACTGGTAATGTCCAGGGACTCTCTCCATGCTGAGTGTTAAGTGCTTACTATGTGCCAGGCCCTGAACTAAGGGTTGGGGTAGATACAAGCTAATCAGGTTGAGCACAGTCCACACAGGGCTCACAATCTTAATCCCCATTTTACAGATAAGGTAAATGAGGCCCAGAGAAATGAAGTGACTTGCCCGAGGTCTTGGCTTTCCATTTCATCTTAACTCCCCTAGAGCCACATAATCGCTGAGAGCTCCATGTGCAGGAATATGGGTGGAGGAGAGCAGAGCCAGGGGAGACAAATTTGGTGGTGGGGAGAGGGTGGGAGTGTGATAATGAGGAAGCAGAGAGGAGCTGCATAGCTTTGGGTCAGACAGATTCCAGCAATCTCCCCAAAGTGTCAACTACCACCGCTGGAGCCAGATCCGTCTCTCTGCCCCTCCAGAGCAAAGCACTAGGCTACCTTGGCAGAAGGTTTTCTCCCAGGCCTTATCAGGGAGAACCCTGTTTGACCCAGGTGCTTTGTCTCTACCCTTCTCTGGTTCCAACACCACCGTCTTGGGTCAGGTGCCACCATGATCTGGGTGAGAACCTCTTCAGGCACTTCCAGCAGGGAGACAGGGCAGATTCCCTCCTGTCTTTCTTTGTAAGTACTCGTTTCCTCCCTTCCCCAGACCTGCACTCAAGGCAGCTCTGGTTCCTGGACCAGCTTCCCTGCACCTGTATGTGGAATCACTCCTTCCCTTGCTGTGTGGCTGGCAGCTCCAGGCCACCTCCTCCAGGGAGCTTTTCCTGACTCACCTTCTCCATGGCTTAATGGAAAGAGCACAGGCATGGGAGTCAGAGGCTATGGGTTCTATCCCCCCTTCTGCCTCTTGTCAGATGTGTGACTTTGGGCAAGTCACTTAACTTCTCTGGGCCTCAGTTACCTCATCTGTAAAATGGGGATTAAGACTGTGAGCCCCACATGGGACAAACTGATTATCTTGTATCTACCCCAGCACTCAGAATAGTGCTTGGCACATAGTAAGTGCTTAACAATTCTAATTCTCCATTATCCAACACAACAGCACCAGCAGTGGTCCCCTCTCCTGCCCCTTAATTCACTCTTGTTACTATTCTGTCCTTGCACATGTCTGAGATAAAAGACCCTGGGTCTGTCTTGCCACCCTATTACTCTGTGTGTCCTTTAAGGGCAGAAAGACTGATTCTATTCCCCTCTTCCCGAAGGGGAGCATTTTGTGGCAAGAAGCTGCCACAAAACAAATCCAGGCACTTCTTAGAAATGACTAAACCCTGAGCCTCAGAGCCCCTCTATTTCTGGGAAACCATCAGGTTTTACTTTCATTTTCTTTGCTTTAAGGCTGAGACTGCCTGAGAGAAAGCATTTGTGAGCAAAGGGATTGGAGACAGCACTCTTCTGAGTGAAAGACCTCCAGCACGCTCTCCAGAGGAACGGCTATCTGCCACGGACTGGTAATGTCAGGGGACTCTCTCCACGCTGGGTTGGGGCCTGGGCTTGGCTTTCCATTTCTTCTTAACTCCCCTAGGGCCACATAATCGCTGAGTGCTCCATGTGCAGGAATATGGGTGGAGGAGGACAGATGGAGAGCCAGGAGAAGACCAAGTTACAGGGGGCGTGTTACCGAGGGGGAGGAAAGGAGCTGCACAGCTCCGGATCAAACAGATCCCGGCAATCTCCCCACCATTGTCACCTACCCCCGCTGGAACCAGCTCTGTCTCTCTGCCCCTCTGGTTCCAACACCGCCATCTCGGGTCAGGAGCCACCAGGATCTGGGTGAGACCTCTTCAGGCACTTCTAGCAGGGAGACGGTGCAGATTCCCTCCTGTCTTTCTTTAGAAGTTCTTGTTTCCTCCCTTCCCCAAACCTGCACTCAAGGCAGCTCTGGTTCCTGGACCAATTTCTCTGCACCTGTATGTGGAATCATTTGTTCCCTTCCAGTGTGGATGGCAGCTCCAGGCCACCTCATCCAGGGAGCTTTTCCCAACTCACCTTCACCATTATCCAACACACCAGCCCCAGCAATGGTCCCCTCTCCTCCCCCTCACTCACTCTCACTACTGTTCTGTTCTTGCACATGTCTGGGATGATGATCTGTCTTGCCACCCTATTATCCTGTGTGTCTTTTAAGGGCAGAGAGACTGATTCATTTCCCTCTTCCTGGCCCTGAAGGGGGTCATATGGGTTGGACACTATGGCAGGGTAGGGCAGTGGCAGGAAGCTCAGTAAAAGTCTATCTCCCGAAAGACTGACTGAATCATCTGTGGAGGGAGTCAGTGGGCTGGGACTCATTTGGAGGAGAGGAGAGAATCCTGGTTCTTGAGGAAAAGCTTGCAGTCATATAAATGGAAACTAAAGTACTTGGCTGCATCCTTTCCAAGGCCGAGATCTATTTTCCTTGATGTCTGGCCAAATCTCTCATGCTCATTTGGATGCACTGTCAGCAGGAAAGCTGCTTGGTATTCACCAGCCCCAAGCAAGACAGAGGAGAAGCTCCACTGGCTGGGTGCTGAGTGCAGAAGAAAGAGACAGAACAAGACATGTCCGCAACTCCCCTGCTCTCTTCAGCAAAGGTACGATGGGCAGCCCTAGAGCCTGATCACACAGGGCCTTGGATTTCTCTTGTCACCAGGCCACGTAAGGGCATGGAAGTTTGGATATTCACCTGAAGGAAAGTACTCCCTACTTTATGTGTATATGAGGTTATAGTCCTAGGACCAGCAGATTCAAAATGGGCCTCTCCCATGAGCTCATGTGGATCCCAGGTGAGCCCCCAAATTGCTGGGTTCAACAAAAGACTCTAGTCACAGCCATGCGGCACAAAGGGTTTACTATTACCATAATAAAAACAAATAGAACAAATAGAATTAAAGCTATGTGCACATTATTAACAAAATAAATAGAATAGTAAATATGTACAAGTAAAATAGAGTAATAAATCTGTACAGATATATATATATATATATACAAGTGCTGTGGAGAGGGTAAGGAGGTAGGGCAGAGGGGATGGGGAGGAGGAGAGGAAAAAGGGGGCTCAGTCTGGGACGGCCTCCTGGAGGAGGTGAGCTCTCAGTAGGGCTTTGAATGAGAGAGAAGAGTCCAAGACAACACCAAGATTAAGGGCTCGTGAGACAGGAAGAATGGTGGTGTCATTTACAGTGATGGGGGAGGACAGGGTTTGAGTGGGATGACAAGGAGCTCTGTTTTGGGTGTGCTAGTTTTGGTGTGATGGAACGACATCCAAGTAGAGATGTCCTTGGAGGCAGAAGGAGATGCAAGCCTGGAGAGAGGGAGAGAGATCAGGGCTGGAGCTGTAGATTTGGATATCATCCATATATAGTTGAAGCCATGGGAGCAAATGACTTCTCCAAGGAAGTGGGGGTAGAAAGAGAATAGAAGGGGACCCAGAATTGAACCTTGAGGGACCCCAACAGTTAGGGGGTGGCAGGCAGAGGAGGAGTCTGTGAAGGAGACTGAGGATGAACATCCAGAGAGATGAGGAGAACCAGGAGGGGATCGAGTCAGTGAAGTCAAGGTTGGATAATGTTTTCAGGAGAAGGGGGTGGTCCACAGTGTTGAAGGCAGCTGAGAGATAGAGGAGGATTAGGATGGGGTATGGAGGCTATTGGATTTGGCAAGAAGGAGATCATTGGTGAACTTTGAAAGGGCAGTTTCTGATTAGTAAACGGGATGGAAGCCAAATTGGAGGGGATTGAGGATTCTCCCAGATTGGAGGAAAGGAATTTGAGACAGTGGGTATAGACAACTCGCTCAGTGATTTTGGAGAGGAATGGTAAGTGGGAAATGGGGTGATAAGTGGATGGAGCCATAGGGTCAAGGGAGGGTTTTTTTTTTTAGGATAGGGGATACATAGGTATGTTTGAAACATGCCTCACTGTACCTCGTTCTCCCCTGTCCCTCCGCCGGACCCTAGCCCACGTTCTTCCCCTGGCCTGGAATGCCCTCGCTCCACACATCTGCCATGCTAGCTCTCTTCCTCCCTTCAAAGTCCTGAGAGCTCACCTCCTCCAGGAGGCCTTCCCAGACTGAGCCCCCTTTTTCCTCTCCTCCTCCCCATCCCCCCATCCTTCCCCTCCCCACGGCACTTGTATATATTTGTACAGATTTATTACTCTATTTTACTTGTACATATTTACTATTCTATTTATTTTGCTAATGATGTACACATAGCTTTAATTATATTTATTCTGATGATTTTGACACCTGTCTACATGTTTTGTTGTCTGTCTCCTCCTAGACTGTAAGCCTGTTGTTGGGTAGGGACTGTCTCTATATGTTGCCAACTTGGACTTCCCAAGAGCTTAGTACAGTGCTCTGCACACAGTAAACACTCAATAAATACTATTGAATGAATGAATGAAAGCAGTAGGGTAGAAGCACTGGAAAGCAAACAGTTGAAGTTGACCATTAGGGAGGGAAGAAGGGAGCGAGCAAGAGTTTCAATAAGGTGTGAAGGAACGGGATCAGATGCACAGGAGGAGGGGGTGGCTTTTGAGAGGACGCAGAAATTTAGCATTGATGTTTGCCCTTCAGTATTAAATAATATTACCACATTACCAGGGTCAAGCCCTCCAGCTGTTGGAAATCAAAGGAAAGGTCTTTCAGCTGAATGAAGATGTCTTGAAGGAAACTTTGGAGAGGAAGGAAGTCCAAGACTTGCCTGTGTGTGTGATCTCCATTTTTGGAGAACAACGCAAAGGAAAATCCTTCCTGCTCAACTACTTGTGGAGAAGATTGGAACATGAGGTGAATCAGGAGAATCAGGGGAATCAGGTGAGTTCAGGAACCCTGGCTGCCTACTCAGTCCCAATCCTTAGTTCAGTGGACATTCATCCAAAGATCAATAATGATGCAGAGTCACCCACGTTCCCTCTTGTTACCTGCCTCAGAGACCTTCACCTCTATGTAAAAGCTGCAGGTTTGGTCCCAGCAGGGTCAGTTCAGGCTCTCCAATAGCCCACCGGTTTGGTGTAAGAGACAAGGCAGGAGGGAGTTACTATTGGAGTGAAATGCTGAGGAGTATGAACTTAAGATCCCTTTACACATATCTTCCCCCTTCTAGACTGTGAGCCCGTTGTTGGGTAGGGACCGTCTCTATCTGTTGCCGAATTGTACTTTCCAAGCGTTTAGTGCCGTGCTTTGTACAAAGTAAATGCTCAATAAATACTACTGAATGAATGAATGAATGAATATCTTAATATCACCTTCCTAAATTTTTTTCCCAGCTCCTCAAATAAGTGGCCTACACCCACTTCCTCCACTTCCTCTCCACCACTCTCTCCTAATCCCCCTGCAGTTTGGCTTCCACTCCCTCCACTTCACAGAAATTGCTCTCTGCAAGGTCACCAATGACTTCCTTATTAAATTCCACACACCCTACTCCACCCTAATTCTCCTTGACCTCTCAGCAACGATTGACACAGTGGATCATCATTTTCACTGGAAACATGATCTAACCTTGATTTCCCTGCCATTGTCCTCTCCTACTTCTCCTACCTCTCTGGCCACCCGCCTCTGTCTCCTTCACAGGATACTCCTCTGTCTCCCACTCTCTGCCAGTGAGGATCCTTCAAGTCTCAATTCTGGATCCTCTTCTCATCTCTCCATCTACATCCACTCCCTTGGAGAACTTGTACTTCCAACTTGTACTTCCCAAGCAATTAGTACAGTGCTCTGCACACAGTAAGTGCTCAATAAATACAATTGAATGAATGAATGAATGATAACTCATTCCCAAATCAACATTTCCAGCCCCTACTTTCTTCCTCTTTGCAATTTCAGATTTCCTACTGACTTCAGGATAGCTCTGCTTGCATGTCCTACAGACACCTCAAACTGAACATGTTCAAACTCAATTCCTCATGTTCCCAACCAAACCCTCTCCTCCTTCCAATTTTCCCATCAGAACAGACAACACCAGCATCCTCCCTGTCTCATAGGTCTACAACCTTGGTGTTATACTTGACCTATCTCCTTTATCCTCCACACTCGGTCAGTCACAAAATCCTTTCAATTCTATCTTCACAACATCTGTAGAATCCATCCCTTCCTCTCAACTCAAACTGTTACCACATGCATCCAAACCCTTATCATATCTTGCCTCGACTACTGTATCAGCCTCCTCCCTCACTACGCTGACTCCTATCTCTGCCCTCTCTAGTCCATACTTCTCTCTGCTTCTCTGATCATTTTTCTAAAAAATAATTCTGCACACTCTATTCTTTTTTTTAATGGCATTTGTTAAGCGCTTATTTTGTTTCAGGCACAGTACTAAGCACTGGGGTAGATACAAGCTAATCAGGTTGGACACAGTTCATGTCCCACATGGGGCTCACAGTCTCCAGTTCCATTTTACAGATGAGGTGCCTGAGGCCTTGTTGTTATTGCCTTATGCTGTCAAGAAGTGTCCCGCCCATAGCGACGCCATAGACACATCTCTTTCAGAAAGCCCCACTGTTGTGATAGTTGATTCATAGAGTTTTCTTGGTAAAAATACCATCACCTCCTTCCGTGCAGTAAACCGGTCTCTGCCCTCGACTCTCTCCCATGCTGCTGCTGCCCAGCACAGGGAGTTTTGACTTGTAGCAGATTGCCTTCTACTCACTAGCCACTGTCCAAGCTAGGAATGGAACTGGTGTGATTCTGTTTGACTCTCCCTCCTGTGGTCGTGACTGGTAGAGTACTGGAAACTCTCTAGGTGCGACCCTGTGAGGGGGCCTGAGGCCTAGAGAAGTTAAATGACTTGCTCAAGGTCACAAGAGTAGACAAGTGGAATAGAACCAGGTTCTTCTGACTTTCAGGCCTGTGCTCTAGCCACTAGGCAATTCTGCTTCTCCATTCCTAGAAAACCTCCAGTATTGCCCATCCATCCCCACATCAAAAAGAATCTCCTCACCACTGGCTTTATGGCACTCAATCAGCTCTTCCCCTCCTACCTAAACTCATTCCTCTCCCACTACAACCCAGCCCGCACACTTTACTCCTCCAACACCAACAGAATTGCAGCACCTTGATCACTGTCAACTCCTTCCATTTTCATATATATCAGACCCCCACTCTCCCCAACTTCAAATCTCTGCTAAAATCACATCTCCTCCAGGAAGCCTTCCCTGAATACCTAATCTTCCCTTCCCTACTCTCTCTCCTTTCTGTGTTAGCGATGAACTTAAGTCCAATCACTGTATTCATTCTTATTGTCTGTCTCTCCTGCTACGTTGCAAGTTTCTTGAGGACAGAGATCATGTCAACTAACTCTGTTATATTGGACTTTCTCAAGCACTTAGTTCAGTGCTCTGCACACAGTTAGTGTTCAATAAGTACCACTGACTGAATGATTGACTTATAGATGACAACCATAATTAAGAGGCATTGCCCAAAGAGAGGACACTGAGGATATTTAGGACACTGGTCAAGGAAACCTAGGCTTTTCTCACACTACTTTCTCTTTAGTCTTTTAATCCTTTTGTGTTTCCATATCTTCTCCATTGTGATGGAGTCACCCATCAGGAATGATGCAGGAGCCTCAGTCCTGAGATTTCTGGATTGGATGTGTGCTTAGAGGAATTGAAGATATTGCTTGTGGCTTGCACAGCACAACTTGCACTCCCTTGTCCTGGTTGGTCTTGTTTCCGCTGGGGCCTGGAGTGCCATGATTAGTTTGGCAGGGGGCAGTACATGGAGAAGTACACAGCTCAGGTGGCATGGCCTAATGGAAAGAGCCTGGACCTGGGGGTCAGAGGACCTGGGTTCTTAACCTAGCTCCACCACTTTCATTTATTCATTCTTTCAATCATATTTATTAAATGCTTACTGTCTGTAGAGCACTGTACTAAGTGCTTGGGAGAGCCAATACAACAATAAACTGACGCATTCCCTGTCCACAAAGAGCTTACTGTCTAGAAGAGGAAGACAGACACTAATATAAATCAATAAATAAATTACAGATATGTACATAAGTATTTGAAGGCTGGGGGTGGGACAGAACAAAGGGAGCAAGTCAGGAAGATGCAGAAGGAAGTGAGGGAAGAGGAAAAGCAGTGTGGTTTAGTGGAAAGAACATGGGCTTGGGAGTCAGAGGTCATGGGTTCTAATCCCGGCTCCGCCACTTGTCAGCTGTGTGACTTTGGGCAAGTCACTATCTCCTCACCGTGCCTCGTTCTCGCCTGTCCCGCCATCGACCCCCGGCCCACGTCATCCCCCAGGCCTGGAATGCCCTCCCTCTGCCCATCCGCCAAGCTAGCTCTCTTCCTCCCTTCAAGGCCCTACTGAGAGCTCACCTCCTCCAGGAGGCTTTCCCAGACTGAGCCCCTTCCTTCCTCTCCCCCTCCTCCCACTCTCCATCCCCCCCGCCTTACCTCCTTTCCTTCCCCACAGCACCTGTATATATGTATATATGTTTGCATGTATTCATTACTCTATTTATTTTACTTGTACATATTTATTCTATTTTGTTAATATGTTTTGTTTTGTTCTCTGTCTCCCCCTTCTAGACTGTGAGCCCACTGTTGGGTAGGGACTGTCTCTATATGTTGCCAACTTGTACTTCCCAAGCGCTTAGTACAGTGCTCTGCACACAGTAAATGCTCAATAAATATGATTGATTGATTGATTCTCTGTGCCTCAGTTACCTCATCTGTAAAATGGGGATTAAGACTGTGAGCCCCACGTGGGACAACCTGATGACCTTGTATCTACCCGAGCACTTAGAATAGTGTTTGGCACATAGTAAGTGCTTAATAAATACCTCATTATTATCAGCGCATAGAACAGTGCTTGGCACATAGTAAGCGCTTAACAAATACTATTATTATTATCATTATTATTATTGAAAGGGGAGACTTTGTCAGAGAAGGCTCTTGGAGGAAATGTGACTTCAGTAAGGCTTTGAAGTGGGGGTGAGTAATTGCCTGTTGGATTTGAGGAGGGAGGGCATTCCAGGAAAGAGGTAGGAAATGGGCAAGGGGTCAGCAGTGAGATAGATGAGATCGAGGCACATTGAGAAGGCTAGCATTAGAGGAGTGAAGTGTGAGGGCTGGATTGTAGTAGGAGAGTAGCAAGCTGAGATAGGAGGGGGCAAGGTGATTGAGGGCTTTAAAACCAATGGTGAGGAATTTTTGTTTGATGCGGAAGTGGATGGGCAACCACTGGAGTTTTTTGAGGAAAGTGCAGAGACATAATAATAATGATGGTATTTGTTAAGCTCTTACTATGTGCAAAGCACTGTTCTAAGCACTGGGGGGATACAAAGTGGTCAGGTTGTCCCACGTGGGGCTCACAGTCTTGATCCCCATTTTACAGATGAGGGAACTGAGGAACAGAGAAGTTAAGTGACTTGCCCAAAGTCACACAGCTGACAATTGGCGGAGTCAGGATTTGAACCCGTAACCTATTACTCCAAAGCCTGTGCTCTTTCCACTGAGCCATGCTGCTTCTCTTCCTGAACGTGTCTGCAGAAAAATGATTCAGGCAGCAGAATGCAATATGGACTGGAGTGGGGAGAGACAGGAGGCTGCGTGGTCAGTGAGGAGGCTGATGTAGTAATCCAGGCAGGGTAGGATGAGTGATTGTATTAATGTGGTAGCAGTTTAGATGGAGAGGAAAGGGTGGATTTTAGTGATGTCGTGAAGGTGAGACCAACAGGATTTAGTGATGGAATGACCATCTCCTGTGAGCCATTCTCCTGTGAGCCCTTGGGCAAGTCACTTCACTTTTCTATCCCTCATTTCCCTCATCTGTAAAATGAGGATTTATTAGTCTAGCAGAGGACCAGCTCATGGAGAAGTACATAGCTCAGATGGCATAGCTTAGTGGAAAAAACCCAGGCCTAGGGTTCAGAGTTTCTGGGTGTTCTAATTCTGACTCCACCACTTGTCTCCTTTGTGCACTTGGGCAAGTCACTTCAATTCTCTGTGTCTCAGTTACCTCATCTGTAAAATGGGGATGAAGACTGTGAGCTGCCCGTGGGACAACCTGATTACCTTGTAACCTCCCCAGCACTTAGAACAGTGCTTTGCACATAGTAAGTGCTTAATAAATGCTATCATTATTATTATTATGTAGTAACTGATTATTTTGTATCTACCCGAGTGCTTAGTACAGTGCTTGCCACATAGTAAGTGCTTAACAAATACTACAAATTATTATTATTATCATCATTATTATCACTATGTCTAGACTGTGAGCTTACTGGGGCAGGGAACGTGTCTACCAACTTTGTTGTATTGCACTCTCCCAACCACCTAATACTGTGCTCTGCACAGTAAATGCTCAATTAATACCATTGATGATCAGCATTATTAAGCACCTTTGTTGTCTTTGTTCATGTTAGCCTGAATTACTGTAATTAGAACACAGGTGTCTGATTTTCAAAGCACTACTATTTCCACTGGATCAACAGCAGGTTTTTTTCCCCCATTAATCGACTTGAGGAGAGGGATCATGCCTTCTACTTGAAAAGTAGACCTGGAAGTCAGGGGACTTAGTTAATAATGATAATAATAATAATAATAGTGATGGTATATGTTAAGCGTTTACTATGCGCCACGCTCTGTTCTAAGCGCTGGGATAGTTATAAGGTTATCCCACGTGGGGCTCACAGTCTTAATTCCCATTTTACAGATGAGATAACTGAGGCACAGAGAAGTGAAATGACTCGCCTAAAGTCATAGTTGACAAGGGCGAGCCGGGATTAGAACCCATGACTTCGGATTCCCAAGCCCTTGCTCTTTCCACTAAGCCATGGTGCTTCTCTAGTCCTTCCACCAAATGTCTGCTGTGACCTTGTGCAACTTGACCTTGTGCAACTCACTTAACTTCTCTGAGCCTCAGTTTCCTCATCTGTAAAATGAGAATAAAATACCTGTTCTTCCTCCTCATTAGATGCAAAACCCTTGAGGGACAGGACCCGTGTTCAATTTGTTCATCTATGTCCACCTGAGTGCTTAGTACAATGCTTGGACCACAGTATGCATTTAAAAAATACCACAATTATTATCATTATTATTACACTTTTGTTTGTTCCCCTAGGATCTATCATGATACTCAGTCAATCAATCAATCCATCAGTAGTATTTATTGAGCTTCTAGACTGTGAGCCCATTGTTGGGTAGGGACCGTCTCTATATGTTGCCAACTTGTACTTCCTAAGCACTTAGTACAGTGCTCTGCACACAGTAAGCGCTCAATAAATACGATTGAATGAATGAATGCCCTACTGAGAGCTCACCTCCTCCAAGAGGTCTTCCCAGGCTGAGCCCCCTTTTTCCTCTCTTCCTCCCCATCCCCCCGCCCTACCTCCTTCCCCTCCCCACAGCACATGTATATATGTTTGTACAGATTTATTACTCTATTTATTTTACTTGTACATATTTACTATTCTACTTATTTTGTTAATGATGTGCATCTAGCTTTACTTCCGTTTATTCTGATGACTTGACACCTGTCCACATGTTTTGTTTTGTTGTCTGTCTCCCCCTTCAAGACTGTGAGCCCGTTGTTGGGTAGGGACTGTCTCTATATGTTGCCAACTTGTACTTCCCAAGCACTTAGTACAGTGCTCTGCACACAGTAAGCGCTCAAATACGATTGAATGAATGAATGAATTGAGCACTTACCATGTGCAAAGCACTGTACTAAGCGTTTGGGAGAGTACAATATAACAATATAACAGACACATTCCCTGCCCACAGCAAGCTTACAGTCTGGAGGGGAATTTAAAAAATCATAAATTATGCTATGAATTATGATAATAACAAGCTTTTGTCTGCACAGGAGGAGTCTCATGATCCATGGACGGGGAAAAATAAAGAAATTCTGAAAGGTTTTGAGTGGCGCATGGGGGTGGAGCCCACAACCAGAGGACTGTGGATCTGTAGCAAGCCTTTCATCCTGAAAGGAAAGTCTGCTAAAGAGGTAAGATTTGGCAGGGCTAGTGGTTCTAGGCCTGTAGAAGGTGTCGAGGAAGGCAGAGGTCTTAGGGTACTGGGCTAGGACTGTAAACTTGTTGTGGCCAGGAAACAGGTGTACTAATGCTATGGCACTGTACTCTTCCAAGTGCAAAGTACAGTGCTCTGCACACAGTAAATGCTCAATAAATACCATTGATGAGGATGATGGGCCACGTAACTGGCCTGTTCAAACCAGCAGTCCCCAAGAATGGATAAGGAAGATAATTGTCTCCTTTCCTCTAAGGCCAGGAAAGGAGGTGAAAGTAATGCAACCTTGTGGAAAGAGCCCAGGCCTGGGAGTTAGTACCTGAGTTCTAATCTTGCCACTTGCCAATGTGTGACCTTGGGCAAGTCACTTGCCTTCCTCTGTGCCTCAGTTTCCTCATCTACAAAATGAGGATTCAAGATCTTGAATCAATCAATCATATTTATTGAGTGCATACAGTTTTCAGAACACTGTACTAAGTGCTCGGGAGAGTACAATGTTACAGAGTTGGTTTTGGTTTTGTTCTCTGTCTCCCCCTTCTAGTCTGTGAGCCCACTGTTGGGTAGGAACTGTCTCTATATGTTGCCAACTTGTACTTCCCAAGCGCTTAGTACAGTGTTCTGCACACAGTAAGCACTCAATACTATTGATTGATTGATTAGACATGTTCCCTGCCCACAGTGAGCTACCTCTTCTCTCTCATACTTAGACTGTGAGCTCCATGGGGGACAGCACCATATCTATCTACCCTAGAGGTTAGTACAGAGCTTGATGCATTGTAAGCTCTTAACAAATACTACCGCTATTATTCTTAAAATCAACATGCCTTCATGTGACTTCCACCTTCACACCTCTTCCCCCTAGGTGGCTGTATTCCTGGTGGACACGGAGGGGACCATGGATGTTGCTGGAAACAAGGAGAATAGTGTGAAGATCTCTACCTTGAACATGCTGTTTAGCTCCTACCTGGTAAATTAACCCGGGAACTGGATTTGCCCAGTCAGAGATAATTCTTCCCTGAAAGTTAAGGAGACGTCAAGGACAGGAATCAATCAATAAATCACTCAATCATGTACTTACTGAGGGCCTACTGTCCTCAAGGTGCTTAGAATGTAGAGGAAAGCTGGAAAACGGTTGAATGAGAGCATTTTTTGTCTCTTCCTGGAACTTTGCCAGGTCAGAAGCACCCCGTGAGGGATGGCTGGTCCTCTGCCCTCCCCGGTACCATGTTTTAGGTCTCTCTGGGACTTCCCCTGGCATGCAGACAGGACTAGAGGAAATGTACTTTGATGGGGAGGTGGGATGCAGGGGTAGTGTGATGTTACCAGGGTTTTTCAGTCCTAAATCAGGAAGGAAAAAGTCCCCAGGTCTTCCTCGACCTTTTAGCTACCTTCCCCACTGGTAACTACCCTCTTCTCCTTGAAACGTTATCTAACCTTGGCTTTAAAAAAAAATGAGATGATGGTGTTTGTTAAGCCCTTACTACATGCCAAACACTATTCTAAGTTCTGGGGGAGATACAAGGTAATCGGATTGTCCCACGTGAGGCTCACAGTCTTAATGCGCATTTTACAGATGAGGTAACTGAGGCACAGAGAAGTTAAGGTAGTGGTTTGGATGGAGCGGATAGGGCAGATCTTGGCGATGTTGTGGAGGTGAGACCCGTAGGTTTGCACACCTCACCCCACTCCTAAAAAAGCCCCAGTGGTTGTTCATCCAACTGTGCATCAATCAGAAAATCCTTACCATTGTCTTTACCTTCAAGAAAGAGAAGCAGCATAGCCTGGTGCATAGCCTAGAGCCTGGGAGTGAGAGGATCTGGGTTGTAATCCTGCCTCTGCCACTTGCCTGCTGTGTGACCTTGGCCAAGTCACTTCATTTCTCTGTGCCTCAGTTCCCTCATCTGTAAAATGGGAATTCAATACCTGTTCTCCCTCTGATTTACAATGTGAGCCCCATGTGGGAAGGACCTGATGATTGTATATCTACCCCAGTTCTTAGAACAGTGTTTGACACATAGTAAGCATTTAGCAAATACCACAGTTATTATTACTGTTTCTACCAAATCTTTAAAATCTGCTCTTTCCTCTCTATCCAAACTGCTATTACGCTGGTCTTATCATATCCTACCTCGATTACTGAGCCTACCTCCTCGTTAACCTCCCTGCACCTGTCTTTCTTCACTTGAGTCATTCATTCAATTGTATTTATTGAGCGCTTACTGTGCGCTGAGCACTGTACTAAGCGCTTGGAAAGTACAATTCAGCAACACAGAGACAATCCCTGCCCACAATGGGCTCACAGTCTAGAAGGGGGGGGGGGGGGGGCAGAAATATCAATGTCAACATCAATATCTGTCTCCCCCTCTAGACTGTGAGCTCCTTGTAGGCAAGGAAAGTGTCTAACAACTCTATTATATTTGAATCTCCTGAAAGCTTAGTACAATGCTCTACATACAGTAAGTGCTCAATACCACAGATTGATTGATCAAACAAGAAAAACCTTTTCCTGACTGGTCTATCTGTTGCTGCCATTGCTATCTCCTAACAGTCCACTACTCCCAGCACATAGTTTGAGAATGGACTTCACTGCTTTCATGTATTTTCTGTCCCCACTGAAAACTTAGGCCCTATTTCAGCTTGTATACAGACGTTGCTTGGTATTTTTGCCCTTGTCCCTTCTCCTCACATATGGTGCCAGGGAGAACCCATTGCCTTCCAGAGGGTGGATGGTGGACCTGCTCTGCTGACCTTGCCTTCACTTTCCTGGTAGATCTTGAACGTGAATGAGATCCTGCAGGAACCTGAGCTGGAATACCTGGAGGTGAGTGAACAGATGGGAGTAGAGTTCCCACCGCCCCTCCGCTAGGGGTAAGGGATGATCTGCTTCCTGAGAGAGAAACCAGGAACAGAGCAATTCCATTACAAAGTCATAACAATGTGTTATGCCTTGCCCATGTCCTGTCCTGAAAGGAGCACCACAGACCTGAACTTGCCCTGAGGGTGTGCTTGATCTCCTGACCTAAGCAGTTATCCTTACCTAGCAGATGGGTAAGGGCAGGGTCAGGGCTCCATGTGGAGTTAAAGTGTTCCAGTACTTGCCAGTTATACAAAATCAGTAGCAAATTCCTCCTATAGAAGACACAGCTGTTCTGTGGGAAATGTTGCCCCTGGATCACTGCTCCAGCCTGGGGTAGTGAGGGCTCATTGCTGGGCCCAGTGAGTCGCCTCCTCCCCCACCCATCTCCAATTCATTCATTCATTCAATCGTATTTATTTATTTATTTATTTATTTATTTATTTATTTATAGCATTTATTAAGTGCTTACTATGTGCAAAGCACTGTTCTAAGCGCTGGGGAGGATACAAAGTGATTAGGTTGTCCCACGTGGGGCTCACAGACTTAATCCCCATTTTACAGATGAGAGAACTGAGGCACAGAGAAGTCAAGTAACTTGCCCAAAGTCACACAGCTGACAAGTGGTGGAACCGGGATTTGAACCCATGACCTCTGACTCCAAAGCCCGGGCTCTTTCCACTGAGCCACAACTGCTTCTCTAATTATTGAGCACTAACTGTGTGCAGAGCATTGTACTAAGCGCTTGGGAAGTACAAGTTGGCAACATATAGAGACGGTCCCTACCCAACAATGGGCTCACAGTCTAGAGGGGCAAGACAGACAACAAAACAAAATATATTAACAAAATAAAATAAATAGAATAGTAAATATGTACAAGTAAAATAGACTAATAAATCTGTACAAACATATATACAGGTACTGTGGGGAGGGGAAGGAGGTAGGGCGGGGGGAATGGGGAGGAGGAGAGGAAAAAGGGGGCTCAGTCTGGGAGGGCCTCCTGGAGGAGGTGAGCTCTCAGTAGGGCTTTGAAGGGAGGAAGAGAGCTAGCTTGGCGGATGTGCGGAGGGAGGGCATTCCAGGCCAGGGGGAGGACATGGGCCGGGGGTCGACGGCGGGACAGGCAAGAAGGAGGCCCAGTGAGGAGGTTAGTGGCAGAGGAGCGGAGGGTGCGGGCTGGGCTGTAGAAGGAAAGAAGGGAGGTGAGGTAGGAGGGGGCGAGGTGATGGACAGCCTTGAAGCCGAGAGTGAGGAGTTTTTGCCTGATGTGTAGGTTGACTGGTAGCCACTGGAGATTTTTGAGGAGGGGACTAACATGCCCAGAGTGTTTCTGCACAACGACGATCTGGGCAGCAGCGTGAAGTATAGACTGAAGTGGGGAGAGACAGGAGGATGGGAGATCAGAGAGGAGGCTGATGCAGTAATCCAGTCGGAATAGGATGAGAGATTGAACCAGCAGGGTAGCGGTTTCAATGGAGAGGAAAGGGCGGATCTTGGCTATGTTGCAGAGATGAGACCAGCAGTTTTTGGTGACGGATTGGATGTGAGGGGTGAACGAGAGAGCAGAGTCGAGGATGACACTCCAATATCCACATACACACATCTTGTCCATTTGTTATTTTTATCTATATGTCTCTGGGGCGGGGGGCTGGGGGGGGTGACATAGGAGTCTCCGGGTGATTGCCTGAGGAGGGCTGTTTGGGTGTTGAGGCTAAGTGGGGTTTTTCTAGACTGTGAGCCCAATGTTGGTTAGGGACTGTCTCTGTATGTTGCCGACTTGTGCTTCCCAAGTGCTTAGTACAGTGCTCTGCACACAGTAAGTGCTCAATAAATACCATTGAATGAATGAATGAAAGTCCATTCCCTCTTCCTAAGTCACCTCATTTCTGCCCTTCCACTCTCAGAGGAGCATGTGCACATTCAGGGCATCAGGGAATGTTTGCACTCCAGCTGCCTGCACCCCTGGAGGTCACTGCTATCCCCAGTCCTGCCAGGCCTGGCTTTTCTCTTGATAATAACAACAATAACGGTGGTATTTGTTGATTGCTTACTATGTGCTGAGCACTGTTCTAAGCACTGGGGTAGATACAAGGTATCAGGTTGTCCCACTTGGGGCTCACAGTCTTAATCCCCATTTTATAGATGAGGTAACTGAGGCACAGAAAAGTTAAGTGACTCGCCCTAGGTCACACAGCTGACAAGTGGCAGAGCCAGGATTAGACCCTATGTTCTCTGACTCCCAAATTGGTACTCTTTCCACTAAGCCACGCTGCTTCATGTCTCCACTCCCACAGCTGTGTGATGTGGAGCCCATAAAGAAAGAGAGTTGCATGACTACAGCCAGGAATGATTCTTCAATGGGAATAGGACAATTTGGGCAATTGGGAGATAAACTGCTGTCTGCTGATGCTTCAGCAAGGCGGGGGAGGGGAGAGAGTGTGTGTGGGGAGAGAGAGAGAGAGAGAGAGAGAGAGAGAGAGAGAGAGAGTGTGTGTGTGTGTACGCGCATTGGAGCTGGAAGATGGGAGACTGATTAAATGTCTGGGTTTCTTCTCAAGGTATGTCTTTTGTGTGGAATATGCAAAAGGTTGCCTGGTGAGCAGAAGAATATCTTCCTTTCCATTCAGTCAGTGTACACCAACCAGAAGCAGGAGGAGAAGGGAGGGAGGGAAGGAATACTGGCACATGTGGGGAGCCGGTAAAGACAGGCCAGGGCAAAGAGCAAGAATGCAAAGGAGGAAAGTAGAAAAAGAGCGTGGAAGTTGGGGATTTAGGCAGGATTGCTGGGGGGACTGAAGGGAAAAGAAATGGAGAGAAAATGGGAAGGGAAGGAGAGCCAGCTGAGTTGGGGCCTGGGTGAGCGGGAGTTGCATTCCATGTAGTGTGGGCCTGACCTGAGACCTCTCTCCCCTCTGTAGATGTCCCTGGACCTCATTAACGATGCATTTCAGGACCATGTGCAGAATCTGGTGAGTGATGCTCATGGTTGATGCTGTCAGGGCTTCCAGGGCTCCCCGAGAACCCTCTGCCCAGGCAGAACTCCCCCCACCCACCCAGAACACCTCAGATGGAAGCAAAGTTTGCTCTGATTGTCCCTGGAATGGGATTTTTGGGCTGGCTCCAGGGTTGGGCTCTGACCGCTGCATAGCTGGATCGAGGTCTTGGGAACTTGAAGGAGGAACCAAGACTGGTCAAGCTCAAGAAAGATGGAGAACTCATAGGTGAGAGAGGATGAGGCCTGCTCATTGGGTCCAGCAGTCTGCAGGGAATCTGGTTCCTACCCCAGGGGCTTCCTCTTTGTTTCTATCCATTCCAGCATCTGGACATCTTGGTGAGAGACTGGTTCAACTCCGATGAGTGCAATGAGAAGCAAGGGAAGGAATATCTGAAGGGTATAGTTAAGGTAAATTCTCCCAAAAGTGTTTATCCATTTTCTCCCCAAACCAACTGTACAGTGTTCTTTTGTGGGAATGCCTACCTGACTTGTGACTGAATTATGAAATGAAACCTTCATTGTGTGTAAAGCACTGTATTCAGTGCTGTGGAAAATGTGAGCACAATGGGCCACACCCAGTCCCTGCCAAACACAAGGCCCACAAATTGTCATATTTGTTAAACACTAACTATGTGCTAGGCACTGTACTAAGCACTGCGATGGATACCAGCAAATTGGGTTGGCACAGTCCCTGTCCCATGTGGGCCCACAGTCTCAATGCCCATGTTACAGATAAGGTAACTGAGGCCCAGAGAAATGAAGTGACTCGCACAAGATCACACAGCAGAAAAGTGGCAGAGGTGAGATTAGAACCCATGATCTCCTGAACCCCAGGCCTATGCCCTATCCACCACTGGAGGGAAGGCACCAAATTACAGGCAACAAGGGCTTGTAAAAGATACAAGAATGAAAAGTTATGGGTGAAGATCACTAAATAAACATTTCTTGGAATGGTCAGTTCCAGCATTCTTCCCCACTCCAGTCCATAACCCAGGATATCCAACTGCGGCACTCTAGCACTCTACCAGCTTCTACAATCAATTGTCAATTGTATTTATTGAGCACTGTACTTAGCACTTGGGAGAGTACAACACAACGTATAACAGACACAGTTCCTGCCCATGTGAGCTTAGAGTCTAAGAGGTGGGGACAGACATTAATATAAATAAATAAATTGCGGATATATACATAAGTGCTGTGGGGCTGGGGCGGATGATGAATGAAAGGAACAAGTCAGGGTGATGCAGAAGGCAGAGGAAGAAGAGGAAAGGAGGACTTAGGGAAGGCCTCTTGGAGGAGATGGGCCTTCTATAAGTCTTTTAAAGGGGAGAGAGTAATTGTCTGTTGGGTACAAGAAGAAGGTCATTCCAGGCCAGAGGTAAGACGTGGGCTAAAGATCAGTGGTGAGATAGATGAGATCGAGATATAGTGAGAAGGTTAGTATCAGAGGAGTGAAATGTGTGGGCTGTGTTGTAGTAGTAGCTTAGCTCAGTGGAAAGAGCATGGGCTTTGGAGTTAGAGGTCATGGGTTTGAATCCCTGCTCTGCCAATTGTCAGCTGTGTGACTTTGGGCAAGTCACTTAACTTATCTGTGCCTCAGTCACCTCATCTGTAAAATGGGGATGAAGACTGTGAGCCCCCTGTGGGACAACCTGATCACCTTGTAACCTCTCCAGCGCTTAGAACAGTGCTTTGCACATATAAGCGCTTAACAAATGCCATCATCATCATTATTATTAGTAGTAGTAGTACAGCAGCAAAGTGAGGTAGGAGGGGGCAAGGTGATTTAAGTTCTTTTTGGGCCGGTAATGTGTCTCACTGTTGTATGTACTCTCCCAAGCACTTAGTAGAGGGCTCTGCACATAGTTAGTGCTCAATAAATACAACTAAACTATTGAATGGTGCCGTCTCCAGTGATGGGAGAGTCAGGGGAAGGACAGGGTATGTGTGGGAAGATAAAGAGTTGTTTTGGACACGTTAAGTTTGAGGTGACAGCAGGACATCCAAGTAGAAATGTTTTGAAGGCAGGAGGAAATATGAGACTGCAGAGAGGGAGACAGATCTGGGTTGGAAATGTAGATTTTGGAATTATCTGCATAGAGGTGGTAGTTGAAGCCATGTGAACTAGCGAGTTCTCCAAGGGAGTGATTGAATATGGAGGATAGAAGGGGACCCATAACTAAACCTTGAGGTACTAAGGGGGAACTAGGATCTGGTGTTGGGACAGAGGAAGGTCTCCACAGCCTGCCCTACCTGACAGGGAGGACCCTGAGGGCCAGAGCCATAACCGCCATCTCTCCTCTCAGACTAGGAGCTTCTCAGGGATGAGGACCGTGACTTGGACCCCTCCGGGCAGGGCTCTGCACCTGACTCAGCCCTATTCCTGTTGCTCTTGTCAGAAAATAGACCTGCTTCCACCTCACCTCTGGCTCTGCAGCCATGGTGCCCCAAACCAACATCTTCTCCTACCCTGCCCCTCTCCAAGGGCATCACCCCTACAGCCCTGGGATGGACATTTGCTGGGTGGGGTTGGGGTCATATTCCCATCACAGTGGCACATCCTGTGAGTCACCCCTCCGCACTTCCACTTCTCTTACAGGTGGCAGATCTGGAACTGTTCCCACAGGGCAGCACAAACGTGTAGGAACCAATGGTGCTGCTAGGAGAGAGTAGGCAACTACCTCCCATAGCTGGGCCCCTGTTGCCTGTGGCTCCAATTGCAGACCCTCTGACCACCCCCAAACTGCTGGTGGGGCTTGCTATACTCTGTGTGGTCTAGTGGAAAGAACATGGGCCTGGGTGCAAGCGGACCTGGGTTCTAATCCCAGCTCTGCTCCTTGCCTGCTGTGTGACCTTGGGCAAAGCATTCAGCTTCTCTGTTCCTCAGTTTTTTCAACTGCACATGCAATTAGACTGTGCACCCCATAGGGGATCTGATTATTTTGTATATGCCCCAGTGTTTAGTAAAGTGCATGGCACATAGTAAGCACTTAAACACTTAGTCTTATTATCATTATTATTATTATTATTAATTTTCCCTCTACCAGGCTGAGGTCAAGCATGCCTCCCAATTTTATCTGACCCCGATGTTGGCCATGTTCTGTGGGCCCTCTCACCTCTGGACTCAGCCTCACATTCCTAACATGCAGGGCTGATACAGGCTCAAAATACGCCTGCAGTTGGAGATTTTGCCAAAGGGGGATTTTTGTACTCTACCCTCAGCATCCCCATCCTGCTTTGCAGGAAATTCTCTCTGCAGCTCTTAGTTCTTAGAGAGAGGAGAGAGAGTGTGTAGATGGACTTCTTTAAGAGTTCTTTAAGAGTTCAGAAGCAGCATGGCTTAGTGGAAAGAGCATGGGAAAGAGCATGGGCTTAGGAGTCAGAGGTTATAGGTTCTAATCCCTGCTCTGCCACTTGTCAGCTGTGTGACTTTGGGCAAGTCACTTAACTTCTCAGTACCTCAGTTACCTCAGCTGTAAAATGGGGATTAAGACTGTGAGCCCCACATGGGACAACCTGATTACCCTGTATCTACCCCAGCACTTAGAACAGTGCTCAGCATATAATAATAATAATAATAATGATAGCATTTATTAAGCACTTACTATGTGCAAAGTACTGTTCTAAGAGCTGGGGAGGTTACAAGGTGATCAAGTTGTCCCACGTGGGGCTCACAGTCTTCATCCCCATTTTACAGATGAGGGAACTACGGGCCAGAGAAGTTAAGTGACTTGCCCAAAGTCACACAGCTGACAAGTGGTGGAGCTGGGATTTGAACCCATGACCTCTGACTCCAAAGGCCGGGCTCTTTCTACTGAGCCACGCTGCTTCTCCCAAGCAGCACTTGGGAGTACTTAAATACCAATAGTAATTCTAAATAGTAAGCACTTAAATACCAATGTTATTATTCACCCTTCTTGTCCCCTCTTAGATAAATCCTGCCAAAACAAAGCAAGAGGGACAGAGAATAGAATGTCAGTCCTTTCCTCAAATTGACAATAGCCTCCTTGGAGGTACTTTCCAGATGAGGCAGTTTGGGGGATTGTTCAGAGCCTGATGCTTCCTCTACAGTGAAGCAGCATGGCTCAATGGAAAGAATTCGGGTTTGGGAGTCAGAGGTCATGGATTCTAATCCCAGCTCCACCACTTACCAGCGGCGTGGCTTTGGGCAAGTCACTTCACATCTCTAGGCCTCAGTTACCTCATCTGGAAAATGGGGATTAAGACTGTAAGACTGTATTACCCCAAGTGTGTAGAACAGTGCTTGGCACATAGTAAGCATTTAACAGATGCCATTATTATTATTACAGTGCTGCAAATGGGGCCCGAGTGGGACCTGAGCCCGAGGTGGGACTATGGGCCCATATGCCCTCCGACTGCCTCCGTGAAGGGCACATATTGCAATCTTTCCCTGTCCTTGCCCCTCCTCTGCACCACCTCCTGCCACCTCCTGCCCCCACAATGAAACGATGATGTTTACTGTTGCTTCCCTTGGTTCTTACCTTCACTATTTTGACCTAGTTTAACTTTGAATTTAACTTTAGCGAATTCAAGGTAACAAGAAGTTCCCGACAGTTGTGAAGCTCTTGAAATCAACCAAAGCTGAAGTCCACCTGTTGCCAAGTCCAGGTTCCAAGATCACAAGGAGTACATGTGGAACTCTGGATGGTAATTTATAGGCCAGAGCTTGGTTTTACTGAACTTCCATTATTGGCAAGGGCAGGAGTGTGGGAAGACAATGGAGAAATGCCGGGAGCTGGTTGGCTGTTGGGGGAATAACACGGAGCAAAAACTCATGAGTGTCTAACAGTTCTGTAAAGACCAAAAGACAAAAAAAAAAACCCACTGTTGAACTTTTTAGCAATGATGCAGATATCTATTTTTTTAAAATTTACTTAGTTTTTATCATTTGTAGCTACACTCTTACTTTTGCTTTCCGTATATATTTAGCACTTTGGTTCCACTCGTTTCCATCATTAGATTTTAAACTTCTTGAAAGCAAGGTCCATGGACTGTATTTACTTACATAATCACCTCTATGGGATAATTACCCTCTGCTCTCAAGGACTTATGAGAAGGAAATAAAGAATTATTTTTGTAAATAGTGATAGCAGCAGATACCAGGGTCAGAACACCACTAGTTTTCTTTTTTGAAATATACAGGTGCGTACCTGGTTAGGACCATCAATCTGTGGTGAGAGGCATGGTCATGGGAGTTTCATCTTTAGTGCTTGGCACATAGTAAGTGCTTAACAAATACCAAAAATTATTATTATTATCTTTGAATAATAATAGTAATAATAATAATCACAATTATGATGGTATTTGTTAAGTGCTTACTATGTGCCAAGTACTGTTCTAGGCACTGGGGTAGATACCAGATGATCAGGTTGTCCCACGTGGGGCTCACAATCTGAATCCCCATTTTACAGATGAGGTAACAGGAACAGAGAATTTAAGTGACTTGTCCAAGGTCACACAGCAGACAAGTGGCAGAGCTGGATTAGAACCCACGACCCCTAACTCCCAAGCCTGTGCTCTTGACACTAGGCCATGCTGCTTCTAATAATAATAATAATAACAATGATGATGATGATGATGATGGTGGTGGTGGTATTTGTTAAGCGCTTACTATGTACCAGCACTGTTCTAAGCACTTGGACAGATAAAAGGTTATCAGGTTGTCCCACTTGGGGCTCTCAGTCTGAATCCCCATTTTACAGATTAGGTAACTGAGGCACAGAGAAGTTAAGTGACTTGCCCAATGTAACACAACAGACAAGTGGCAGAGCCAGGATTAGAACCCACGTCCTCTGATTCCCAAGCCTGTGCTCTTTCCCTAAGCCATGCTGCTTCTGTGAAAAACCTGCACTCATGCCAGGGTAAGACATAGAGCAATGATGTGGGGATTATTATAATTCATCATTAAAGTGCCTATTGTATATAGCACATAACACCTTCTTCATCTTTCTCCCTCATTTTTTCTTTGCCTCCTTTCTCTCCTGCTCCCCTAATTATTAGACTTAATTATCTGCGTAATAGTGCCTCTGCTCTTTGGAACTGCAAAAATTATGCAAAGAAGTGGAGCAATTGTGTGAATAAATATGATATTAAGTAAATGAGATATCTTTTCAAGTAGTCATAGAAGTTGAGTTGTCCTATAGTTTGAAGATGATACTGGTGGGACTGCATCCATCTGTGTCAGTGTCTTTGAGAGAACATCTCTTGGGCACTTGAACTCTTTTGCCGTGAAAACGCAGTAGTGCAGCAAGCTCATTGTGGGTAGGGAACGTGTCTACCAACTCTGTTATATTATACTCTCCTATACTCTTAGTACAGTGCTCTGTATATAGTAAGTACTAACTAAATATGATTGATTGACAGCTTGCATGTTTTCTGTCCATCTGTCATGCCCTTCACCCTAAAGCAACCTTCCTTGTGTGTCTAGAGTAGGGTTCTGCATGTTAGACTCTCAGTAAATACTGAATGATATTGATCTTAATCTGAGACAACCGATCAGTGAAATATGCCTGGGAAAAAGTTGACATGAGCCCTCAGATCATACCCACCAGGACCTTCCTGGACCAGGGGAGCCTTAATGACATACAGTGGAAGTCAAACTACACCTTGCTCACCCAGATTACTGTGAAAAGTTTTTTAGTTGGTTTTACCAATGTGCAAGGGAGTGACATACACACACCCACTCCACCAAGGGTCCAATACCAGTCTGCAATCAAAGGAGCCAGTTCTGCCAATGCTTCTTCATTTTTGCCGATTCTGCTGTTCTCCTGCTGCAAGTGCTTCCCCCTGAGCCTCCTGTGAGAGGCTCGATGCTGCTTCTAAGTGCCCCTTTTTTCAGTATGCCCCCTCTTTTGGCATGTCTCCTCTTTTGGCATGCCTCTTGGGGATTCAAAGTGACCACCTTTTATCTGCCTTAGGCATCACAGCTGGGGCTTTAAATGGAAATCATTGATTGGTCGAGGCCCGTTATCAGGTAAAACAGGGAGAGAAATCCCCCTCTCCTACCATGCTCCACCAGCAATCACGTGCCCTCAACTAAAGCCCATCAGTGCTTTTGCAAAGTCTCTCCATTGTTGTGGGTCACGGAATTACAAACAGTCACTGAAAAGGAAATCAGGATAGAAAATTAATCTCCCTGAAAACACTGAGATGGTCTTAGGGACCGTCTCTACATGTTGCCGACTTGTACTTCCCAATTGCTTAGTACAGTGCTCTGCACACAGTAAGCACTCAATAAATACAATTGCATGAATCTCATGGTCCTGCAGGGTCAGTAGACACCAAAAAGTTTTTCCTCCAAATAAGTCCAAGTTTTGTGTGCAAAAGAAGCAGCATGGCTCAGTGGATAGAGCACAGGCCTGGAAGTCAGAGGGCCTGGTTTCTAATCCAGCTCTGCCTCATGTCTGCTGTGTGACCTTGGGCCAGTCACTTTACTGCTCTGTGCCATTTTATTAGTGGGAGAAATCCAAGGAAGGACAGAGCAAGAGGAGACAAGGAAAATCAGGAAACGGAGGAATAGGTCAGGGACACCAGCAGCAAAAACATTTATTGAGAGCCTACTCTATCTAAAAACTGTATGGGGTGATAACTATGAAAAAATGGATTCTCTTGGACCTTGTGTGCAGAATATAACAAAAGTAAAAGGTATTGTAAATACCTTTAGATAGACTGTAAATTCCCCATAAACTGTAAGTTCCCTCTAGACCATAAGCTCACTTTGGGCAGGAAATGTGTCTGTTATAAAGTCATGTTGTACTCTCCCAAGCACTTAGTACAGTGCCCTAAACACAGCATTCAATAAATATGATTAATTGATTTATTGATTAAAAAGCATCATCCCTACAATTGAAAAATTCATGATCTGATTGGTCCCAAGAGGAAGTGTCATTCCAGTCTGGGGTTGTACCAAGGGAGGGAAAGAATCCTCTTCCAGGATATAGTTTTTCTAAATGTACTGGCTCCATAAATTTTTTAGTAATAGCAATAATAATAATAATAGTACCTATTAAGTGCTTGCTAAGCGCCCAGTGCAGTTCTAAGTGCTGGAGTAGATACAGGTTAATGAGGTAGGACGCAGTCCCTGTCTCACATGGGGCTCACACTCTTATCCTCATTTTACAAATGAGATAAATGAGGCACAGAGCAGTTAAGTGAGGTCACACAGCAGACATGAGATGGAGCTTGGATTAGAATCCAGGCCCTCTGACTTCTAGGCCTATGCTCTATCCACTAAGCCATGCTGCTTCTTTTGCACATAATACCTGGACTTATTTGGAGGAAAATAATAATAACTATTATGTATAATTATAACTGTAATTATAACTATGTGCTTGGCACATAGTAAGTGCTTAACAAATGCCATCATTATTATTAATAATAATAATTATTATTATTATGCAAAGCACCATTCTAAGCGCTGGGGAGGTTACAAGGTGATCAGGTTGTCCCACGGGGGGCTCACAGTCTTAATCCCCATTTTACAGATGAGGTAACTGAGGCACAGAGAAGTTAAGTGACTTACCCAAAGTCACACAGCTGACAATTGGCGGAGCCAGAATTTGAACTCATGACCTCTGACTCCAAAGCCCATGCTCTTTCCATTGAGTCAGGCTGCTTCTCTAATAATGATGGTATTTGTTAAGCACTTACTATTTGCCAAGCATTGTTCTAAATGCTGGGGTAGATACAAGGTTATCAGATTGTCCCACGTGGGGCTCACATTTTACAGATGAGGTAACTGAGGCCCAGAGAAGTTAAGTGACTTACCTAAAGTCACACAGCTGACAAGTAACGGAGTCGGAATTAGAACTCATGACCTCTGACTCCCAAGCCCATGCCCTTTCCACTAGGCCATACTGCTTCTCCAACATTTTGGCGTCTACTAACCCTGTAGACTAAGAAATGATCTCAGTGTTTTTCAGGAAGATTAATTTCCTATCTTGATTTCCTATACTAATAGAAAGGCCTCTCCACTGCCCCTAAGATGATGTCCCAGGTGAGAGAGGTAGTGCAAAGTTGATTAGGGAGAATTTCCCCTCTAAATCTCCTCTAACTCCATCCATCTATTTTCTGCTTTTACTATGTATTGCCAAGAAAGTAGTAGTGCTTTATATACAATAGGCACCAACAAGAATATTGATGATGGTGACAGTGATGACGATCATTTCCGGAGGTGACATGACCTTGGTCAAAGAGAGGGGAGACCAGAGACAACAGGTCTTGCATACCCCCAGTAGAGCTATAGAATGTGAGGCAGAAGGCCAGGTGATAAAGAAGGTAATGTAAATAAGGTACATGACACAAGGCTAGATGCAGAGCCAAGGGTGCAGACAAAATGTAATGGGTAGGTAGAAGAGAAAAGGCCAGGCCTGTGAAACAGATGATAAGTCAACTTCAGTGAATAGATACAGGCCACAGGCAGGATACAGGAAGGGGAAGAAGGCACCTGACCACCTTTGAAGTTGTCTGCCTCTCCACCGCCTGCTTCCTTGGCAAGAATAAAAAGCTTTTCAGGAAACTCCATGACTCATCACTCTGTCACAGAAGGGGTTGGCCAAGGTTCAGGAGTGCACAAATAACAAAAATCATCCAACTTGAATCAAGTCTGCTCACCGGTGGGTTTACCTCATAGAGTCGCTCCCTTTGAAGTGCACCCAAAGTAAGAGAGAAGCATAGCAATAAGGGTTTGTTTTGTGCCAACCATGGGACTTGTGTTCTTTAATTCATTCATTCACTCACTCACTCAATCGTATTTATTGAGTGCTTACTGTGTGCAGAGCACTGTACTAAGCACTTGGGAAGTACAAGTTGGCAACTTATAGGGATGGTTCCTACCCAACAATGGGCTCACAGTCTAGAAGGGGGAGACAGACAACAAAACAAAACATGTGGACAGGTGTTAAGTCATCAGAATAAATAGAAATAAAGCTAGATGCACATCATTAATAGAATAAATAGAATAGTAGATATGTACAAGTAAAATAGAGTAATAAATCTGTACAAACATATATACAGGTGCTGTGGGGAGGGGAAGGAGGTTGGGTGGGTGGGATGGGGAGAAGGAGAGGAAAAAGGGGGTTCAGTCTGGGAAGGCCTCCTGGAGGAGGTGAGCTCTCAGTAGGGCTTTGAAGGGAGCTACAGAGGGAAATGTTAGGGGAGGTGGCAGCCACTCGAGGTAGGTTTTCTCATAACAGCTGATGCTGCTGCTGCTGATGGTTCACTATCCTTGCTTTATCCTAGGGCTTTCTCAATGGGATACCCCTAACCTAAATTCGACTCTCATTCTGTTTTCAGAAATGGATCCTGTATTCAAGGATTGTTTTTTGAAGTACATCGGACTTCTCCATTCGAAAGCTAAAGAATATACAAAATCAAAGATGAAGTGTAGAGATTTGGCAAAACTCATAAAGGTAAGAACCCAAGATCACCATAAAGAATAGGGAAGTGGGTTAAAAGGTGATTGTCTCCAAGCAGCTAGAAGAGAGGGAGAAGGTAAAAGTTGCAGTAAGAAAAAATAGGAGGGTGGGGTCAAGGTTTTTCAAAAAATAAGAAGAGATGGTCTTTTGCAGGATAATGTGAGACCCCTTTCTGAGACAGCAAAGGAGATAATTAAGGGTTAGATGAGGAAAAACATTAAGGCAGAATAAAGATCCCTAGAGAAACTCAGGTTATTATTATCATTACTAACTATTGTAATAAAAATTGTGGTATTTGTTAAGGATTTA